>NC_043701.1:52745601-52928663 GCF_006229205.1 Suricata suricatta | reverse complement strand
TAATTTGTGTATAAGTCTAATTACATGAAACAGAAGTTGGTGTTTTGATTTTTTACTTTGCTTCTCTGTTTTGAGTGTCATTGCAACTACTGTATTGTAAATGATGGAAAATAATTGCATATGTTAAAAAATATGAAACTTATTAAAGTAAAAAAAATAAATAAAATTTTTAAATTTAAAAAAATGTTTATTTTTGAGATAGAGACAGAATTATAGAGACAAACAAGGGAAGGGGAGAGAGAGAGGGAAACACAGAATCCAAAGCAGGCTCCAGGCTCTGAGCTGTTAGCACAGAGCCAGACATGGGGCTTGAACTCACAAACCATGAGATCATGACTTGAGCCGAAGTCTGAGGCTTAACTGACTGAGCCACCCAGGTGCCCAATCTGATACGCGTTTCTTTGGCATTCATCCTGATGTTCAATCACCCTACATAGTTTTACACATAGTCATCATGTAATTCCCCTATATTTAGATTGTTTCTTTTTCATGATAGTTTGTTTTTCTCCATTGTGACAACATTTGCTGAAAATTTCTTATTTTTCTTGAATTAATTATTATAAATAGGAATCTGATTTTGTAAAGTGATACGGTATTCTGAACAGCAATCTCTTTTTTTATGTATAATTTTTCTCTTTCATCTTACCTTTACACAGAGTCACTTATCTTCATCTTATATTTGATATTTAGATGGCTGACCCACACCATCTCGATGGTGGCAATATACTGTAATGGGATATGAAGATATGAAGGATTTTCTACTTACTCTTGCTCTTTACTGCCTTATGGATCCAGCAATCTATGTGCTTGTAGAAGAAATTCCTTATACAATCAAGGGGTTTCCTGGAAGAATATATGCTGAGGAGTATTTCTGCATGTTCAATGCAGCACTCAGAATCGATGTGACAAACTTCATCATTCTCTTATTTTTAAAAAATTGCCACAGTCACTCTGATCTTCAACAACCACCACCCAACTGGCCAGCAGCCCTCAACATGGAGCAAAGACCCTCTCCCAGGAAAAAGATTATGATTCACTAAAAGCTTGAGTGACGGTTAACATTACTTTACCAAAGATATTTTTTATTTAAAAAAAAATTCACCAGGGCACTGCTTATCTCTGGCTAAAACATTATCATAGAACCTATTCTTCATCAGATATAATTTTAATCCAATGCTTACTTGGAAGTCTTTCAACTATTAAAATAAATATAATGAATCTTCCCTAGGCATGAATGATATCATAAAAAAGCCATAAGTTTAAAATGAGAAGTTTTTAGAATGCATCTTTAAGTTGGATTTGGTTAAAAACATCTTTTTGTATAGTTACAGCCTGAATTACTAATAACCTTGACATTCAAAATATGAAAATATCATCAAGATTAGAAACAGGATGGGGTCCTGTCTTCAAATGTTCTATTTGAATGTCAGGCACTGTCTCCCAATAGTCTCCTTGATAAAATAAGCCGTTCATTCGTACGGTATAGCCAAAACAACAAAGAAAAAGGTAAAGTTGGAAGACACATTTTTAAATTTTATTTTTATTAAAAATGTTATTAATTTATGTTTGAGAGAGACACACACACACAAAGTGTGAGCAGGGGAGCATCAGAGACAGAGGGAGACACAGAATCCCAAGCAGGATCCAGGCTCTGAGCTGTCAGCACAGAGCCCAACATGGAGCTCGAACCCACAAAGAGTGAGACCATGTCCTGAGCCAAAGCTGGTGGCTTAAACGACTGAGTCATCCAGGTGCCCTGACATTTTTTGATTTTAAAACTTAGTACAAAGCTACAGTAATGAAAACAAAGTACAACAGCATAAGCATAGACATATAGACCAATAGAATAGAACTGAGAGTTCAGAAATGAGCCCAAATACATATGGCCAGTTGATTTTCCATAAGGGTGCCAGGACTATTCAATGGGAGATAGAATATAAAAGGGTTAAACTGCACTCTTAACCCCATCTCATACACAAAAATTAACTCAAAATGGGTCAGTGATCTAAATAAAGGAGCTAGGACTATAAAACTCTTAAAAGAAAATATAGAAGTAAATTTGTCAATGGATTCTTAAATTTGACACCAAATGCATCAACAATAAAAGAAAAATATAGATAAATTGGATGTTGCACAAATTAAAAACTGTTGGGAATTATCAAGAAAGTAAAAAGAAAACCTGCAGAATGGCAGATAATATTTGAAAATCATGTAAGGGTTTAGTGTCCAAAATAATGAAAGAACCCTTATGACTCAACAAAAAAAGACAAACAATTCAATTTTAAATGAAGGACAAGTGACTTGAATAGACATACATCTATAGAAGATATCCAAATGGCCAACAAGCACACAAAAAGATGTTCAACATCATTGGTGATTTAGGAACTGCAAGGCAAAACTGCAATGATACACCATTACATACCTACTAGGATGGCGATAATCAAAAATCCTTGTTAGAATGACAACAATGTGGAGAAATAGGAACCCTAATACAGTGCTGCTGAGAATGTAAAAGGGTTCAGCCACTGTGGAAGACATACGGAGAATTCCTCAAAAAGTTAGATGTAGAATAACCATATAACTAGCAATTCTGCCCATAGCTATATCCCCAAGAGAAAAAAGACTTATGAACATACAGACACAAATATGTATACATGCAAAAATGTATACATATACACCAATGTTTAGAGCAGCATTATCCTAACAGCCAAAAAGTGGATGTTTCAGATGTTCTAGATGCCCATCAAAAGATGGATGGAAAACAAATTGTGGTATACAAATGTAATGAAAAAGTAACCAGCCAGAAAAAGGAACGAAGTACTAATACATGCTACAACTTGGATAAACCTCAGAAACATTAAGCTAAGTGAAAGAAACTCTACAAAAGAGCCCATATTGTATGATTCTGTTTATATGAAATATCCAGGTAGGCAAATCCACAGAGAAAAAAGCATATTATAATTTGCCAGGCAATGGGGAGAGAGAGAGTTGAGGCATGAACATTTAACAAGTAGAGAACATTCTTCCTGAGTGATAAAAGCATTTGAAACTTAAGAGAAGTCCTGACTATAAAGCATTGTAAATGCACTAAGTGCCATTGAATTAAAAATGAATAATTTTGTTAAGTGAATTTTGTGTCAAATGAAAATGAGTGTTGGGAGACCAAAGAAAAGTTCAAAATCTGTTTTCTTCTCATCTCCTTTAGTAGTTACATATGCTGATGTATTGAGCACCATTAGTTTTCAAAGAGAAACTGATTTCTTTCAACCTAGTGACTATCATTACAATAAAATACTTTGATATTAATAGTAATGTATTTTTCAATCATTTTTATTTTTTAATTATTTTAAACAATAAATTAATTTTGCTAACATAATATTTCTCTCAAATAAGAGCTTTACACTCTACAAATATTTCTGATTGTTATGACCTCTGAATATCTATAAATAGTTTTAATATGTGAGATGCTACAATAATGCAAAAGTAATAGCAAGTTTTTCTCCTAAATGTTTATGAAATAGAGTGAAACCAGAGAAGCCAAACTTTTATTTATTTACTTTTATTCAAATTTTTTTAATGTTTATTTTTGATGGCGAGACAGAAGTGAGTGGGGGAGGGGCAGAGAGAGAGGGAGACAGAATCTTAAGTAGGTTCCAGGCTCCCAGATGTCAGCACAGAGCCCAATGTGGGGGCTTGAACTCATGAACCATGAAATTATGACCTATGCTGAAGTTGGTCGTCCAACCGACTGAACCATCCAGGCGGCCCGGAGAAGCCAAACTTTTAAAGTGATTTTAAATTAAAGAGAAACCTGGTATGGAAGTGCCCATTAATTAAACCTGAAGATATTCTTGCCTAGTCATCACCACAAGGGATATGTCAAACAGAATAAAATTATTCTGATCACTTTATGCTTTTGAATCCCCAAACAATGTGGGAAGACGTGGAAGTGTTGGAGCAGTAGAAAACAAAAATAATTTTTAAAAAGCTGTTGCTCTTTTTTAGACTACAAGAAAATTCAACTGTCTCAGCTCTAACTAGAGTTACTTCAAATATATACTGCCTAACAGAAAATTTCTTTTGACAGAGTTCTACTTACCAAGTTCTATGCAATTCAGGGATTCTCCTGGTATTTGATCAAAGAGAAAGAACATAATATAGGACTGCTACCTCCTATGGATCATTGTGAACTCAGCAGCCTTCTGGAAGTTTTAGAAGGAAAGCTATTGGAGATGCTCCTGTGTGGGCTTATTTTGAACTGTGATTGTTCCTGGGGCACATACTTTATCTCAGATACAAATAAAACACATGCATTCAACAAATATAGAGGTGGAATTTTAGTTATATTCTTTACCTTTATTTCTTAAAAGGAAAGTCAAGAAAAATAGTGCTTCAGGGTTATATTTGGAAACTTGTTTACAAGTATATAAGAGGTAATATTCTAAAAATAAAAATAAAGTATATCATCGTTTTAAATGATTTCAAGTTTTTCTAGTAAAACTGTATACATTTTATAATAATCACTTTTGAGAGATTGAGAAAGTCTCTTCTTTAGTTGGAAGCCCTTTGACCTTGAAAATAAGGTCACTCTATTGAAAGTAATTTAATCAAGAGACACTGAAGCACTTGGAAATGAATTTTATCCTTTAATTTGTGAAACTTTTCCCTTCTGCTATTAAATCTTATTGTATGACATTTGCAAGAAAATCAATTGTAGTGTCTTAAAGGTGACTTTGAACAAGTTCATTTGAATAACTATGTGTATCAGTATATAATCCACATATTTCATCAAAATTTACATGTATTAAAAAACACATTGCTCGTAATTCTATGGACAAAGTTACCTTATTTTTGAGAAAGGACATCTGAAAAATTTAATGGACTTGCTCATACAAATATTCCAGGATAATGACATATGGTGCAAGTATTTTTACATAATCAGTCCTAAAATAGGATTAGCTAGTCATGTGTAACCAACAGATGTGTGCTTGCAACAAACACACTTCGGGAACTATCGCCTCTCTTTTAAATGTGCATGGATTAAATATTTCTAGACACTTGGCTTGAATCCACAATGACACTCAAGATTTCAAACATGGTAGATAGAATGTTTCTAAAGAACTTAATCTCTGTTAAATGTCAAATTTGCCTTTTTATACTTTTAGCAGATATATTCGTACTTAGTACACTATTTACATGGTTAAATAGAATCAAATAAGAACTAAGATTCCAATGTAAAATATGTTGTCAGGATCATACCCTCTGTTTGTTGGGAAGTGTCATCAATGTCTGTTCAGTTGTCAACTTTGACCTTAATCTAGCAGCAATGGCAAATCCGACAGATATTCGAAACAAGCAATTGCTTGACATATTAGAGACACATTTTGATTTGACAGAAAGGAACAAAAAACATTTTCTTTAATAATGTGAGCTGTCAGTGAACACAGAGCAATACTGACCCCAGAGGATTCATTGTTCATTCGAGATGGTTTAGGGCAGTTCTGGGTTCGGCAGAAGCTATACTTTTATGAGCCAACTACTCAGATTTAAATAATAGAACTGGTGTAGTTGCTAGGAGAAAATAAAAACCAGCATTGTAACGTATCAAATGTTAGGCAAGTTGTTGACTGATGAGTATTTCATGATGGCTCATACATACAAAGTATGTTAGCGCAAAGCTCCTGGTTTTGCCTAAGACCACAAACAAAAAGTGGTTACTCCCGTAAAATGGGGCTGAGCATCCTCCCCCAGCCCCTCTCTGCCTCACCATGGGCAGCTGATCACGCAGGTAAAACACAGCAGCCTAACACAAGGCCGGCTCTTACACAGAGCAGTGCACCGTCATTTAAATGTTTCCTTGGCCATGAAGAAAACCTAAGAATTTCCTGACACTGTAAATGAGGGTCCTGACAGAAATAACTTCTATCCTGGTTTCATCTGAGGAGATGGGAAAGAAGGAAATTCAGACAGCAAAATTCTAGCCACTCTACTCAGGAAATATCATTAGTTCTTTAATGAGAAGGAACTAAAGACACACATTTCAGTTCACTTTGAATCCTTTACAGTTCATCCTATGAGTCTTTATAACAAATTATCTGGAGTACTCATCACAGAATGTGTTCTGTCAGTCTCCACTTGTTTTTCTAAGATTCTGAGTGGAAGAACCCTCATACATGATGTCAGTATATACGGATAGATATTGGACAGGACACATCCTTATTGATAAAGTAGAATCAAGATTCTATTTCCCACATGGTGCAGAATCATTTAACAAGTACCTTTTTGTTATTAATCATATATGATGGTCCCCATGACTGGAGGAGAGTCTCACCCCACAATGTATGTCAAGATGCCAAATCAGTTTAGTCATCCACTCATTTGTAATCAAACCATCAATGATCTGAAGGACATACAGTAACACCCCCCCCCGCACTTCCAGGGTTTTACTTCCCTGAGTTTCAGTTATCCTTGGTCAACAGTAGTCTGGAAGTAAATGATCCTTCTGATGTTTTGTCAGGACAATAGTAGTCTAATGCTAGATCACAACGCCTCATCAGCCACCTCACTTTATCTCATCATGTAGCCGTTTTATCACAAGAAGAAGGGTGAGTACAGTAAAACCAGATATTTTGATGGAGACCACAGTCACATAACTCTCATTACAGTATGTTGTTATAACTGTTCTATTTTATTATCAGCAATTGTTGTTAGCCTCTTACTGTGCCTAATCTATAAATTAAACTTTCTCATAGTGGGGCGTCTGTCAGGTGGTTCAGTTGGTTGAACTTCCGGTTTTAACTCAGGTCATGTTCTCGCAGTTCATGGGTTCAAGCCTGGTGTTGGGCTCTGTGCTGACAGCTTAGAACCTGGAGCCTGCTTCAGGTTCAGTGTCTCCCTCTCTCTCTGTCCCTCCCCTGCTCATACTCTGCCTCTCTCTCAAAAATAAATGAACATTAAAAACTTAAAAAAATTTCTTATAGATATGTATGTATAGAAAAAAACAGTTTATAGGGTTTTGTATTATCCATAGTTTCAGGCATCCACCAGGGTACCTAGAATGTGGATCCCCCACAGACAAGGGAAGACTAATATATCAGTGAATGTTTTTTTATGGCTGAAAGTACCCTTAAATTCACAGAATTTATTAAAATAAGTATTATTTTTATTATATCACAAAGATAGCACCTATGAAGAGAGAAAAAATGGATGATTCAAACAGTTCAATTTTAAAAGTCTGCTTAAGAAAGTACAAACAAAAATACTTAAGGGACTCCAAGTTTCAAAATACAGAAAATGAGTTAAAAGCAAATAACAATAAAGCATAAATAAGTACGGTGTTAGTAAATACTTTATTATAGACTTGAAGCTAAAAAGACTTCCCCTGGAATATCAAAAGTGAACCCATATAAATATATATGTCAAAAATTACCACGTGCACAATACAAAGTTATCTGACAACCTCGGGAGAATGCAACTGAGATGGTGTCCTTAATGAAAATGTTCTCACACATCACTTAAGGAAAGACCTACTCCCTCCCCATCTCCTCAACAAACTCACCTGAAAGTCATCAGCAAGTCATACACTAAAAAAACATACTGGCTGATAAAATTTATTAAAATAAATATTCAAATTCCTTTATAACTAAATTTAGAAAAGCAACTTCAAACAATATCTAAATTCTATTTAAGGGCTATTAACTTCACAAATATGCACAAGAAAATATCCAGCCTTGAAAGAGGTATGCAGACAACGGATTTTCATACATTGCTTAATGGCCTTGAAGATTTGTCAATTTTTTCATAGGTTATTTTGCAACATGTACCAAAAAAAAAAAAAATCTCCTAAGTCATTTCTAGGAATTCATTTTTTTAAATTTGAGATTTTGTTTAATGTTTCTTTTTGAGAGAAAGAGAGACAGGGTGTGAGCAGGGAAGGGGAAGGGAGAGGGAGACATAGAGATAGAAGCAGGCTTTAGGCTCTGAGTTGTCAGCACAGAGCCCAATGTGGGACTCCAACTCATGAACTGCAATTGCATAACCTAAGTCAAAGTTGGACGCTTAACAGACTGAGCCACCCAGGCACCCCTAGGAATTCATCTTAATGCACTCTTGTAAATATTTGTCATTTTGTAGATCTTGGTACGTCCATCTAATTTAAAAATTGGAATTGCTGGAAACAAGTATAATGTTACAATGGTAGTTGATTTACAGTAAGAGTAGTTGTTTACTTCTGGGACTAACAATAATTTTCATTTTCTTTTTTTCCTTTATCTATTATTAAATAATAGATTTAATAATCTGGATTATTAAATAATCTGGATTGTGAATACAAGCTTACAATGAAAGTTTCAATTTTTTAAAATAGATCATTAGTATAAAGTATGTTGACACATTCATGTACACGTACTCACATTCAGATGTATATTATAAAGAGAAAGTATGAAATATACAGCACCATTTTGGCTGAAGATGTTTCTAAGCATAGGAGTTGGGCTAATTTTTAAACATTTTATCCTTCTTTAAGTACTTTCTGAATTTCACACAATAAACTTTTCTACGCAAAAATTTTATCCCCCCTCAAAATATGTATAGATAGTTTTTTAAATATTATATTTAATATATACCCCATTAGGTTAGGTTTGAAAAACAGATTAATTTTTTCTGTACAACATAAGTGAATTTATATGTAACTTTACGTGCAGATTAAACTACAGCATAATTATAAAAGATTAATTTCTTTATATTCTTTGATTCTCCACATTATCAAGTTAAATTAAAAAGATGCTATGAAATGAAATTCATAAGAAAACTTTTTTTTTGAAAATTAGCTAAGTAGGGTTAAAATCTAGTGTAAATAGTCTGCATTTTACCTGAGGTGCATAAAATATTTCCCTGTCATCACATTTATTTGAAGTTCGATGCATAAGAGATGTTCGATACATAAGACATTGATTTTTTAGGGTCACACGATGACAAATCTTGCTGACATGATTTTTATTTTTTTATGACAAGAAGATCATTATTCAGATTCTTGACATTTAGAATTACCAACATTTGTATTGGACGTCTATTACATATTTATGGTATTTCAGGGATTTGCTGAAAATATAAAACTGCAGAAACCAAAGGACATATTATATCTGACAGTATTGTTTGACTATTTAATGGAAATAAGGCATATAAACTTCAAAAAAAAAGTGTCTGTCTCTCATTAGCCCTGGCAACGCAGACTGGTCTGCCTTGGTTTACTCTAGTTCTGTGATGCATATAGTGCTAATGGACTAACCCAGTCCTCAACGTAATTATAAGGTCTTTGGTGGATTACAGCACTCTTGTGTCATTGGACAAGTTAAAATGGCCTATTTAAAACACTCATAGTATTCATTAGACACCCTAGCATTATTCAGTCTTGATGACTTTGGACGGGATTCCATATAGCTTCATTTAGAAGAGTGATAGAGATTTTTTCCCTGAAATTCTTAAAAAATTTTTTTTCAATGTTTATTTATTTTTGAGAGAAAGAGAGACAGAAGACGAGTGGGGGAGGGGAAGGGAGAGGGAGACACAGAATCCAAAGCAGGTTCCAGGCTCTGAGCTGTCAGCAGAGAATTTGATACGGAGCTCTAACTCACAAACCATGAGATCATGACCTGAGCTGAGGTTGGACACCCAGCCACCCAGGCGCCCCTTTTTCTGAAATTCTGAAACAAAGAGACACTGATATGAAACTAGAAGGATACACTAAACTCTTTTTCTTTGTAATTTTTTTCTTAAACAAGTGAGGTTTTTTTTCCTTCTGCACTATTTTTCCAAGTTAATATATACCAGTTGTCTTGAGAAGCATACAAAACTTTAAAGCAGGTTATGACATATCCCCCTGCAGCCTTCTTTGCTTTCTTTGTTTTATTTCAGACTATATGAATTATTTATTTAGTAATTTCTTGTTTAGAAGATTTGTTGATAACATATTCTTTCAAAAACATTTGACGTGGTAATATAATTTTTGCAAGCAAAAATGATATTTTTGAACTTTGAAACGAATATTCTTCTGTGCAAACTTTTTAGTCTCTTAGCAATTATTCATGCTTTATTGAAAGTAAGCTATTAGTTAATCTGCAGGTCTTCCTCATTTGAAAAAAAGTCATCATTAAAAGTTGGCAGATTTATTTTCTTCCCTTTGGCATATATACATATATATATGTATATATATATATATATATATATAAGGCACAGAGAAAAATAGTAGTTACAATTGTTTATGTAAAAAGTATGATTTTGGGGCATCTGAGTGGCTCAGTTGGTTGAGCATCCAACTTCGGCTTAGGTCATGATCTCATGGTTCATGGGTTCAGGCCCTGCATCAGGCTCTGAGCTAAACGCTGGCTCAGAGACTGGAACCTGCTTTAGATTCTGTGTCTTCTCTCTCTGCCTCACTCTGTCTCTGAAAAACAAATAAATGTTAAAAAAAATAAAAGTATGGTTCATATGGGGCACCTGCGTGGTTCATTCAGTTAAGCAATCGACTCTTGATTTCAGCTCAGGCCATGATCTCAGGGTTCACGGGACTGAACTCCATGTAGGGCTCTGTGCTGACAGTACGGAGCCTGTTTGTGATTTTCTCTCTCCCTCTCTCTCTTTCTCTCTCTCTCTCTCTCTCTCGCTGTCCCTCTCCTGCTTGCCCTTGTTCTCTCTCTCTCTCAAAATAAATAAATAAACTGTAAAATAAACTACAATAAATAAAAAGTGTGATTTCCAGTGGGCAAGTAAATAGTCTTTTTTGTAGACCAAGCTGCTGTATGAAATGATAATAATTGAGCAGACCACCAACATCACGGCAGTAAAGCAGTACCGTTCTGATATTTATCCCTTAAGAGATTAGTACTTGTTTGAATTAGCCAAATGCCAAACTTTTCATTTCAAAGACATTTACTTACATTCAGTTGATGAATCTTATTTAGTGGAAAATTACTGGGGCGCCTGGGTGGCTCAGTCGGTTAAGCATCTGACTCCAGCTCAGGTCATGATCTCACAGTTCCTGGATTCACGCCTGGCGTCGGGCTCTGTGCTGACAGCTCAGAGTCTGGAGTTGTTTCGGATTCTGTATCTCCCTCTCTCTCTGCCCCTCCCCTGCTTGCACTTCTCTGTCTCTCAAAAATAAAAGAATAATAATTAATAATAATAATAATAATAATTTTAAGAAATTAGAAAAATAAGAAAACTGGTTAATCAAGTGGGGGAAATACTCTATTTCAATATCAAAATTTATAAGAAACCACAAATAAGTTTTATTAATTTTAAAAAAGCATTGCTGATATAAAGGTGAACAATTGATTTTTTGCACATTTATTCTATAATTTACCATCATAATGGTAAATTATTTTTGTTTTATTTTTTTGGTAGTGTTCTTGCACTATATTGTTAAAAAATGAAAAAAATGTTTATATATTTTAAATAAATATGTTTTTCTGGGTCATATTGCTTTGCTAGAACACCCAGAAAAATACTTAAAAATACAAACAACTCCAGGCATGGTTTACCTTTATTTTAGGAAAATCTCTGGGAAATTTTAGAATTAAATGGTGGTTTTAAATTTGTGTTTTATTGGGGCGCCTGGGTGTCTCAGTCAGTTAAGCATTTGACTTCAGCTCAGGACATGATCTCATGATCCATGAGTTCGAGCACTGTGTCTGTGCTGACAGCTCAGAGCCTGGAGCCTGCTTTGTGTTCTATGTCTCCCTCTCTCTCTTCCCCTCCCCCACTCACTCTCTATCTCTCAGGAATGAATAAAAAAAATTTGTGTTTTACAGTTAAAGGACACATAATTGGAATTATTGGATACTAAGCATGATTTGGCCATAGATTAATTTGGAATTTAATTTGTCTTTCAATAATTTAAATACCTGATTGTATTCTATTCTTAACCAAATGCTTTTATTTAAGTTTATTTATTTAAATAAGCTCTATACCCAATATGGAGTTTGAATTTACAGCCCCAAGATCAAGAGTCCTATTCTCTATTGACTGAGCCAGCCAGGTGCTCCTCTAAAAAAATGCATTTATTTCCGACTTTAAAATTAGTTCATGTTCATTGGAAAATACTATGAAAAAAAGTTGAGAGAAAGCAATACCACTTATAAGACCACTTAAAAACAAATTGACATAACATGTAGTTATTAATTCTTTTCTGATATATTCATGCATATAAGATTTTCTAAAAGTAGAATTTTAATATTCATGTTTTTTCTACACTGCTTTTAAATGTCACTATATATTATAGATCCATATCCAGACAAATAAAATATAGACTTACATCATCATTTAATTACTAAATAGTTTTCATTGGTGTGACTGTATCCTGTTTATTTTTTAGGTCTCACATTTAAATATTTTTGTGGTTTCAAATTTTGACTTTGGCTTTTAGAAAATGTATTTATATTTCCTTTTCTTTTTCTTTGGGTCCTTCTTCAGATAAGCATGCACATGAGCGTGTACATGAACGTGCACGCGTGTGCACACACACACACACACACAATTAAAAGGAAATCTCCCAAGTTTGGAAAGAACATGAACAAGAGTAATAGCTTAATTGCTTACCCCAAAGTGACCAGGGTGGCGAAGGATGTGGGAGGAGAGGCTGAGATTTACTACCCACATAAACTGAAGGGAAAAAGACCTATGCCTTCATTCATGCGAGACACAAAGGAGAGTAATAGTTAAATCCGACCTGGAGCAAATGAGTATATTAGTAACAATAAAATATAATGAATTAGCCTAATGCCTGGAAGATTCATTTCGACCTATTTACATCTAAAAGATATGGCGTTACCTTTTAAAATGATGGGTACAACCCCTCTACCTTTTGTACAATGAGAAATATTTGCATGATGATAGGTCTTAAATTCAGCTTATTTGGTTTGAACTTACTGGAAAAAGTATTGAAGAATTCAGTAAGTTCTAGAACAGAATATATATACATACATATATTATATATTACAGTCTTCATGATGTGAAATTACTAATATATAACTAAAACAAAAACAAAAAAATCAGATGATTGGAGTTGGGGCTGAAGAAAGAATGGGAAGAACTTTTTCATCAGATATTTGTTAAAACAAGTCTTAGATCATAGTGGTAAATGTAAAGACATAATGAAATAAAATAACAAGACCATTTAAGGAACAAGATTTACAGATGAACACAGAGATATCAAAGGAAAATTAATTCTGCGATTCCATCATTAAACAGGAAGGAAAATATAACAACTTAATGCTAAGCTTATGATAATATAAATAGAAGAAAAAGTAAACGTAAATAAAGAAAACGACCTTCAACCATTTATTATGTAGACTGTTCTAGATTACCTGCAGCACTTTGGTGGATTTTACTACTGACCAAGGATTCAACAGTAAGCAAAAGAGACAACAGACACAAATTCCTCCCCACAGTACTTACAATCCAGTGAAGAAAACACAGAATTAGCACATAACCCATAACATATGTAGTAATGATAAGGGCTATGGAGAAAACAAAGCAAGGGGAAGGGAAAGGAGAAGTGAGGTGAGGTGAAGGAAGTGAGGGCCATGCTGACAGAGTTCAAGGTGAATACAAAGAATTTGACGTGAAAAAATGCTTGCTGTGTTTGTGGCACTGTTGAGAGACTGATGAGGCTAAAAAGGAGTAGCCCATGAGGAGAGAATTGGGAAACGGATCAGAGAGGTTGTGGCCACTGGAAACCACAGACGGTATCTCTTGGACATTCTTTTATCTAGCAGTGATTCTGAACTTTGGCAACATAGGGAATCATTTGAGGAGTTTGTAAAACTATAAATGGCTCAATCTCACTTTCAGAAATGGATCTTAAGTATAGATTGGTCATTGAGAATTAAAAAACAATCTCCAAATGATTATAATTTTCAGCCAATGAAAGGACCACTGGATTAGAGGTAGGGAAAATTAAAGGGATCCAATAAAGCGAAGCAAGGTGAAAAAAAATAAATCAAGGGAGAGTGATGTTCTGGAGTTCAAGATAAGAAAGTGACTTGAAAAAGGAAAGGGATTAGCTTTGTCAAATGCTGCCTTTCTGTGGTCCACAGGATGAAAGCCGGTTGATTCAATTGTTGGAATTGGCAATGTAGGGATCATCAGAGATTCTAAAAGTTGTTTGAGTTGTGGGAATGCAATCTTCACTGGCATGGGTTCAAAGGACAGAATGAGGACAGAGAAAGTGGATATGTTCATGTCAAGTATATACAACTCTGAAAGATGTTTCTTATCGAGCTGAGCAGAATGTCCCATTTCTGAATTAAAATGTATGCTTTAGGAGTACTTGTTGAAGATAAGTCATGATTTCTTTTTTCAAATTAATTATTTACTTAATTTTTAAATTTACATTCACATTAATTAGCATATAGCATATAATGATTTCAGGAGTAGATTCATTAAGACTCCTTACCCATTTAGCCCATTTTCCTCACCCACAACCTTTCCAGCAACCCTCTCTTCTCCATATTTAAAAGTCTCTTATATTTTGTCTCCTCCTTGTTTTTATATTATTTTTGCTTTCCTTCCATTATGTTCATCTGTTTTGTATCTTAAATTATTCATATGATTGAGGCCATATGATACTTGTCTTTTCTCTGACTTATTTCTCTTGGCATAATATCCTCCAGTTCCATTCACATAGTTGTAAATACCAAGATTTCATTCTTTTTGATTGCTGAGTAATACTCCATTGTATATTTTTATATACACCATATCTTCTTTATCCATTCATCCGTTGGTGGGCATTTGGGCTCTTTCCATACTTCGGCAGTTTTCAATAGCGCTGCTATAAACTTGGGGTGCATATACCTTTTCGAAACAGCACACCTGTATCCCTTGAATAAATACCTAGTAATGCAATTGCTAGGTCATAGGATAGTTCTATTTTTTACTTTTTGAGGAGTTTGCATTCCCACCAGCAGTGCTTCCTCTTTCTCTGCATCCTTGCCAACATCTGTCGTTGCCTGAGAAGTTAATGTTAGCCACTCTGACTGGTGTGAGGTGGTATCTCAGTGTGGTTTTGATTTGTGTTTCCCTGATGATGAGTGATGTTGAGTATCTTTTCATGTGTCTGTTGGCCATCTGAATGTCTTCTTTGGAGAAGTGTCTATTCATGTCTTTTGCCCATTTCTTCACTGGATTATTTATCTTTTGGGTGTTGAGTTTGATAAGTTCCTTATAGATTTTGGATATTTACCCTTTATCTGGTATGTCATTTGCAGGTATCTTCTCCCATACTGTCAGTTGCTTTTTTATTCTGTTAGAAGCCATGCTTTCTAATAGAAATAATTTAGTGGGGAAAAATCTGATAATTAAATGAGTTAATAATTGTAAAGTATTGGGAGCATTGTCTAGCTCATAGTGAGTGTGATATAAATGTTTGTTTAATGAATAAAGGATTCTAGAGAATGGGTGGGGGGGTTGAGGACTTGTTTAAAAAATGAAAGTTATTGAGAAGTCTGATACAAGAGACTTAGCTCAATGTGGGGGGACTATCCTCAAATGGTTGCTCAGAGAGTCTTACTTGGTAGAGTATTAGTTATGTTATTGAAGTTGGTGGTAGGAATCTGAAGATGTTTTCTTCATAATTTTCTTAATCTAAGTGAAATAAAAAGCAAAGTCATCTGTTGAAAGTAAGAGGGTGGGAAGTGTTTGAGTTTGGGGAGCCTAGAGGCAAGAACAGTGACTGATATGAGGTTTGTGGTCAGGAAGTTACTGTGATACCACCCAGAAAGGTTGCACACCTCTCTGCATTAGGCAGTGATCTTCGTGTTTTGTTTTGTTTACAAATTCATCCATATATAGAGTTCTTCCCAATTCCATCCTAAGAAACACATAACAATTCATGTTAATTTAGGTATGCTTTATGTATGAAAATTTATGCCACTGTGTCAAATGGTAGTTAATTGTACTGTTTCCAATGTTTTGATATAAAAAACAATACACTAACTAACAGTTTTATACATATGCTATCTCCTATTTTGTTAATGTTTATTTGGGAGTTTGTTGGGTCAAAGGCTACATGCATGTATCATTTCACGCATTTTTTTTTATATTTGTGCTCTATCAGAGAGGGTTCTGGAAAGTGTCATAGAAATAAAGACAGGTACTTCCATGCATGTATGATCATTAACCTCCAGTGGGCTTTCAGCCCTACCCAGCGTTAACACTCACTGAGGGCGCCTAAGGTTGAATTCTCATGTTGTTAGGTCCAATGGCCTTGTCTTAACCAGATACCTATATTCATTTCTTAAGACCATTGCCAAGTCCTGGCCCTGTTTTTTCCCCTCAAATCTTTTTAAAGGATCATAAATGTACAAAAAGCAACAAGTAAATAGACAGAAGAATATGTAATAGTGACAGTATGTGGCCCACTGAGCCCTAAACATTTCCTATTCTACCATTTAGAGAGAAAATTTGTTAGCTCTTATTTTAGATCAACTCAGAGTCCCTAAAAATCAATAAACTAAGACAGAATGCATACTCTGGATATTCCACATTCCTAAACAATGTTTCCTCAGTGAATTACATCATTATTCATGCATGTGGATAAAACCTAGTGCTTATGCCTGTACACTTTTACCTCCTATATCCAGTCTATCCTTCTGTTTTATATTCTAAAGCATTCAACTAGCATTATTTCAATATTATCATCCTTTTCCAATATATCATCATCTTGCACATACCCTCTGTCTAGCCCACCCCTCCATCTGCCCCTCACCTTGATACTAGAACTATCCTTCCTTTGTAAATTGCTAACCATTTAACCTAAAATGAATACTTTTCAATGACTTCTGGATTGTTTTAGGATTATACAGACTCACTACATTTTCCTGTAGGGCTCTGTGTGATCTGATTCCCATCCTGTTTACTAGCCTTACTCCACACCACCCTGTCCCTCCCTTTCCTCCTCCAGCCACAGGAGATTTCTTTCTAAGCTTGAAAGGCCAGCTCCTTCTAAATTTTTACAAGTGGCTCCCTGTTCCTGGAACCTTTCTTCGTCTATTTAATTTAATCCTACTTATTCGCTAGACTGCACTTCAACAACACTTCTTTGGAGAAGACTTCAATACAATACAATACCTTTTTGTATGATACTTGGCTAACATGTCTTCCCCCTCCATATGATAAAGACCATGACGGGACACCTGTCTGTTGCTTGCCATTGTGTTTCTCAAATGTAACACCATGCCTGGTAACTATATCACTAGAAATAAATAGGACACCAATGAATGGATTGAGTCCTGATAAAAATTTATTATATCAAATCAATAGTATATTAATTCAATAAATAATTATGCACAGTGGAATAATTATTACAAAAATAGGTATTAACTCACATTATTAATCAAGATAAATCCAGGAAGATGCATTATTTCATGTGAAGTACTCTGAAGCAATGCATTTATGGATGACTTCTTAAGCGCAATCCTAAAGGTGAAAAGAAAAAAGTAAACAGATTTGAATGCACTAAAGAATAAAAAAGTCAACATGCATCCACATTCAAAACTTCTTCATGGAAGATATCATCGCCAATGTTAAAAATAAAAACTTAGAAAACCAGTCTGTAAGACAAATCACTTCTAGTCTGCAATTATGTGGAACTCACTCCATTTCCATTGTTTGTCAAATGCATCTCAGGCAAAATCTCAGTAAATATAGATGGCTGTGTTCATCCATGTAGCTTTGTGCCTATCCCAACATTCATTTCAACCTCATTAATAAGAAAAAATATCAATGAATTGTTAAAAATCAATAATAACTGATAAACAGTAGGAGTCATCAATGTGGAGAGGAATTTAAGGCTACTTTCTCAGCTCCCACTGGAATGCATTATTATTTCTGAAAGAAAGCACTGACTCCAGACAGAAATAGAAAAATTTACTCCACTCTGAACAGTATTCTACTAAGACTCCTTCATGAATGGAATGCTTCAAGAAACACACCTTATAGGGCTGCATATTTCATTTTCTGAGACTATTCTTTTCTTACCAAGAAATGGTCCCATCTTTTGAGCTTTGGATCATTAAATTTTCTGTGTTCTGTATCTTAAAATCACTAAGGAATTTTTTTTCCTCCCCTTCCTTGTGTGTAAATGATTCTATATTGACTGGTTGAAAAGTGAAGACTCTTACCATTCTCTTAAATAATTTTCATACAATTTAAACATGAATTGATAGTTCAGTATTTTTAGGTATATAAACAAACATAGTGATTTGAACATAAAATAACTATATTATGAGGATGGTGAAATACATTATTCTTCCATAAATATAAGCAAATTTAGGATTAAGGTAGATTTTTGAGAATTACCTTTCTTTGTCCAATAGTAACATTTTTTTAAAGGAATCATGCAGTCTGTATTAATTATTTAGGGGTTAGCATTTATATATTATTATTATTATACTCATTTTTAGCTTTTTACTTAAAAAAATTTAAAATCAAAACAAAATTGAACATAGTACCAAATACCATAGGGAAAAGTCATGAACATTTAAATAAATTTCGTGGACTGTTGTTATGGCCAAAATTTAAGATGATATTAGGACTTCAGAGATCTGTGTGACAGCCTTGTTACCTGTGATTATTTGAAAAAAAAAATTTAGGCCCTCTTGAATGGAGTCCATGTTTGATTGACCAGATTAGGTTTAGGAAATATGTTATAGAATTTGAAACCTATCATCACTTCATTAATTTTATAATGTCACTATAATTTGGAAACTAGGGAATTGAATAAAATAGTCCAGAAAAGGAAGTTAGATAAATCAGACCTAGCACAAAATTATGAAGTATACTAGGAAAGATGTTTATTAAGTAGTTTGGAGATTGGGTTCCTCTCCTCTTTTTTCTTCCTTCTATTTAAATAAAAACTTTATGGCTAAGAACTCCCTCCTCACCAGAAATTTTATATGACTTAATGTACCAGGAAAATAAAATAAAAATTACATTCTAATTACTACCCCCAAACTCACAGAAAGCAGGTGGGGAAATGGCTTCTATTATTGCCTAATTTAAAATATGGTGCTACATAGACTTTTGTCCTGAATTCAAATCATAGGTGAATGTATCACGGGGTCTTAACAGAGGGCTTAAGGACAGTCATGTTTTGGTTAGATCAACTCAGATAACAGAAAGGCCAGCTTAACTTTAGCACCAATGATCTCTTCCCAAGCAGCCTTAAATTAGCCATCTCTTTTCGAAACCTAAATGGGTACATCGACAATCTATTTAACAATCTATTTGTTAAAAATGACAGTTTTGTATGGTTCAACCTAATAATGAGAAAACAGAAAATAGAGGAATTTCTCTCTTAAATTTTGTCATTTTGATAGCTATAAATATATTCATGGGACAGATTCACATAGGAGACTGGGTTTTCCTTGAATTTCCTTATTGTTCTAATGACTGGGTTTATAAAACACTGGTAACGAAATCTGAAGGAAAAAGAGGCTTGGAAAAGATATACTTTATAAAATTCTCTGCATAAAATATATCCTTTAATTTTTTGTAAAAACCTTGTGACCTCAGTATTATCATTATCTACATTTTATGGCCAAACTAAGATCCAACTCTATTCATATTTCTTTGTTCATGGTCTTTGCTGCCGAACTATACTGCTACCATCTGAAAATCCATTGAGACAGATTTCTAATCTTAACTTCATTTTCTAGATGAGAAAAAACTAAAATCAAAGGAGGTTATGCCCTTACCCCAGGTCACATTTTCTACTCTGCTCCAGTTCTGTTCACAGCTGGGTCTAAAATAGATTTAAATGTCAGAGCAGTGTTCTTTCCCATAAATACATATTTAACCTAAAATAGTCTTCTGTTTATTCTTTCAATCACATCCGATGATAGTGTCTTAATTACATGCAATTTTGTGGTTCCTATTTGTCAATTAGGGCTTTTTAATGTTACAAGTAATCAAAAGAAATAAAAACAATGCAAGTAGGTTTAAATAAACAAAAAATTGATTTGAATTACTCAGAAAACTGGAAAACCCGCAGGTACAACAATCTCTAGATTTCCCTTGATTTACAGGTTACATGTTGGCAAAGGCCTAGTTTCTTTCACTCTCCAATTTGGTAGTTTTGTTTTTATTTTTATTTTAGTTTCTCCTAAGGCTGGGTTCTCACATGTGGTAGGAAACATTGTGGTAACACTCCAGGTTCAAATTCATGACTTCTAGTTGCTCTTTAGGATAATCAAGGAATACTATTTAGCTAAAATCTCAGTAAGTCTTCTTTCATGGTTTGTTTTAATTGGGTCAGAGTCTAGTTCCTGATTCAATTCTTACAACCACAAACATTCCATGTGTTGAATGGCTTAGCCCTGATTAGATTAATTCGAATTCTAACTAAAGGTGTTACTGTGATTTGATTGAAGTAATCAGCATTCAACGGGGGAACTGAATCAATGCTATTCCCACCCCCACCCACTAAAAAAACCCAAAGACTGATACTAGCAGCAGAGAGCAATAGGATCACTGCTTAGACATAAAACGCCAGTAAACCTATGGCCCAGGAAATTCATAATGTGACAGTGATCCTTTACTAAAAATGCACCCTGAGTACCTTCTGGAATCTCTGTTATTGTTCTTATGTTTCAACCTTTTAATTGTGAAATATAATTTACACACTGAAAAGTTCATAAACTATAAATGTGTGACATCATTAATCATTATATGCGGAACATTGGTAAATCTTTAATTAGGTCAAATAAAAGCGCGTTGTCAGATAGAAAGAAGATACCATGCGCACTCTCAAAATTACAATCTCTTCTGACCTCTCTGAAAGTTATCACTATTACACGTTATGGTAATCATTTCCTTGCTTTACTTATATTTTTGCTGCTTACCACCTTAGTGTGAATCCCTAAACATTGCAATTTAGTTTTTCCCATTTGTCGGACTTTGCAGAAATTGAATTGTACAATGTGGGGGTTGACTCTAAAAGTCTGTAAAATTCCTTCAGGTTGCTCTCTGTGTGTTTACATTCCACTGTGTGAAACTATCACATTTTGATGATAATGAACGTTTGTGTTAACTGCCATGAATATTCTCGAATATGTCTCCTGCAACACACCTGGCTTCTTTTCTGTCAGAGATATGCCTCTAGATTTGTTAGGTCATGGGAAATACATATGTTTAACATATTAGATATGGCCAAATGGTTTTCCAAAGTAGTTTAACCATTTCATTGTCATGATAGCAGTGGGAGAGTCTCTCTTCTTCCTCACCCTTGCTAAATCGTGCCATTGTCTGGTGAGCCCATCTGGATACCCACCAGTGATATCTCATTGCAGCTTTACTTTACATATTGCTGGTTAGAAATAAAATCTATTGGTAGTATGTATGCTCCTTTTGATAATGACCTTTAAAGTCCCTTGCAAAATTTTTTTTCCAAATTAGATTGATTTCTTTTGTATTTAGAGGTTTTGTACATTCTGGTATGAGCTACTTGGCAATATATAAATATATGAATAAATATACATATTCATATATTTGTATTGCATATATATTTGTATATATATACACATTTATATATTGTACTTATATATTTGTATTACATATATATATTTGTGTGTGTGTATATATATATATATATATATATATACACATATATATGTACACACACGTTTGTATTGCAGATGTCTTCTCCCAGTCTATGACTTCATTTTCACTTTCTTTTTTTAAAATTATTTGTTTAATTTTGAGAAAGAGAGACAACATGAGCAGGGGAGGGTCAGAGAGAGAGGGAAATACAGAATCCGAAGCAGGCTCCAGGCTCTGAGCTAGCTGTCAGCATAGAGCCTGACGTGGGAATCAAACCCACAAACTGAGAGATCGTGACCTGAGCCGAAGTTGGATACTCAACCAACTGAGCCACCCAGGTGCCCCATCATTTTCACTTTCTTAATGCTTCCTTTGAAAAAGAGTTCTTAATAATGTAGCCAAACCTACCAATCTTTTAAGTTACATTTACTGGTTTTTGTGTTCTACATAACTATTTACCTATGATAGATCAAAACTACCTCTCTACATTACTTTTATTTTTATATTTTTTCTTTGACATACATAGTTACGACAAACTTAGAATCGCTATTTGTGTACGGTATGTGATAGAGATCATTTATATTTATCTTTACATATATATCTCCAACGTTACAGCACCCTTTTTTTAACATAAAAAATTCTTTTTCTTTTGACAATTGTGGATAATGCTGCAACAAACATGTAGGTTCTTTTAAAGCCAGTGATTTTGCTTCTTTTGGAAATATACCCAAAAGTGGAATTGTTGGATCATATGACAGTTCTTTTTTGTTTTAACTTTTTGAGGAAAGTACATGCTTTCCATAGAGACTATACCAACTTAAACTCCCACTAACAGTGCACAAGGTTTCCTTTTCTCCACATCATTGACAATACTTCTTTTGTCTATTTGATAATAGTTATTCTTCTAGGTGTGAGGTGATAGAGAGATTTTGCTTTGCATTTCTCTGAAGATCAGTGATGTTGAACACATTCCCATGTATATACTGGCCATTTGAATATCTTCTTTGAAATAATGCCTACTCAAGTTCATGGCAGCATTAATTACAATAGTCAAGACATAGAAACAACCTAAGTGTCCACTGATGGATGAATTGATAAATAAAATATGATATGTGTATATAACATAGGGGGGTTGGGGAAAGAAGGAATGGGTAAAGGTGGTCAAAAAACATACTTCCTGTCATAAGATACATAGTTCTGGGAATTAATACAGAGCATGGTGACTATAGTTAACGATACTCTATTGTACATCTGAAAGTTGCTATGAGAGTAGATCTTAAATGTCCTCATCACAAAAGGAAAAAAAAAACCTTTTGTAACAATGTGAGGTGATGGATGTATGTTAGCTAAAGTTACTGTGGTAACTATCTATATTTAAATATATAATATTATATGTCAATTATATTTCTATAAAACTGAAAAAGAAAAAAATGTTTTTCTGATGTTTCACACTGCCATTATTTCATAACATTATATTTCTACATGTGTGGATCTTTTTGGACATCCCCAGTTTTGTCCTGGTCATTTATTTGTCCTTGGTTTGCCAGTTGGCCACTTTAACTGCAGTTGTATAATATGGTTTGATACTGGAAACAGCAAGTCATCTAATTTCCAATCAAAAGTACCTAGCTCTTCTCGGCCGACAGTATATTCAACAGTTTGTAATCAGCTCGTAAGATTCTGCCACAAAATTTCCAATGGATGAAAATACATTGAATCTGTAGGTCAATATGGAGAACATTTTCTTCATTATACTACTCAGATTCAAATGCATGAATGTGGCCCATTTTTTCTTTTTATTAGGTCTTCTTTAATTTGAAAAGAAGTGTTATTTGATAGTTTGCTTAATATTTTATACTCAACTTAAAAAGTATTAGTATGTTTTTGATGTTTTCAAGCTATTGAAGTGGTGTGTATTGACTTTTATTTTTACGTTTTGCTGCTAGCATGTCAGCATGATTTATAAACTGTCCCTATATCCTGTAGTTTTGCTAAACTCAGTAATTCCATTCACTTACTGTAGATGATTTTGTCAGTGCACTAAATGTACCTCCTTAGGAATTTCATAACTTTTTTTTTCTGTAGAAGCAATCAGAGAGATGATTTCTTATTTCCATTTTCATACATTGATCGATTCATTCATTATTGTGTAACTGCAGTAGGAAAATCCTCAAACCCAATCTGGAGCTGAAGTATTCTAGTCAAACATCCTTTTCTTTGGGTGCCTGGGTGGCTCAGTCGGTTAAGCGTCAGACTTCATCTCAGGTCATGATCTCATGGTTTGTGGTTTTAAGTCAGGCGTTGAGCTCCGTGCTCACAGCTCAGAGCCTAGAGCCTTCTCCGGATTCTGTGTTTCCATCTCTCTTTGCCCCGCCCCTAATCCTGCTCTGTCTCTGTCTCTGTCTCTCTCTCTCTCAAAAATAAATAAACATTTAACAATAATTAAAAAACAAAAATAGGGGCACCTGGGTGGCTCAGTCAATTAAGCATGCAGCTTCTGCTCAGGTCATGATCTCATGGCTCGTGGGTTCGAGTCCCGTGTCGGTCTCTGTGTTGACAGCTAGCTCAGAGCCTGGAGCCTGCTTCGGATTCTGTGTCTCCCTCTCTCTTAATAAAGAAAATTTTAAAAAATAAAAATAATCCTTGTCTTATTTTGTGTCTCAAATGAAGAGTTTTCAACATTTCATCATTAAGGAGGGTAACTGTTTTAGGCATTTCTATGTATGTTTATTGCATTAAGAATGTTCTTTTCTATTCTCAAATTGATAAGATGTTTTATTATAAATAAAATTATTAGACACATTTTATGCACCTATTGGGTGGTCATCAGATTGTTCTTTTTAATGTGTTTATGTGAAGAATTATACTATTTTAACACTACTCTTTTTTTTTAAATTGTAATGATTTTTAATTTATTTTAGAGAGACAAAGAGAGACAGCGAGAGCAGGGGAGGGTCAGAGAGAAAGGAAGACACAGAATCCAAAGCAGGATCCAGGCTCTGAGCTAGCTGTCAGCACAGAGCCTGATGCGGGGCTCGAACCCACAAACCGTGAGATCATGACTGGAGCTGAAATCGGATGCGTAACTGACTGCGCCATCCAGGCGCCCCTACCACTACTCTTTTTAGGTGTATATCCTCTTTACTGGACTTCCCCTCCCCCAGAGGTAATAATCAAAATCTTGACAACCGACACAGCAAAGGTCCCAAATAATCAGAGTGGACAGAGTCTGCACAAAGGTATGGCAGCAACTGCTAATCAGCTCACCTCCACCTCGTGAAGTACATAACCTGCATGTGGGCCAATGGGCCTGCTGTCAGTATTCCTTGTTTCCGATGGATTCCTTTTTTTTTTTTTTTCCCTTTGCACTAAGTACTTGAATCCAACCTTTTATGCCAGGTATAAGCCAGACCTGCTCACACTACATTGTCCTATTAAGTTTTTTGCTAATATTTGTGTAGAATTTTTGCACGCAAGTTTATAAGTAATAGTAGATTTTCTTTTTCTTAAAATTTTTTACATTTGTTGATTTATTTTTTTCTGAGACAGAGAGACAGAGCGCACATAGGGGAGGGGCAGAAGGAGAGGGAGACACAGAATCGGAAGCAGACTCCAGGCTCTGAGCTTTGAGGACAGAGCCTGGTGCAGGGCTCTAATCCATGAATCATGAGACCATGACCTGAGCCAAAGTCTGATGCTTAACCAACTGAGCCACCCAGGTGTCCCTCTTTTCCTTTTTCTTTTTTTTTAAACTATATACTTTCCTCTAAAACGGTGAAACAAAGTGAAGATAATATAAACTGAAGAGTATTACCTTACTTCCCTATTATTAGAGGTGATTGTGCAATTTGAAAATACTTTGTTGTTGAGTGTTTGGTAGAACTTCCTAGGGAAGCCACTGGAAACTAGAAATTGTGTGTGTGTGTGCACACGCATGTACATGCAAGTGTGTGTGAATGCAAAAGTTTTTGATGAGTAATTCAAATGAACAATTATAAGAAAATTCAAGTTTGCTAATTTTTCACAAATCAGTCTTGGTCTTGATAAATTATATTTTTAAAGAAATTTGTGCATTTCATATATATTTTAATTGGGATAAAGGCATAAATTTGTCTATATTGTCATCTTATTATTTTACAATGGCTGTGTGATCTGAAGTGATGTACTCTTACTCATTTCAGACATTGGTTATTTGTACCTTATTCTACTTTCATTGGATTTTTAACTTCCCCATAACTTTTTGAGATTTTTTTGCAGCTTGTTTTCTATTCTAATACATGCATAGAAGGTTATTAATTTCCCTCTAAATGTTACTTAGCTGTACCACACTTTTTGATGGTGACATTTCTCTTAGTATTTGGTTTAATTTTTTTTGACCTAAGGGTTATTTAGAGCTCTGCACTTTAGTTTTAAAACACCTATATTTCTTCATGTTATTTATTCCTAATCCAATTAAATTGTGACTGAAAGAGGTATTGTTTATGGTTTCAATGTTTTCAATATTTTTGAAACTAGTTTTATACTATAATAAAATATTCAAATATTGTACATGTGTTTGAATGGAAAGCATATTTTATATTTTAGATTCATTTGTGGAATCATAAACATCTATATATTTTTATTAAGTCAAACTGATTGTATCACTTAAATTTTATGTATTTCTGCACAATTTTCGATTATAGATTTTATCAGGTGCTAAAAGAGAGAAAATGCATCATTAATAAAATTGTAGATTTGTCTTTATCTGCTTGCATTTGGTCAACTTTATATTTCATGTAGTTTGAGGCCATGTGTTCAGGCCCATACTAATATAAAATTGCAAAATGTTTTTGTTGAATCCATTCTGATAAATGAAACATTTTCATTCTCAGTGTCTAGTATGCTTTCAGCTTAATTTGTTTTTGTTTTTGTTTTTAGGGGTTTTTTGGAAATGAATATAGGTACTTTCTTGTGATTGGAGTTTAAATGATGTATATCTTTCATTGTTTTTGACTTTCAAGCTTCCTGCTTCTTTATGATTTAAGCATATTTCATTAAAAGAACATAGAGTAGTAGTTTATTTAGCTTTTTTACTTAGTCTAACAGCTTCTTTTTCATTGGAACTTTTAGTCCACTTTACACTCAATATAAATATTTAGATACTGTTCTTTATTTTAAATCCACCATTTTATTCTCGCTCTCCTAACCTCTTCTGGGCTTTTTATTTCTTTTCATTGACTTTTTGGCTTTCTTTTTATGTTTCCTTTTGTAGTTTAGGGGTTATGCATTATTTTACTATCTGGAGATTTTATTATACATCAAAGTCTAGATAATCCTAATATTGTTTACCCGATTAATGCAAAAACCTTAGAAAATATTAATTCTATTTACCTCCCCTTGATATTAATTTTATTCTTATTGTATTACTTTCTTTCTCTCCCTCTCTCTCTTTCTCCTCATACACACACACACACACACACACACAGTAGAGACAGTGAAAGAATGTCTCACCACTGCATATGAATACCTAAAGGAATGGATTTTCTTTCTTTTTTTTTGATGAAATGACCTTTATAGATATAATTAATTGATTTTAAAAAGAGATAACACTCCCCAATCTGCCAACATCAAACTGAATAAATAAGTTGTATTATATTCATGGACAGTGGAATATTATATAACAGTGAACATTTTAAAAACAACAGTTTTATGTAACATGCATGAACATCACAAATGAAATTTTTTGAGGGAAAAAGGCAATTCACAAAAGAATGCTTATGGTATTATTTTATAAGTAGACACTTGAAGCACAGGAAAAATCAACAATATTTTTTAGAAATGCATAAATAATGAAGTTTTAAGGACAATAAGGCTACTAAAATTTACAATGTTGGTCCTAAGTGAAGACAAAATCAAATAGAATCAAGTAAAGGCAAATAAGGGGCTTTGTAGACTCACCCAGGAATAGAAGATTATTTTAGTATTATACCCTTATACATTTTACAGCCTTTTATAATATCTTATAATTACTAAATATTTTTATAATGTTAAAATGTATTTATTTATTGTGTCAATTTTTCATTTACATTTTAGTTACCTAACATATATTGTGTAGTATTGGATTCAGGAATAGAATTTAGTGATTCATCACTTACCTACAATACTAGTGGTCATCCCAACAGGTGCCCTCCTTAATACCTATCACCCATTTAGTCCATTCTCCATCTACCCTCTTCCTCCCCTCTATCAAGCCTCAGTTTGTTCTCTATATTTAAGAGTCTCTTACGGTTTGCCTTCCTCTTTGTTTTTCTCTTTGCATCCCCTTTGTCATGTTTTGTTTCTTAAATTCCATGTATGAGTGAAATCATATGGCAATTGCCATTTCCTAATTGACTTATTTCACTTAACATAATATACTCTAGCTCCACCCATGGTATTGCAAATGGAAATATTTCATTCTTTTTGAAGGCTGAGTATAATTGGTAAATATTTAATAAAACATTATAAAGTAGATCATAGAAAAGTCAGAGTATAGAGAGCATTTTTAAGGTTGTTAGACCTTCCTCTGAGTTTTAGACAATATATTTAACCCTCTCCTCAACATTCCCACCTAGATGTCTCACAAGTAACTCAAACTCAATACATCTCAGAATAAAATTAGAATCCATCTCAGCTCCTATTCCATACATCAGGTAATTGGTCACATTGTTGAAGAAAGTCCACCAGAAAATTGTTATCATAAGAATCTATTTAAAAGTAATAGGTATGAGAAGACTCCAAAGGAATACTCAGACTCGAGGGAGTAGGGTAGAAAGTTTTATTGGACTACTTTCAATAAACTTTTCATGTGTCTTAGCAGCCACTGGGCACTCTGATCTGTATCAATAGGAATGGAGAGGATCTGAGAGAAGATACTGTTATATGTGAGAAGATGTGGGGAGGAATAGCTGAAAGATCAAGAATACACAAAGACCACATGCAAAATTCTCAATCCTTCAGAGTCTCTCAATAATCTTCCTAGATCCATATGATTTACCTCTATCTCATTTGCCTTACCCTGGAAATATTTATTTTATTTCTCCTAGAAATGGACTTTCGGTGACATCATCCCTCCCCTCACCTTGCCCCTCCCTTTTCAGGGTGGTTCCCTGCTCTGGAGAAGGTCCTGCTCTGAAAGACTGAAGGAAGCCATGGGATGACATGAGGAAACCCTCGCCCTCAGGAATCAATTATTTTTGTGAAGGGGTCATTTTTGTTCATGGGTGTTCCTTTTAAGATCTTCTATGTTTTACCTTTGGCTTCTTTAAAGATTTTTTCTTAGTAATTTATGTAATTTATGTCTTGTAGTTATACTAGGAATATCTCTAGAGGTGGTTTTTGTGTATTTTAATCATGCTTGAGTACTTAGGGCTTCTTGAATCTCTAGCATGGTGTCTTTTTT
Organism: Suricata suricatta; assembly: GCF_006229205.1. Taxonomy (NCBI): domain Eukaryota; kingdom Metazoa; phylum Chordata; class Mammalia; order Carnivora; family Herpestidae; genus Suricata; species Suricata suricatta. Next base: position 52,899,649 of record NC_043701.1, on the reverse strand, counting down.
TTTTTAATATTTTATTGTCAAATTGTTTTCCATACAACACCCAGTGCTCTTCCCCATAAGTGCCCTCCACCATCACCACCACGTCCCTTCCTCCCTCCCCCTTCCCCCTCAACCCTCAGTTCATTCTCAGCATTCAATAGTCTCTCAAGTTTTGCATCCCTCTCTCTCCCCAACTCTCCTCCCCCCTCCCTCCCCCTGGTCCTCCATTAGGTTTCTCCTGTTCTCCTGTTAGACCTATGAGTGCAAACACATGGTTTCTGTCCTTCTCTGCCCGACTTACCTCGCCCAGCATGACACCCTCAAGGTCCATCCACTTTCCTACAAATGGCCATATGTCATTCTTTCTCATTGCCATGTAGTACTCCATCGTGTATATATACCACATCTTCTTGATCCACTCATCAGGTGATGGACAGTTAGGCTTTTTCCATGTTTTGGCTATTGTTGACAGTGCTGCTATGAACATTGGGGTACATGTGCTCCTATGCATCAGCATTTCTGTATCTCTTGGGTAAATCCCTAGCAGTGCTATTGCTGGGTCACAAGGGAGTTCTGTGGATAGTTCTCTGAGGAATGTTGATGAGTGTCAAAGGCTTCTTCTCTTCTCATTCTTTATAGTCTCCCTGTGGGACTTGGTACCATTAAACACACGTCAGTTTTTCTCACTTTCTTCCTTTTGTTTGTCCTTTTACAACCAATCATCTTTTTTTCCCATCAGTCTTTCATTCTGAATAGTTTCTTTGATCTATTTAGTTATTAATTTTCAGCAATCTATTCTAATTGCAGTCAAACCTAAAGTCAGTCTGAAGTCATACTTTAAATTATTACAACTCTTTGTAGTAGATTTTTTTAATATAGATTTACCTGCTTTTCTGTTCTTTTGCAATGAATTATTTTATTTTCTTCTGTATTGGAATTTATGGTGGCAATAATAATTTTAATATAAAAATGTAGGAGTAACAAAGTTTACCTACATGACTCCAGTATTAGAGACTTTGCTGTTCTCTTTCCACTGCAGACCCATTTCTATAGATTGCCATTTGTTTTTCTTGGTGGGCTGGTTATTTTTAATCATGTGCCAATTTATATAAATTGCTTATAGAAATTCTTTGTAAAAGTAACTTAAGGCCTAGGTTGATGTTACTTTCTTTCAAAAAGAAATTCTGAATTTCTTCTAGGCTTACAGGTGTCAAAGCATTAGGTAAAATTTTATTTCAGTTTTAGGTATTGACCAAGTTTTTTTGTGTTAGTCAGATTTGAAGCTCGAATATAGTCTGAGCAAATGGTTGCTTCATTTTCAGTTCTTCCTTATCATATTACTTAAACCTTTGTGTTTTTACCTCAAAACATACAAACACGCATCTCCTCCTGCTGGCATCCCATAAAATGTAGCAGGTGTTTCCCCAGTACTTTATACCAAGAGGCCCTACATAGTTCCTCAGGTCCTTTCATGGAAAAATCGTCTTTCCAGATGCTGGGATCTCCATTCTGAAGTTTAGCTTTCTCTTGCATCTTGACTCAGTAATTCATCTCGAATATGATAACTGCCTGATGGCTTCAATCCTTCTGTGCACATCTTATTTTTATTTGCTCAGTGTACTAATTGAACCAATAAATAAGGTGTGTGTGTGTGTGTGTGTGTGTGTGTACAAAAGATATATGCTCTAGGAAACAGGTTCACATGTTTATGGAGGTAAGCTGGAGACCCCGGAAGGCTGATGGTGTAGATTGCAATCCAAGTTTGAGTCCAAAGGCAGAAGAGGATGGAAGTCTGAACTCTAAAACAAGTCCAGAGAAACAATTCTTTGTCAGCTTTTATTGTATTTAGAACGCCAAAGAATTAGATGAGGACCATCCACGTTCATCACACAGTCTACTGATTTGAATGTTAATCTGATCCACAATCACTCTCACAGATATATCCAGGAATAATATTCAACCAAATATCCAGGCGCACATGACCTAGTCAAGTTGACACATAAAATTAAGTATCACACCCAGGTTTCCAAGTTGTCCCAAATGAGAGTATGTCTACATTACTTAGTCTGTCATTACTGGAATTGAAAGTCTTCACAAAATCTTTTAAAAACTTGGACACATTGTCTTCAGGAATTTATTTTCTTATGGACTAAGAGACACCATTACAGCCATGGCAATCTCCAAATAATCGATATAAATAAAATAAAAATGTCACTGATATCTACCCTTTAAAGGTTCCATGAAATAAATATCTTTTTTATCTTTAATTCTCCATTGAAGCTAAAGAATTCTCAAATTATGAGCTATAAATCATGTTTGTAACATTTCTGCTTAAATAGGCCATTATCACTTCATAATCTTTGAAGATTGACATTCAGGCAGAGTTCCTTGTAAAATAAAAAGTATTAAATTTCAGTTCATATTTTTCCTTATAAAGTGTATTATACTTTTAAGTTTCAATTACCTAATAATGTTTCTAAGAAAAATATGTGATTTTAATGTACATTATACAGAGATAGTGTTGTCCTTTAACAACTAACCTTAAAAAATAATTTGCACTTTGATCTCAGATCTTGACCTTCTAGTTATTATGAACACCTAAATGTTATTATCACTCATACCTCAATCTTTTCTTTCTTCAGATTTTTAATTTATTTAAATCCAGCTTAATTAACATAGGGTGTAAGAGTTTTGGGAGTGTCAGGAGTAGAATTTATTAATTCATCATACATATAACACCCAGTGCTCATCCTAATAAGTTCCCACTTTAATACCCATCACCTATTTAGCAAATTCTCCCATCTACCACCCCTCCAGCAATACTCAGTTTGTTCTATATAATTGAGTCTCTTACAGTTTGCCTCCCTTTCTATTTTTTATCTTATTTTTCCTTTCCTTCCCTTATGTTCATTTGTTTTGTTTTTTAAATTCCACATAAAAGTGAAATCTTATGGTATTTGTGTTTTTTTGACTTAATTATTTTGCCTAAAATAATATACCTTAGTTCCATCCAAGTTGTTGCAAATAGCAAGATTTCATTCTTTTTGATTGCCCAGTAATATTCCGTTGTACATATAGACCACATCTTTTTGTCCAATCACTAGATGATGGACATTTAGGCTCATTCCATGATTTGGCTATTGGTTTTTAGCACTGCTATAGACATTGAGTTGCATGTGCCCCTTTAAGTCAGGATTTTTGTATCCTTTGGATACAAAATCCTTTGGATACTATTGCTAGGTCATAGGGTAGTTCTATTTTTAATTTTTTGAGGAACTTTCATACAGTTTTCCAGAGTGGCTATACCAGTTTGTATTCCTACCAGTGGTGAAAAAGTGTTCCCCTTTCTCCAAATCCCCACTAACATCTGTTGTTTTCTGTGTTGTTAATTTTAGCCATCCTGACAGGTGTGAGGTGGTATCTCACTGTGGTTTTGTTTTGTATTTCCCTGATGATAAGTGATGTTGAACATATTTTCATGTGTCTGGATGCCTTCTTTGTAAAAATGTCTATTCGTGTCTTTTGTCCATTTCTTCACTGGATTGTTTGTTTTTTGAGTGTTGAGTTTGATAAGTTCTTTATAGATTTTAGATACTAACCCTTTATCAGACATGCCATTTGCCAATATCTTCTCTTATTCTGTTGGCTACCTTTTAGTTCTGTTGACTGTTTCCTTCTCTGTGCAGAAGCTTTTTATTTTTGCTTTTGTTTCTCTTGCCTCTGGAGACATGATTAGTACAAAGTTGCTGTGTTGGAGATCAAAGAGATTGTTGTCTGCTTTTTCCTCTAGGATTTTAATGGCTTCCTGTGTTACATTTAGGTCTTTCACCCATTTTTATTTTAAGTGTAAGAAAGTGGTCCAGGTTCATTCTTCTGCATGTCGTTGTCCAGTTTTCCAAACAGCATTTGCTAAAGAGACTGTCTTTTTTCCAATGGATATTTGCTGCCTTTTAGATTAGTTGTCCAGACATTTGTGGGTCCATTTCTGGGTTCTTGATTCTGTTCCATTCATCTATGTGTCTTTTTTATGCCAATACCATGCTGTCTTGATGATTACAGCTTTGTAATACAGTTTAAAGTCCAGCATTGTGATGCCTCCAGCTTTGGTTTTCTTTTTCAATGTTACTTTAGCTATTAGGGGTCTTTTGTGGTTCCACACAAATTTTAGGATTGTTTGTCTAGTTCTGTGCAGAATGCTTGTGCTATTTTGATAGGGATGCATTGAATGCATACATTGTTCTGGATAGTATCAATATTTTAATAATATTTGTTCTTTCTTATCATGAACATGGAATGTTTTTCCATTTTTTGGTTTGTCTTCTTCAATTTCTTTCATAAATTTTTAGATTTTTCATCATACAGATCATTTACCTCAGTTAGGTTTATTCCTGGGTATTTTATGTTTTTGGCGCAATTGTAAATGGGATCAATTCCTTGATTTCTCTGCCTACTTCTTCATTATTGGTGTATAGAAATGCAACCGATTTCTGCATGTTTATTTTATATTTTGCAAGTTTGCTGAATTCATCAAACAGTTTTAGCAGTTTTTTGGTGCAGTCTTTTGGGTTTTCCATGTCTTCTGCAAAGATTGAAAGTTTAACCTCTTCCTTGCCAATTTGTAGCCATTTATTTCTTTTTGTTGTCTGATTACTGAGGCTAGAACTTCTAGTACTATTTTGAACAACAGTGGTGAGAGTGGACATCCCTGTCATGTTTCTGACCTTAGGGGGGAAGCTCTCAGGTTTTCCCCATTGAGGATGATTTTAACTGTGAGTCTTTTATTTATGGTCTTTATGATGTTGAAGTATATTCCTTCTATCCTGACTTTCTTGAGGACATTTATAAAGAAATCATGCTGTATTTTGTCAAAAGCTTTTCCTGCATCTATTGAGAGGATCACGTAGCTCTTATCCTTTATTTTATTAATGTAATATATCATGTTGATTGAGTTTTGGATATTGAATCACTCCTACAGCTCAGGAATAAATCTCACTTGATTGTGGTAAATCGTCCTTTAAATGTATTTTTGGATTTGATTTGATAGTATCTTGTAGAGAAATTTTGCCTCCACATTCATCAGGTAAATTTCAATTCTTTTTAGTGGGGTCTTTGTCTGGTTTTGGAATCAAGGTGATGTTGGCCTCCTAGAATGAATTTGGAAGTTTTCTTTCCATTTCTATTTTTTGGAACCACTTCAAAAGAATAGGTGTTAACGTCTTTAAATGTTTAGTAGAATTCCCATGGAAAGCCATCAAGCTTTAGACTGTTGTTTTTTGGGGGAGATTTTTGATTACTAATTCAATTTCTTTACTGGTTGTGGATCTGTTCAAGTTTTCTATTTCTTCCTGTTTCAGTTTTGGTAGCTTATATGTTTCTAGGAATTTGTCCATTTCTTCTAGATTGCTCAATTTGTTGGCATGTAATTAATTGTTCATATTATTTTATTATTGTTTGTATTTCTGCAGTGTTGGTTGTAATCTCTCCTCTTTCACTTGTGATTTTATTTATTTGTGTCTTTTCCTTTTTTTAAAGATCATTCTGGCTAGAGGTTTATCATTTAGTTAATTCTTTCAGAAACCAACTATAGTTTTGTTAATCTCTTCTATTGCTTTTTATAAAAATTTCAGTATCATTAATTTCTACTGTAATCTTTATTATTTCCCCTCCCCCTCCCTCTCCCCCCCCCTTTTGTTTTTTTGCTGGTTTTGGGCTTTATTTGTTGTTCTTTTTCCTAGCTCCTTTTGGTGTAAGGTTAGGTTGTGTATTTGAGATATTTCTTCCTTCTTTAGGAAGGCCTGAATTGTTATATACTTCTCTTTTATTACAGTCTTTGCTGTATCCCAAAGGGTTTAGACTGTCATGTTTTCTCTTTCATTGGCTTGCATGTACTTTTTAATGTCTTCTTTAATTTCTTGTTTAGCTCATTCATTCTTTAATAGGGTGTTCTTTAATCTCCAAGTATCTGTGGTTTTTCCAATTTTTTCTTGTGGTTGACTTTAAGTTTCATAGCATTGTGATCTGAAAATGTGCATGCTATGATATCAATCTTTTTGTACTTGTTGAAGGTTGATTTGTGACCAAGTATGTGGTTTATTCTAGAGAATGTGCCACGTGCACCCAAAAAGAATGTGTGATTTGCTGCTTTCAATGAAATGCTCTGAATATATCTGTTAAGTCCATCCAGTCTTAACGATGACTTTAAAGAATTGTTTCCCTGTTGATTTTCTGCTTAGATAATCTGTCCCTTGATGTAAGTGGGGCTTTAAAGTTCCTTAATATTATGGTATTATTATCAATGAGTTTATGTTTGTGATTGATTTCTATGTATGGATGTTCCAAGTTGAGGGCATAAATATTTACAAGTAAGTGTTAGATCTTCTTGGTGGCTAGGCCCCTTAATTATTATATAATGCCCTTCTTCACGTTTTGTTACAGTATTTGTTTTAAAACCTAGCTTGTCTGATACAAGTATGTCCACTCTGGCTTTGTTTTGATGGCCATTTGCATGAAAGAAGGTTCTCTAGCCCCTTACATTTAATCTTCAGTTGCCTTTAAGTCTAAAATGAGTCTCTTATAGGCAGCATATAAGTGGGTCTTATTATTATGGTTTTTAATCCATTTTGACACTCCCAAAGAGCATTCTTTGATTAATATATAGCATAATGAATTTTAAATAAAAGGCCTTTTTCTTAGAAATTAAAAAAGAAAAAAACTATGTAAATATATTCTAGGTGAAGTCCCACCTTGCAGGCATGGTGCAGGTGTCCAGGGGCCCAGGCACAGCGACCTGAGACAGGTCTCCCCATGGAGAGGAGAAGCTGCGAATTGCATGCCCTCTCGCCTCTCCCCTTCCTGCCCCCGCTCCCAGGCTCTTCCAGTTTCCGCCATTGTGCCCTCTGGCAGGTTGCAGGGGCAGCACTGCCCACAGGCTCAGTAGATGGCTAGTCACTGATGGGTTACCTACACTTCAAAGCATGTCTAGGGCAAATGATGTTGATCGAGCAGCAGAGGTTTAGTATCCCTACCAATTCCACCTTCTTCTGCCAGCGGTATGGAACCACCGAGTTCATAAGGTCCCCACGGACCTTTTCAGGGTCCACCTTGCCAGTGTGATTCCCCCATAAACAGAACCTAAACCAGCACCTGCTCATCCGCTCAGGAATTGAACCATTTCAGTGCCACCACTGTGGGACACGGTTCACCAAGGCTTACCTGCTGAAGGTGTGTGGCTTGGGGCGTGAAGGGAACCACTGTTACAGGTACTGGACGTATGGTGCCACTTTCACTTCCTTCAGGAACATAAGCCCCACGGGAGGTTGTTTCCCTGCGCGTTTTCTGCAAGCGTAGGATTGACAAGTGCAAAACGTGGGGCGCCAGGTTCACCAGCTCTGGATTTTCAATCGTGCACCTGAGGAGTAGGAACCATGAAGCAAACTCCTTCCAGAGCAGGAGTTACCTAGCAGTGGACACTATACACCAGGAGCAAGAAGAGATCCTTCTTCAGTTTGATCTCGGAGAACACACTTTTGAAAGCAACTGTAATTGTGTAAGCTCTTTCCCCCACGGTATCTTAGTGGGTGGCCGAAGAAGAGGAGGAAATGTCAGAGCAGCCAATGATAAGTGCTTATGCTGAAACAATCAGAGATACACCCCACCCCTCACTGCCACACACAAGAAATCAGAGCTGTCTTCTCTAACCATTGAGTAATTTCATGGTTTGATTTTGACTTCATTTTCAGTTTTTGGAAAGTGCCCGTGCTTCGTTTTGTACATTTAAATTATTATTTGCAGCAGGGACGCCTGGGTGGCTAAATTGGTTAAGCCTCCAACTAAGGCTCAGGTCCTGATCTCAGAGATGGTGCGTTGAGCCCCGCCCTGGGCTCTGTGATGACAGCTTGGAGCCTAGAACCTGCTTCAGATTCTGTGTTTCCCTCTCTCTTTGCCCCTCCCCTGCTCTCTCTCTTAAAAATAAAGATTTTTAAAAAATTAAAATTATTATTATTTTTTAAATGAAAAAAATTTGGGGAAAGAATTTCCCTTTTTACTTAGTCAGCTCCATAAGTGATGTTTTATTTTTCATGACTGAACGATTCCTTCTGTAAGTTCACAATAACTTGATGTGAAACACAACTGAAACCACAAGAACTAAGGAGAACCAGTTGACTTAACCCATAAATGGTTTCTTCTTCTATTGTTAAAAGTAAGGTAATGAGATCATTTGGTAAAGAGGAATTCAGATGGTTATTGATTTTCCAGAGATGAAAATACAACAGAAAGAAAATTAATGAACAGAATTGGATAGATAACCTAAATAGATATTTGTTCCAATACACAGGACATTGTACAATATTTTGTAAAGCCTGGTGGTTTTGGAAATGTTTACAGTAAGCTTTCTTAAAAATTATGGGGTACATGCTTCTTACTTTTTTTAATGTTTATTTGTTTTTCATACACACACACACACACACACACACACACACACACACACACTACAAGCAGGGAAGGAGCAGAGAGAGAGAGGGAGATATAGAATCTGAAGTAGGCTTCAGGCTCCAAGCTGTCAGTACAGAGCCCGATGGCAGAGCTCAAACCCACCAGCCATGACATCATGACCTGACCTGAAGCAGACACTTAACCAACTGAGCCACCCAGGTGCCCCAGTGGGATACATACTTCTGAAATCTAAAGTATTTTTTTTAAGCTTTGTCTATTATTTTCATGATGAACATTTGGTGTTGGGATAGGCATTCCCTAAACTTCTTTAGTACAAAATACTCTCTATTTAGCCAAAGAATCTGTCTGTCTTCTGTGAAAGAAGGCAGAGAACCATGACTGAGAAGAGTCAGGCTGTGTAGCAAAGGACCAGGAGTGGAAAACAAATCATAGGCATCCCAGCCTTATAGGAACTCTCTTAATATAGCTTTTCTGACTAAAGCTGTTATTTACCTGGTCGTTGAATGTGAATGTCTAGCTAATTAGGTCATTGCCTAAATCATGAACAATACATTCTCTTGCATATAGACTGGCATAATGTCATATAAAGGAAAAATATTGGTGATAGTTTGTATTTTATATATAGCCACATGTATGATTGGAGATGTTCTTAGTGTGCTGATTTGGACAAAATAAAGAATTCTCTGTTCAGGCTAAAAAACAAACACGAAAACAAACAAACAAAAACCCAAACTATATTCTAGGGGAAATAGGATCCAATTAGCACAGAGGAAATAGAGAAAATGTTAAAGAACTCCTTCATAAAACCCAACATGATTCAATTGCCTTCACAGGGAAATATTTTATATAGATTTTTCTCATATTTCTGGTAGAAACACAGCTGGAAAAAAAAACTGGCTTCTCTCAATGTCCTATGAGTCCTGGACAGTCCTAATACTCTGTCTTTTGTCACATCATGTTCAGTTCTTTTGTTTTACATTGAAAGATTTAACTTTGGTGATTTCTGTTTTTATGAATTTATTTAAGACATGATTCTCTAAGGTCTCTACAATAAAATTTGGAAAATTACTTAACTTTTCAGTGTTTTAATGACCGAAAGGTGCAAATATGTTTAATGGGTATAGAGATGGGGTTCTAGGTGACCCATGATATTTGAGGAAGTCTTGTCCATAAGGAATTTTCATATATCCCATGTAACAATGAAACATCTTATGTTTCAACATGTTGGTGAAAAACTCCATGATTATCCATTTTAAATATCAATAAATTATACTTTGAATATGTATTATTTAATGAAATGTCTGGGTATGTGTATGAATTTGTTATTGAAGAAATATATTTTTGCTTGGAATATTTCCAAAAATTTACTATTTTGGAAAATTACATCAGTAACTAAGTATTTGAGCCACCAAGTCAAGAAACATGTTAGATTCATTTTTTTTGTTGTCGCATTTGTGATTATTCTGTATGTAACAATATTTTTGAAAAGTTTTTTATAAAGTTTAAGATTGACATTTCTTTAAATAATTGAATTTATTTTTATATCTTTGTGCACAGTTCTTACTATGCCAAAACATTGTTTTTAATGAAGCAAGGAAACTGTCAAGATTAAGTAAATATTTTGCCCACATTTACTAAAAAAATTTGAAAAGACATATTTTGCTTCAGACATACAGAGGGAAAACTATTGAATATTATCTTTGCAATGCTTGAAAGTCTTCTAATCAGCAAGACAAAAGCATTCATTTTATGGAAAAAATAGCAAGAAGTAATAAACCTGATAAGCCATGGAATATTTGAGGAAAATTAATCTTACTAAACGTGAGAGGGATTATTAATACACTGATTAAAAAATCCAAGTAAAGTTATTTCTCTGTCCAAGTGAGCAATGATACTGTTTTAAGAAGAATCAACAAGATGTCAAAACATTTCAAAAATAACCATGTAACACAGACAAATTCTTATTACAAGTCATTAAAATCATCCAGTGTGACAAATGACGTTTAACTAATAGCATATATAAGTTGCTTCCAGAATGAAAAAGTCATAGAGGAAATGCTATTTTAACATCATTGCTTATAAAGGTTACCAAGGGTTGGTAGTATATATACTTTTTAAAAATTAGTTCATAAAAAAATAATGTCTTTTACCAATGCCATTGTTTATATAATAGAGGGAACAATAATTATAATTGGTCTACAACATGGATTTACAACACTTTTGGAGATAACGTTAAAAATGTTATTTATTTCCTTATTACTGATAACATTTATTTATTAGAAGATCTGAGTAACATATTTAACAATTCATTGAATGATATGACAAGTGTGCTATCAATTAATATAACATCAATCTTTTGAATGACAGATTATTTGGTAAACTTCAACAACAATAAGATGTTAACATCTTATCTATATAGAAGTAACATGGATCTTCAAGATAAATTATTTAAATATATAATGTTTATTATAATAATCACATTTTATGCCATTGGTTAAAAATTAAGGATAGTATTTTTACATCTCATTAGAATGTAGTAAAACAGTAAATGATAGTCCGTCACTTTTAACTAAAAGACAAAAATGATTAAAGGATAAAATAAAACCATTCACTTCTATGAGACTATTGAAAACAGTAGGTGCGAGGAAAGTTTGGTTGCTTAAACAGAGAGAAGTACAAATCCTTCACATGGGAGCAGAGAAGGATGCCATCTTCTATAGATGAGGTATGCAGAGTAGGGGTCTGTCATAGGCTGGAGACTGGAAATACGCAGGACTGAGAAGACATAAATCAAGCTTTGAGTGGCAGCCTAAGCTAGAGGGATGGGTTGATATCTGGAGAGCCCCAAATAGGAAAATAAATAGCTTAACCACAATGTTCCTCTGTCACCCTCCCATCAGACTGTACCCAAGGAAGCAGTAGTGAAGTGAAGAGGTAGTAAATCAAGCAGAATTTATGCAATGTCTTGTATTCTCAAGATGGTTGGACTCTGGCGTCCTGGCAAAATTGAATTCAAACTGGAAGAAAAACTATCTGACACTGGAACAGTTCCCTCTTGGCTCAAACCATCTAAGATCAAAAGTTTAGCCTTTTAGCGATGTTGGCATAGAATTCAAAGTTACCTGACTTTATAAATGTACTCAATTTTAAATAAAAGTGTGGTTCAGTCCCAGATCCCTTCCTTGGAAGACTCAAAATAATTAGGTCCTCATCACAACAGCCAGCTGCTTCAGAAGAAGGCTTGTGATTTCTGTGAAAATAATAAATATAATTTAAATATATATTCCATTCTGCACTCCCCCTTAAACAATATCTAGAATAAGATGCAAAATAAAATAAAAAAATGAAACAAGAAAATACAACTCCAATAAGAGGAAAAAAGGAGCTGATCAAAGCAAATTCTGAATTCCTAATCATTGGAATCAATGAAAAGGACTTTAAAACAAATATTAAAAGTGTATGTGTGTAATATAGGAAGGAATGGGTGAAGAAATACAGAATTTTATAAGAGGAATGAACACCCTAAGGAGGATTTAAAAATCTGGGGCACCTGGGTGGCTCAGTCATCTGACTCTTGGTTTCAAGCTCGGGTCGTGATCTCACAGTTTCATGTGTTAGAGCCCCTCTGAGCTGACAGTGCAGAACCTGCTTGGGATTCTGTCTCCCTCTCTCTCTGCCCCTCTCCCACGTGTTTCTCTGTCTCTCTCAAAATAAATATCTTTAAAAAAATAAAAAGGTGGGGCACCTGAGTAGCTCATTCTGTTGGATGTCCGACTTCAACTCAGATCATGATCTCACGGTCCGTGAGTTTGAATCCCGTGTCAGACTCTGTACTGATAGCTCAGAGCCATGAGCCTGCTTTGGAGTCTGTGTCTCCCTCGTCTCTGTCTCTCCCCGCCTCACACTCTGCTTCTTTCTCTCTCTCAAAATAGATATTTAAAAAATTAAAAAAGGAATAAAAATCAGAAAACAATAAGATAAAATATCTGAAATAAAATTATTAGGAAGGCTTAGCAGTGAATTATACACTACAGAAGAAAGGACCAATGTAGAAGCAGACTAAGAACTGGCCAGCTAGAAAATATCCAACTTGAAGCTCACAGAGAAAAGCATCTGTAAAGAAAAAATGTAGTGTCAGTGACCTGTGAGGCAATACTAAACAGCCTAGATTATGTGTGATTTGAGCCCATAGATAGAGAGAGCCCAGACAACAACACTTCTTGAAAACTAATAGATATAAATTCAATAACTATGATGGAAACCATCAATCCAGATCCAGAATCCCAGTGACTCCCAAAAATAATTAGGAAGAAAATATTGCCTAGATAGATTAAAGTCAAATTTATGGAAACCAGAAAAAAGGGGGGAGGGAGAAATCTTAAAAACAAAACAGTAAGGAATAACACATTGCATATTGGAGGAAAACAATACAGTGAGATATGGCTTCTCTTTATAAGAACTGAAGCCAGAAGACAATAGAATGACGCCTTTAAAATGCTGAAAGAAAAATACTCTAAACTCAGGCAAAATATCTTTGAGACTGAAAGGAAATAAATATGGAGATATTTTTAGATAAGTGAAATTGAATTTGTCACCAATTGTCATATAGCATATGAAATCGAAACTTTCAAACTGAAGAAAAATAACATCACATTGAAAAATTGATTTAGAGAAGGAAGTAAAGAATGGTGGAAATAGGAAATATGGGCATAAAAGAGTATTCTTTCTCACAAAAATGTATGTTAAATGTCAGTTGACTTTTTATTTTTTAACTTAATTTTGAAGTCCAGTATAGTTACCATACAGTATGTATTACTTTCAGGTATACAATATAGTGATTCAACAATTCCATACACCTCCCAGTGCTCATCACAAGTGCCCTCCTTTATCCCCATCACCAATTTCACCCATCCTTCCACCTACCACTCCTCTGGTAACTATCAGTTTTTTCTCTATAGTTAAGAGATAGTTCTTGGTTTGTCTCTGTCTCTGTCTGTTTTTCTCCTATTTTTGTCCCCTTTTATGTGTTTTAAATTCCACATATGAGTGAAATCATATGGTATTTGTCTCTCTCTGACTGACTTATTTTACTTAGCATAGTACTTTTTAGATCCATGCATATCATTGCAAGTAGCAAGATTTCATTCATATTTATGGCTGAATAATAGCCCATTGCAGACATACCCCACATTTTCTTAATCCATTGATCTATCGGTGGACACTTGGGCTGCATCCATCACTTTGCTATTATAAATAATGTTGCCAGAGACATAGGGGTGCATGCATAACAGATGCATGAAAGGATGCTCAACATCACTCATCATCAAGGAAATGCAAATCAATACCACAGTGAGATATCGCTTCACACCTATCAGAAGGGCTAAAATCAAAACCACAAGAAACAGTAAGTGTTGGTGAGGATGTGGAGGAAAAGGAATCCTCAAGCGCTGTTGGTGGAAATGCAAGCTGGTGCAGCCACTGTGGAAACCAGTATGGAGGTTCCTCTTAAAGATAGAACTGTGCTACGATCCAGTAATTGCACTACTAGGTATTTACTCCCAAAATACTAAAACACGAATTCATATATTTTTATTTTTAACCTTTTCATTTTGAAGTAATTTCAGATCCACAAAACCATTGCAAACATTTCAAAGAACTTTTCTGTATCCTTCACCAGCATCCACATACATCCATGTCTATGTTGACAAGTATTTTAATATCTGTGTACCTGTATGCATATTACATGTTTCCTAGAAATAACAAATCACCACAGACTAGGTGGCTCAAAGCAACAGAAATTTAATCTCTCACGCTTTTGGAGGCCAGAAGTAAAAAACAACACCAAAAATCAAGGCATTGACAAGAGTTAGTTCCTGCTGGAGCTTCTGAGAGAATATATTTCATGCCTTCTAGTGGTTGCTGGTGGACTTTGGAAGGCCTGGGCTTGTGGTTTCCTTCCAATATCTGCCACCATATTCACATAGTCTCTTCCTTTGTGTGTGTCTGTGTCTAAGTCTGTCTCATTGGATTGAGAGTTCACCCTAATTATAGGAGGATCTGATCTTGAGTTCTGTAGCTTAGTCATACCTGTGAGGACCCTATCTCCAAGTAAAGCTATATTCACAGGTATAGAGTTTAGGACTTGGACACATCTTTTTTAGTCACTATTAAATCCACTAAAATGTGCTGTCTGGCACCTAAAAATTCAAATGTGCCATATTTCCATAATTCATGCATTCTATCTCAACACTACCAAATATTTCAATTGACACTATATCTTAAATCTAATTTTTCATTAATTTATAAAATCTCAAATATCATCTTTTAAGTCATTTATCAGGCATCAGGTGGATGAGACTGTATGTATGATTCATCCTAGGGCAAATTCCTCCCTATTAGCAGTCCTATGAAAATAGCAAGTGAGTTATCTGCTTTCAAAATAAAATAGTGTGACAAATGTAAAATTAATAATTAAAAAAATTTTTAAATGAAGTCTAAAGGGATGCTGGTAGTGGGAGTTCTAATTCTCTACTACTTGTTGTCAAATTGAAGACCCAACAGGAAGAGTCCCACCTTACAGATCCATACTACTTAACCATTTCACCAGGAGGAAGAAAGGCTTTCTCTTCTCCCTGGCAACAGCCCAGCTAATGAGAAATAGTGGTAGCTTAGCCAATGAAAAACCATGATACTTCCAGCTCCCAGTTTATACCAATGGATTTTTTGTTTATAACAACTCTTCCCAACTCTCATTTTTCCTCTAGAAAAGAGAGCTCCAGTTTATTCGTTCTGCAGATTTGTCTGTGGTTTTGGCATGGCTTGCTTGTCCCAGATTGGAGTTCTCTGCTGTTCCTGAATAAATCCATTTTTGCTAGTAAAATAACTGGCAGTTTTATTTTTAGGGTTAGTAAAGGCTTGGATAGATATTTCCATTCCAAAAAGGGCAGGAATAAAAGGACTAATGGTGTCATTGGTGCCCAGTCTTCAGAGTTTTGTACCTTTCAAAGCCCGAGAATAATTCTCTGTGGCTTGACTCTCTGTTGTCTGGGCCCATGGAGGCTTTCACATAGTCTCTGCCTCTGGCCTCCATCTTTCTGGCCTCTGCCTTTTTCCCGAAGCTCTTAAAATTATTCTTCCTTTTCTTTGATAGGCAGGAAATGTTTATAGATCCGTCATTCCATTTCTTGCCTCTGGAATGCCCAGAAATTTGAGTCTTAGTATATTTCATCCTACCTCTGCCCCTTGCTGTTTTAGAGGTATAATGTCCTCAGAACCCTTGCAGATTTTTTGTTTTTAATGTCAAGGGGGTTGGTCCCATCATACAAGAGTGCTTTCCTTATATCTGTTATATCTGTCCCTGAAAATCCCATCTTTTCCTTACTTTTCCCAAGATTAATTAGATTCATGACTGACACACCCATTGTCTTCCACAAAGGCTTTCCAGCCACACTCTTGACCTTCTCTCCAAGTAGCTTTACCAACAATGGACTTCCAAGTTTCAGCATCTTTAACAATACAAATGGGCTGAGAATTTACAAAATCATCAAGCTGTGGTTCCTTTGGCTTAATGGATCTTTCTCCAATCTTTCTTTTCCTTCTCAAATTTTCCTGTAAGGAGGAAGGAGAAACCAGACTGCATCTTCAACACTTTGCTTGGAAGTCTCCTCAGCTAAAATTCAAATTCTTCTTTGAAAAGTTCTGCTTTATACCCAACAACCAAGAACAATTCAGCCTACCTCCTGATCTTTATAACAAGGATCACCTTTCCTCCTGTTCCCAGGAAAACATTCTTTCTTTCCTTCCAAGTTCTCAACAGAAACATCTTTAATATTTACATTTCTACCAGGGTTGTGATCATGACAATATATTTATTCCCCAAGAAAATGGAAGCTTTCTTTGTCTTATTCTTTAATGTTCTTCAGAGCCCTCACTATTACAAGTATTATTAAGTGTTCAATTCTCAACCAACTATCTCTCCAAGGTAACCTAGGCTTTCTCAGTCATTCCCCTCAACATTCTTCCATTTTCTACCATTAACCAATTCCAAAGCCAATTCTACATCTTCAGGATTTTATGACAGCAGCTTTTCAGTGCCAAAATCTGTACTCATTTCTTAGGGCTGCCATAACAAATCACTACAAACTGAGTGGCTAAAAACAACAGAATTTTATTCTTTCTTAGTTGTTCTGGAGGTCGGATTTGCAAAATCAAGTTGTTAGCAAGGCTGGTTCCTTCTGGAATCTCTCAGGGAGCTTCATTCTATGTCTTCTGGTGGCTGCTGGTAATCCTTGGCTTTCCTTGGCTCTGGATACCCTTCCCTCTTTTCTTTCATTTTTACCTGGGTGTTTCTGTGTCTTAAATCTGTGTCTTTTAAGGACACATATTATTGTGTTTAACATCCATTCAATTGACCTACATCTGCAATGACCCTAGTTTCAAATAAGATAGTAAGACAGGTACCAGGGAATAGTATGTGGACATATTTATTTTAGAGCCAATATTCAACCAGTTACACATATATGTATATATCTGTGTGTTCGTATATTTGAGTGTGTGTATTGCATTATCATTATTTGTTAGAAATCCTCCACATGCTCTCTGTTGTAACTATCCTAGTTGTGCAGCACAAAACCAGAGACTATTATAGAGTATCAGAACTGTTTGATCCTTAGAGATTTGGTAGAAATTCCCTGTGAAACCATCTATAGGTCTATAGTAAAATTTTCTATCATCAACAGATAGTAGTTTTTAAATTTTCTCTCTCTAATGGATTAATTGGCCTTAGTCTGTATTTTACTAAGAAATTATCCCTTCCAATGTGGTGTTCATGTTTTGTACATAGAGGTCTTCAAAATAGCTTCTTAAGATCTAAATATAGATTTTTTTCATCTATATCAATGCATATTTGTCCTTCTTGCCTATTTCTTATTCTGTACATTTGAACTTTAATAATGTTTTTTAAAAATTAAGCAAGTTAGGCATTGACATATATATTTAATAATATTTTTCAAATACCAGGATTTTGATTTACTTATTACAAAGTCTAGTTGTTTTCTACTTTCTGTCACTTTAGTTTTTCTCTTTTATTATATATTTTTTTGCACCTTGTTCTGGTTTACTTTGTTGTTCTTTGTCTAGGTTTTGGGGCTGAGAGCTTAATTCATTTATATTCATTTCCATTTTTGTTACTTACAAAAATGTACAGTCATATCAAATTTCCTCTGATCAATGCTTTTAATACATTCTACAGACTCTGATATATTGATGTTCCATTATCATTTTTGTTAGAAATTCAATAATTTTCAATTGTAAATCTCCTTTAATACATACATTGTTTTATAGAGGGTGACAATTGATGTTTTTAAGCAAAATTATAAACATGTACTATGGAGTTTATAAAATACTATAGCACAAATAATGGGAGAAAATATAAATGCAATTATAATATTTTGAGATTTATTCATTATATAAAAAGTGATCTCATATTAACTCAAGGCATACTGGGATAATTTAAGAGTGGTATGCAATTTCTACAGCATTTACTTAAAAACAAACAAACAAAAAAATCCCCAGAGATCTCGCTAAAAAAATAAGAGTACATAAAAAAAAGAATACTGCAAATAAGATTTTGATGAGTTAAAACAAGACTTTAAAGGAGAAAATAATGAAACAAATGGAAAACAACCTGTAAGATAGTAAAATTAAATTCAACCCCAAATATAATTGCATTAAATATGGTTGGACTAAACAATTAAAAAAAATTAAAAGCCTAATTAGAAAAAGAGAGAGAGGGAGACTGGGTGGCTCAGTACCCTTCCCTCTGGAGCTGCCTCTCTCTCTCTCTTTCTTAAAATAAATAAATAATAAACAAACAAACAAACAAATAATAAATCAATGTAATTGATTAACACAGAAATTAGATAGTGAGCATCTGAAGAGTTAAGTGAATCTCTCTTCCCCTCCCTTGTTCATGCTCTGCGTGTATCTGTCTCGGTCTCAAAAATAAATAAATACTTAAAAAGAAACAGAAATTGAAACTAGTAAATACAATGGATAGAGAAATTGTCAGTTCATATTATGTGAAAAGGACAACTGTGATTTCACATTTACCTCCCTTGATGAAAGCCTGAAAGAAGAAAGTCATCTTATCCAATACCTATCCACTTTCATTGTGCTCTAGTTTCTTCATTATATGTGACTATAATGACAGATTTAAAAATCTTGTCTGAAAAAAGCTTTTTATTCCTCTGTCAACTTTCTATCACTCATGACTACATGAAAATTTTAAAATACATAGGAATTACCTGTGGATCTTGTTAGAAAGTGGATTTCTGGTTCTACCCACAGAGATTCTAATTCAGTGAACCCCCTAATTGCTGATGTTGCTGATGTATGGACCACACCTTGAGGAGTATGGGTCCAATTCACAGACTACTTGTTACTCCTAAAGGGTTCCATCTAACTCTGATGGAGCAGGCACTTAGGTTCCACTTTTGCTCATGGTCTTTGTAACCTCTAAGAATTCACTTCATATATTATTTCTCTCCTAAGACTCTCTCTTTTAGCTTGTCCCCCTAAGACTGGAAACATCTTGTTAAACAACAGCAGTAACACTATCCCCATTCCCACCTTCCTTTCTCATTGCTGTTTCTCTCTGCCTGCCTACCCTTACCTTTCTCAACCAAACTTCTTGCAGGCATAGTCTGCTCTTTGACCTCCCCTTGTCTTTGTCTGGTAACTCAAGGCTTTTAATCTCCCATAATTCATGATGCAGTGCAGTAATTGGCAAAATCATCTGATGCTCAATGTCCTGCCAGATACAATGGGCTCATGCAGTTCTTATTTTACTATACCTTAGTTTGATTAAGCTCTTATGTATACTGTGGGCCACCCACTCATTACAACTCTGTCTTCTTGGAACGTACTTCCAACTGCTCTTATGGTTCGTCTTACTCTGTAAGTTCTCACTTTTCTGCCTTTCCCACAAAATCCTCCTCCTCTTCCTTTGTGGATAACATATCAGATTCTCCTACATTCTGACTTTAGCCCCTGCTTTTCCTCATTTTGTGCTGTTTGACTTCTCACTTTTATTCTGACATCCTTCCTGAGTTTTGGACTCAGGTGCAGAAACGTTACCCTGGATTTCCATAATCAAGCTTAGTGTATTTAATAATTTCCTTCCCAAGCTTACTCTTCCTGTTCCATTGTACCATTCCATTGTAACTTTAATCATGAAAACCAGATACGTGACCTTCACTCTAGCTTCCACCATTCTTACCATTCTTACCTCCTCGGTGCTTCTCTCCTAAATCCTGTTCTCACCAGCCTTATGTTTACTAGTAAGTGAGCATCATCTCTCATTTGGACAATTACTGTGACCTTCTAATTGTTTTCTCAGCCTCTTGTTATGTTTGGCTTCCCAATTCTACCTTATACAGTGTAGACAGATGAACTATCTATAATAGGAATTATAATCACTTACTAACATTCATCCAAGGTCCATCTACTTTATATTCATTAGCTTGGCAAATGTTGAAATTACACTATTTCTCCAGGTGCATTTATGAAAACATTTCACACTGCACCCTACCTGTAAGAGTGAAGAAACACTTCTGCACTTTGCCACAAAACCTCTGCCTACTTAAAATGGTTTTTTGTTAATGTCTTTATTTTATTTTGAGAGAGCAAAGAGTGAGGGGGGAGGGGCAGAGAGAGAGGTAGACACAGAATCTGAGCAGGCTCCAGGCTCTGAGCTGTCAGCATAGAACCCAACATGGGGCTCAAACCCACAGACTGTTGAGATCATGACCTGAGCCAAAGTCGGATGCTTAACCGACTGAGCCATCCAGGTGGCCCATCCTCTGCCACTTAGAATATACTTTCCTTCATTTCTTCTTGTTAAAATTTTTAATATAGAAAAATTTACAGTTATATAACAGAAACATCTGTCAAGAACTAAGCAAATGTTGCCCTTGTCTCATACTTGCAATATATAATTATATATGTATATATACATAAAATACTTGTTCAGAGCCTCGAGTTTATAATTGGATTATCCTGTGTCACCTCTTTGCCACCAACTAGCTGTGTAGCCGTAGTCTTTTGACATAAACTTTTAGTGCCTAAATTTCCTCATCTATAAAGTAAGGATAATAGTACATATTTAAGGATTAAATGAATTAATAAATTTCTCTCGATACTCAGAAAATAAATCTTCTATAAAAAATGTTAGAAATACTTTGTTCTTGGGACACCTGGGGGGCTCTGACAGTTAAGCATCTGACTTCAGCTCAGGTCATGTTCCCACAGTTCTTGAATTCAAGCCCCACGTCTGGCTCTGTGCTGACAGCTCAGAATCTGGAGCCTGTTTCACATTCTGTGTCTACCTCTCTCTCTGCCCCTCCCCAGCTCATACTTTGTCTCTGTCTCTTTCTCTCTCTCTCTCTCAAAAATAAATAGACATTAAAAAAAAGAAATACTTTGCTGTTGGCTTTTTTAAATTAATTATGTTAAATTTTTAGATTAGAACTTAAAAATGCTCATTCCACCTCTGGTTTTTACTTTCATTGTGATAGAATTGTTAACCTTTGCCTGTCTGGTTTCTGTACTTTCAAAGTGAACTTAATCATTGTGTAATCTGCAGAATGATGTAAGAATTAAATAAAGTAAATTTTGTAAAGTATTTGGAAAAGGATACTTGGCAAATGTTGGCTTTTATTATTACTATTATTAATTTTATCAGAATTGCAGTTTCTTATTCATTAAGTGAGCTATCTTATTTTTTTACTTCATCTTTTATGTACTTAAATGTCTTTTTATAATTTCTCCCCAAAATTATTTTTCTAAGTAGACGTTCTTGATGGAAAAAGCTTACTCACACTTTTATTTTTCTCAAAGGCTACTGCTTTTACGATGCTGTTGGTAACCCCATTTTTAAGCTTATTCAGCCAATCAACATGCTCCACAATTTGTCTGTAGAGCACTTTGAGTTGGAAAAATTAACTTTTTCTTTTCAAATCTTTTACTATTTTTTTTTGCTTGTTTCATTGTCTTAGATTTTTAATAAAAGATGGTGACAAGATGCTGTCCTTGGCTAAAACTCAATCAGGTTGTTTGCAAGAGGGCCTTGACCTTGGCCCCAACCCATGCATAGCCTAGTTTTAGAAAAACCCTTCTGTTTAGAGAGAATCATCCCCACCCTTGTTATGTGATTAGTCTCAATATCTAGTCAAATACATCATCTTCCCTTCCTCCTATCTGGTCATCCATCCTCACCAACCTCAGCTCTCTTTTTAGTAAATTTTCATCCACTGAACCACATCTCTCCTCCTCACCTTTTTCCTAGGTACAAATCCTTAGCTGTCTTATTGTATTCTAAATTGAGCCCAGTTCTAAACAGAGGTCTCTTTTTCCATACTGCAAGTTTCTGAATACAATCAGTCTCTATCCCTTCAGCGAGGGTCTGGCTCTGGTTCTGTTTGATAATAGAACACTAACTGTTACAATGCTTATACCAGGCTCCTACCTGTATTTAATTGGAACACTTCTAAAATGGAACATTATGTGTAAGCTTTACTATAGGCTTTGTAAAAACTATTTTTCATTTAAAATTTTTTTCCCCTCTGCTCAGAACTTTTATCACTAGTATGTATTATTCTTATATTTCCTAATCATGGTCTTTTCTAGGTAAATCTATTAATTGACAGATGTACATGAATAGATTTATAGTTCTAAAATATTGTCTGCACACTGGGGGCCAATTTGCCATGTAATGTTTTTTTACTAGTTTTAATTTGCAATCCTTTATTTAGGAATTTTGTATCTATGCTCATATTATATTGGTCATAATTTTCTATTTTATTCTTCTTGTCTTTATTTTGGTATCACTGTTACACACTTATGTAATGAAATGGACAGATTCCTTCCTTTTCATAGTCTCTGAATCATTTTGCAATTATTTCTTTCTCATCTTTCTAAGTTTTTTTAATTTTTAAAAAATGTTTTAATGTTTATTTTTGAGAGAGGGAGGGAGAGAGAGACAGTGCAACCAGGGGAAGAGGCAGAGAAAGAAGGAGACACAAAATCTGAATAGGCTCCAGGCTCTGAGCTGTCAGCACATGGCCCATTGGAGGGCTCGAACCCATGAACCATGAGATCATGACCTGAGCCAAAATTGGCCACTTAACCGTCTGAGCCACCCAGGTGCTCCTTTCTCACCTTTCTTGTAGTTGGCAGAACTTGTTTATAAAACTGTCTGTAACTAGATACTTTGGTTAAAAAATAGCAGTGACAACAATATAATTTCTTGTTGTTGTTGTTTTACTTATGTCTTCTGCTCCTTTAATAGTAAATACTTTTAATCTGTAAATTTCTAAACATTCTTTTCATAACAAAATAATTAAGTTCATAATGAACTATTGGCATAATTTGTTCAGAACATTCCATAATAATTAAAAATATTCTAGCTATAGGCATGTTCCAGCTGTATTTCTCATAATGTTTATTTAGGCGTGTCTATTTGTATTTAATTTTTTCTGTCTACAGTTTGTCCTTTTGATGAGTTTGATGATGGCTGCTTTTGCTGTGATTGTTTTTGCTGTTGCCTTTAGAACCAGTTGTGCTTGTAGAGGATGAGGGACACTGCAGATTGCTACATTGTATCCATTTCACTTCACCATTTCCAAGAGAGCTCCAGTTTGTTTAGTTGTCTATTCTTTTCCATACAATGAGAAGCTAACCCTAGCCTCACCTACAACAATGGACCTTGTCAGAACAGGGTCAATCTATCTTCCCAGAGAAAGATACATTCTCAAATTTGGCCCAGTGCTATCCCAGCTGACATTTGAAAGGGGGTTGAACACATTTGTTGGTTGGTTGGTTGGTTGGTTGGTTTTGTGTGTGAGCTAGAGAAAGCTATATATAAATATTTTTTTCAAGGATTTGTCCTGCATGAATGAAGGAGAGGTCCGGGGATACAGTGGTATCTAACTACCTGTCTGAAGATAAAGCCAACACATGGATAGGAAGAATCAGGAGAACTGGAGAAATAGACCTGAATTCACTGGAAGAAACAGCTTTGAAACCCATTTTAACTCTTCCTTCACACATGAAGGAAGATTGATAATTATTGTTATGCTTTTATGTGGCAAGACTATGATGACTAATTGTCTGGTCAAACACTAGTCTAGATGCTTCTGTGAGGTGTATTTTAGATGTCATCATTTAAAAAAATTTGACTTTAGTTGAAGGAGATTATTCTCCATAATGTGGGTGGTCTTTGTCTAAGTAGTTAAAGGCATTAAGAGCAAAGACGGAGGGTTCTCAGAAAAGAAAGAATTCTACTTTCAGAATGCAACATAGAAACTCTGCATGAGTTTCCAGACTTTGGATTTAAGACTGGAACATCAATTTCTACCTGTATCTCTAGGCTGTCAGTTTGCCCCCAAATTTCACACTTGCCACCAACCCCTACAATTGTGAATCAGTTCCTTAAATCTCTCTCTCTCTATATTTCTCTCCCTTTATCTCTATCTCTACTATACATCGAATCTATACCTATATCTGTATTATAGAAAGAGAGCTAAGTAGACTTGAGCATTAATATTGCATTTAAAGGATATTTTTATGCTAAGGCTATTTATTATTTAGAGCCTTAGGTCTTTTATTAGCCAGTACTGAAATTTAAAAACAATATATAGGAAAGTAATTCCAGAATAATTACTTAATAATTACAGGGTTAGCAACCTCCAAAAATTTGCTTCTCTATAAAAGTATGGGAACACTGGTAAAAATTATTAAAACCAACATTTACAGAATTCTGGAAATTAACCAAAGATTGGCAATAGGCCAAGGGATATTTATTCAAGAACAGTAGCTGAATCTCAGTAGATTGGGTTTTAAGGACTGTTAAACTGCCCCTTTCCCCTTCTGCTGTTCCCAGGTCCAAGGGAAACTTGTAATAATGGTAGCCATGAAAAACAGCAGCCAAATACTTAATGGAGAGAAAACAGGTTTGGAGCTTTCCCAACCACCCAAATAATTGTTATTATTTCACATATCTGGCAGCTCCTTAAAAATACTGCATACCAGGCTTATTTGTATTAGAAGTGAATTAGAGTTTGCTCAATTTCTTTTCTGTGGCATGTTTGGGAAAAATCAGTGTCAATTGGTTTAACATTGCAACTGCCTCAGGTGGTAATGTAGCTTGGGCATTAGCGTTAGTTGTTAAAGAAACTAACTAAGAAACTTAAAAGGAAAAGCTGCGCCATGAGATAAACGTAAGGAGCTTTAAAAAGTTTTGACATATTCTTGGGAATCTAGAAAACCACATTCAGGCACAGAGCTGTGCACATGCTGAAGAGAGATCTGAGACAGTCCTAATCTCTTTCCTCTGGCTGACCTTGAAGCTTTGTGAATGTAGGAGTTGAAGAATAGGGCAGTGTTATAAACTGTCTGCTGGAGCATTGAATGCATGCCCCAACCCACACATATCCTCAGAAAAAACTGTGTCTTTGTTCAAAAAATTAATATTGATACTGTTAGTTGGCCACTGACCTAATGAAAAGTCTTCAGTGGTCACACGTGACAAAGAATATAGACTTTGCAGAATTAGTATAAGAAAGTCACTAAACAAACAGTGACAACTACATGAAACAAATATGACAACAACAATAAATTCTGAAAGAGAGGAATCTAATTTCCAGAGTTGCCATATTATGTCACCGTAAGAAATTAAAAATACATGGAAATGTAAAAATATATCTAATGGGTCAAAGAATAAATTTCATAGGAAATTAGACAAATATTTTGAGGTAATTTGAAATAGAAATAAAACATTGCAAAAGTTATGTGATGTAGCTACTGCAGTGTGAAGAGAGAAATGTGTAGCAGTAACTTATATTTGAAAAACTCTAAAATTCAATAACATAACATTCTACTTTTAAAAACCAGAAGGAAAAGAACTAACAAAAAGTCAAGCAAGCAGAAGGAATGTAGAAATAAAGATTAGATGAAAATAAATAAAATAAAATAAATGAAAAAATACTGGATCAAAAAACACAAAAATTGGTTCTTGAAAAGACCAACAAAATTGACAAATTTTTATTTAGACTGCCGAAGATAATTGTAAGAGTACTGAAATCACTAAAATTGGGAACAAAATATAGAACGTTATTACTGATCATAACGGAAAATAAAAACAGAGTATAATGAAATACTATGACTAATCGCCTTTGAATAAATTATATAGCCTAAATAAAAAGGAAAAATTACTATAAATGCATAAACAACCATAACTGAATCAAAAGGATTAGAAATCTGAATAGAGTGATAATAAATAAATATATTTAATTAATAATTAAATTTTTAAAATGCCAAAAGAAATTTCCATGCCCAGATGGCTTTATTGATTAATTCTACTAAATGTTTTTAAAAAATTAATCCTTTCCAAAATTATCCCAAAGGTAGAATGATACAAGCACTGGTAAAACAGTCCTTGTCCCCTAAATTCTGGATCAAGACAAGAATGTCTGATCTTTCTATGTACACTCAACAATATAATGAAGATTTTAGCCAGAGCAATTAATTTTTTTAACGTTTTATTTATTTTTGATACAGAGAGAGACAGAGCATGAGAGGGGGAGGGTCAGACAGAGAAGGAGACACAGAACTGGAAGCAGGCTCCAGGCTCTGAGTTAGCTGTCAGCACAGAGCCTGATGCGGGGCTCGAACCCAGAACGTGAGATCTGACCTGAGCCGAAGTCGGAGGCTTAACCGACTGAGCCACTCAGGCGCCCCTAACCAGGGCAATTAGACAAAAAAGAGATTAAAGACACTGAGATTGAAAGAGGAATAAAACTATTTGCAGATGAGTTAATCAGGGATATATAATATCTTAAGGACAACAGTAACACTATTAGAATTCATACACTTATCAGCATTGCATAATACATTATCAGTTTACAAAAAATATAATTACATTTTTACACCTCAACAATAAACAATCCAAAAATGAAATTAAAAAAATTTATTTACAGTAGCATCCAAATGGATAAAATACTTAGAAATAAATCTAAGTCTTATGCACTGAAAACACAAAACATTGTTGAAAAAAAAAAGTTTAAGTCTGAATAAAGGAAAAAATACCCCATATTTATTGATCAAAAACTTAAAATTGTTAAATTTGATGTACCTCTATCAAAATCTAGTTGTCACTTTTGCAAAAAATTATAAGCTGAACCTAAAATTCATATAGAGATGCAAGAGGTGAAGAATAGTAAAAATAATAGTGAAAAATAAGAGTGATCAATACTTATGACTTACAAATTTATTACAAAGCCAGGTAGTAAATACTAATAGTAAATAGTAGTAGTATAAGAATAGATATAGATCAATGAAATAAAATTGAGATTTCAGAAGCAAATGCTTACATTTATAATCAATTTTTGAAAAGAGTTTCTAGACAAATAAAATGAGGAAAGAAAAATATTTTCCAAAACCTTGTGTTGAAACGATTGTAAAAGAAAGAATGAAGATCGATCCTTACTTGAAATGGACTCAAAATGGATTATTGAATTCAATGTAAGAGCTAAAATAAAATGTTTAGAATAAAGTATAAAAGTAAATCTTAGATGAGTCAATTTTGTCTTAGATATGACACCAAAATCACAACTGACAAAACATGGACAAATTGAATTTTATCGAAATTAACAATTTGGTACTTCAGAAGACATCCTCAATGAAGTGCACAGACAATCCATGGAAAGGGGGAAATTATTTGTTAGTGATATATATCAGATAAGGGACATTTATTCAGAATATATAAATAACTTATATAACATAGCAGTAAAAGAGATAAAACAACCCACTTAAAATAAATGGGCCAAATATCTGAATAGACATTTATACCCCCCAAAAAACACCAGATAATCCAATGGTAAATGTGTATATTGATGAACTCTTTTCTATGCCTAAAACTACCTTAATATTATTTCCATTCTTCAATACTTATGTTATTGTCAATCTCTGAATTGATTGTTACTTTACCCTATTATTTAAAAAATACTATTCCTATAACTTCCAGCATCTATATGTCCTGATAGATGAGTACTCTCATTGTGAAGTTTGTTCCCATTTAGGTGGCCTACATTACCTCTCTAGGACTCTTAATGAATTTCATTTTGCTTGCTTTGTGCATTGTCACTAGATATGTCCAGGTATGAATTTGGTTTATTTATCTTTTTCAGGATACAGTGTGCTTTATTCTTTCTTACATATATGTCCTTCCTCGATTCCAAAAAGTTTCCAGTTTTTATTTTTAATGTTGTCTCTTCATATGTCTTAGCTTTGTGAAAGGGAAAAAAAGGTAGGGAGTCCTAGTTCTATAACATTCATGGATGGTTTGAGTGGCTGTGAAAATTCCAACATTGAGCTATTTCTGTTTTTCATATATTTCCGAGAGTTTGGCTCTAATTCCTACTTCTTTCTTCTCAATTAATGATATATTTTTGTTTTTATCTGACACCTGGAAATTGGCTTCATTTCTTTGATATTCACATATTTGTATTAGTGTGTGTATATAAATTATTGTATTATATACTACATATCTATGCCACTGGTGTGTAAGTACTGTGGAGAGTAATTTCCACTCTATCCACCACACTGATTTTTTATTGTTTTCCTCCCTAAGTACTCTATCTGCCTTTTAAGACTCAGTCATCCTTTAATTTCATCACAATAGCCATCCATCCGTCTCCGGGAAAACAGGCCATTTCTGAGCTTCTCCTCTGTGGTCCCATGGGTCATTATGAGTACCTGTAATAGTATATTCTATCTACACAACAATCTATTACTTTAGCTTGTCTGCACTGTGAAGTTACATTTTGCCAGGCATTAAAAATAAATTTTCAGTATACCTACAAAAATTAAATGTTCTCTTTACAACACACAAAAGACCCCATCTGATTTATATATTTTTAAGTTTCTAAAGTCACTAATACTAAATAAATAGTTAATATTACAGAGATTCTGTTGTAAAAACATTAAGATGTTAAAATTATAATGTCATATCTCCACAATGATCTTTGTTTGCCTGTAGGCAATCAATCTCTCCGGGGTGTAGGTAAAAGATCGTTCATGAAGGATGGCCTCAACTTCCAGACCAATTTTAACTTCAAAGCTTCTGATATTGGTTATTTCTCAGTGGTTGTGACTTTTTTTCTCTATCACAACCACAGTTGGTCTAAAGGTAATAATTTCCTGGGCAGGAATCCAATTTTGTAACTATCTCTGTCAGCATGCCGATTTTGTATTGTGCCTTATAAGACTCAGTAGGATCCATCAACATCAGCTCAGATAGTTCTACCACAATACTTAAATATGTTCTTAAACTAAGGCATTAGAGACAAAGTTAACAACTGGAAATACCTACAATAAATTTCTGAGATAAGCATTTTGAAATTTACTGACAAAGAAAATTATTTGTATATATCATGAAGGTTTGCCTTTTATTTTACCTGCCAATGTCTTCACGAAGATCATAACTCTCTTTTCTACTCTATTGATATTCTTATTAATTGCATTTCATTCTTTAGGGAGAGTACTTTCCTTGGTTTCATGGTTCATAATAAGGTAGAATAACGCATGGTAGGTAGGCTTAAAAGGAATTTTCATATTTAAGGAGGCAGTATATTTAAATACCCATATATAATTTAGGGAAGTAAAAAAGATAAAGTGATAGAAAAGACTAAAGTGAAAGGCATCAATAAGATATTATTACTGAAGAAACCTGGCTTGGGATTCACAAAGACTATGATGATGAAAGCCCACGTAATCATACATACTTACAGGACACACAAAATGTGAACTCAATGATAGCATAAGTAATATTTAGAGACATTGATTTACAAAGATGTATATGTTTTAATTTCTGTTGAACACATTTCTACCTTGCTATAGAAGAAGGTTTCATGTTATACCTAAGCAGAGACACATGGGTAATCTTAAGGAAACATTTCTTGGATAAGATGGAATGAGATTCTATTTTCTTACATAGTAAAGATGGATCTATACCTCTCATTTTTATCCTCTTCCTATTTCTAGGACTAATATTAACACAAAACACTGCACATTAACAAGGTTAAGCTGAGTACCATTTATCCATAATTAAAATAAAATCAACTGATGTTGAAAGCTGTTATGTTAGAGATTTACAAGCAAGAGTTTCATTTAAGCTTCTTATAAATTTTTGAAATAAATTCGACATATTATTTTGATTTGTTCACCCATCCTTCTCTTTTTCTTGCAAAAGGAGTATAGATGATATACATTGTGGGTGTTTGTGCATATTTGCTAGAAGCAATAATTCAACAATTTACTTTGTAGTGAGGCAAATGAAAAATAGGCCCCCTTTCACTGAAGTGAACAACATACACACCAAATCTTTAGTCTTGGACTTTTTTTTTTTTATAATCTCATAAGCCTTGTTTGAATGTTGTAACCAATCATGAAACAAAATTTAAGAAATGATTTTTTAATGAA
Organism: Suricata suricatta; assembly: GCF_006229205.1. Classification (NCBI taxonomy): domain Eukaryota; kingdom Metazoa; phylum Chordata; class Mammalia; order Carnivora; family Herpestidae; genus Suricata; species Suricata suricatta. The sequence continues at coordinate 52,869,679 of NC_043701.1, read as the reverse complement.
GTCAGTTCCTTATATGGCCATTAACAATTTATTAAACTTTAATTGCAGAGTAAGCAATTACAATTTTATTTCTAACCAAAAGTATTAATTTGAACATGAAAGAGCACCTGGGTGGCTCAGTCAATTGAGCATCTGCGGCAATCTCATTTAGGTCATGATCCCAGGGCCATGGAACTGAGCCCCACCTTGGTCTCCATGCAGAGCATGGAGTATGCCTATGCTTCTTTCTTTATCTCCCTCTGCTCTTCTCCATACCCCCTTCAGACAAAAACAAAACAATAAAACAAAACACTAAAAAAGGCATTTAAACCATATTGTAAGGGAAACATTGAAAAGAAGCAAACTGAGAATTCAGATTTCATGGGGTGCCTGTGTGACTCAGTTGGTTAAACATCTAACTTCAGTTCATGTCATGATCTCATGGTTCGTGGGTTTGAGCCCCACCTTGGACTCTGTGCTGACAGCTGGGAACCTGGCTCCTACATCCGATTCTCTCTCTCTCTCTCTGCCCCCCCCCACTTGCTCTCTGTCTCTCAAAAATAATTAAATATAAAACATTTAAAAAAAACTTTCTTTAAAAAGAAGCAAATTGGCAATTCAGATTTCATGATCAAGGTGTGATCTAATGTATAGGTGATATGATTCATAAGTTCTTCTCAAGTGAGAAAGATGTCAAGCCTATAGACTTCTTATCAATTTAGAATTATAATTTGTTATTAATATACGAAATTCCCACTGACTATATTAGCATCTATTTATAAATGCAACATATATTTCTTATATCTTCACATTTTTTAAACTTGAATCAGGTAACATGACTAAATGGAAGTACACTCAGACTGAGTAAGAACACATATGCAACTTTTCTTTCATCTCAAGTCTCTTTGAATGGAAGCCTGGAGTCCTTTGAAACACTTCCTCAGCAGCAAGCATGGCTCTAAGGTCTAGGAAGACTCAGTTGCTCGAGTTCATGAAACAATGCACTAGAGAAAAGAGAGCTGCATGGAAGGTTCTCAAGAGATCTGTGGAGGATCTCCTTTAACTTTGGGTAGTATTCAGCTAAGTAGATTAATGTGTAAGGAAACCACATCTAAGACTGGGGAGAGACCAAATGAAGAAAACTGAAAAACTGGTAAGAATCAAGTCCACACAGGGCCCAAAATAGTGTAAGCATCACTGGCAAAAAACAAAAACAAAAACAAAAACTTTACATAAGTAGTGGGACACACTCTAGAGCCATTAATTCTTATCAGTTATGAGTGTTGACAGATATCCAAGAATCACACCTGTTTGATAAGAGCAAGAAGTATGAAAACTAGGAAAAAGATTAAACACCTATAATGGGCTAAATGACGACACAGAGAAAAAAATTAAAATCAATAGAATTCATATCTAGAAAGACAGAACAAAAAAATAAAGAAGTTATTCCACCCATAAAAAAAGAACAGGCTGTTATACACAAGAAACAAGCATCAATCTTGAAAAATATATATGCAATCGCTGAAAAAATATCAGTGAAATAGTTGAGTAACATAAAATTTGTGCTTGAAGACTGGTAGCACAGGAGTAGCATAATGTAAGGAGAAAGTTTAAAGAATAATTGAAAAGATTACTTATTGATTTATGTGAATCAAATTCCCCTGTTAAAAAATAGTGAGAAAATTTTGATATAATGACAAAGGTATAAAACTGTTACTCTCCCACTCAACCCCCTGCCCTGGCCCACCTTGAGAAGCATTTAAAAGCAACAAAGCTAATCTGAAACAAAATGAAATTACTGTTGACACTAGAAAACATTTAAAATGGCAACTGCAAATGTGCAAAACTGCCAAAAGCAGTGGAGATTGAAGAGGAAGACCTATAAAAGCAATCAGGAGAAGGCATTGGGTTTTCTCCTTCCAGAAGCAGCCAGTAAAGAATGCTTCTTGAAAGCAAGATCCACAGGGACATATCACTTAAATTACTTGTTTATAATGACAGAGTGAAGTCCAAGAATTGGCAGTAGACGTTCCCCTGAACCCCATTTGGTACCAAAGAACATAGGAAGTAGAGCTAAATAACTCATAGCCAACTCATATTTGGAAAAGCCTATCCGTAGCTGTGGCCAAGTGGAAAAATTGAGGATTCACACTGTACACCTCTGCAGTTGTCTTTCTCCACTAAGCAGATCTGAATATGTTCCTATACTGACTGACTATTTTGCACTGACTAGGAGTGGACGACGTAAAAATAACATATTTTGCTAACAAGAACTCCTAGAATGCAGCCTTCTCAGCATGGCCACTTGCTCATTACCAATATCAAAAGCAAGCCAATGCCCCTCTTAGCCTTTAGATTTTTAAGGTGTGAGGTTCACTCAATCCACTATGTTTTCCTTCTGCTCCTCCTCAAGTTGCACAAGATAAGACGCAGTGATTCCTTTGATTAGTCTCCATAAAGCTCCTCTCCTTGACTTGAGATACTGAGGAATGTCTTCATTACTTACAAACTGGGAGGGAGTAGGGGGTATGGGATTGGAAGCATACCAAAATATCACTGCAGAAAAATCTTCGTTGTAGTATTCTTCTTCTGTCTCCATTCCTTTTTCAGCCCAAATGAGGAGGAGGGGCTTATGAGTTATTCATTTTCTTTCAACAATCTGAAAAGTTGGTCTGTCTCAGAACTCCCTTTGGTGTGTTATAACCATTTTATATTGATGTCTAAAAAATAAATGTAATAAATAAGATTTTTGAAATAGTCCATATGTCACCATATGTGGTGAAGGGCCAGCAGAGAAAAGTAGGCATGAGGCTACAGAAACATGAGAGATAACTTCCTATAAGTCACCTATCCTCAGTATGTGATACTGGACTGAGTACCTCCAAACACAGTAGGACATTATGAAAACAGAGAACTCTTGGTGGTAACCAAGATATGGTGGACAGTGTAATTGCCTCCCAGACAATAACATCTGAGTAGCAGAACTGTGAGTTAGATGGATTGGCCCCTATCTCCAGCCCTCTCTTTCCATCCACACATTACAGTAATTGCTGTAGGGCTGAGTGCCCAACCTACATGTAGTCAACCATCAGCACGTAGTCTGGAGATCTTGACTGTTTCAAGGTTGACATATACCTTTGGTCTGGAGTAGAGCTAGAGGCTTCTGTGCAGCTGCTGAGCATATGATCCTAGGAACTGTGAACATTCATCTTGTAGCCATGTGAGGGCATTAATCAAAATAAAACTGTTAATTTAGAAGACAAAGCAGAGAGACATAAAAGAGGTAGTTCTTCAGTGATGTCACCGACATGATGTATCAAATCCAATCTGACTGGAATCACAGGAGTCAGAATTTGTTTCATTTAGCTTTACATTGGTTTTCTGTGACTTGAGATGAAAATAGCAGTTTCCCTGGTGCTATAGCCAGCTTGGAGGTTAATGGATTCTAAGTCCAGTGGTACTAGAAATACTAAAAGATAAGCTAAAATGATGACTCAATCACTGATATTGGCATCTATGAGTGTGATGTGACTAAATTACATCCACTACTGTCTTTATGCTAGAGGCAAATGAAGAAAGGAAATCATTGATATACCAACAGCTACATAATTCACACTTTAGAACTCTTAGAACTAAGGTGATGTGCGGCTGGAAAGACAGAGAGAGGTGAAAATGAAAACATGATTTTTGAAAAATAGTGACTATGGTCCTTGGTTTGAGATTCCGAATTGAGGAAATTAAGCACTAGAAATTTTATTTCACTTTCTCAAGTTTACTTACAAGAAAAGTAGATCAAGGATTCAAATTCATGTCTACCAAGCCCAAAAGATAACACTACCTTCTGCATAATTAGTTTTCTAAAACTAAGAATAGTCAAACATTCATGAGCAAACATATTTCAGGGCTGCATGGAACAGACCTTATCATCTACTGATTCTTTTCCAACTGAGAGAATCTATGTTTCTATTTTAGTTTCCAACATGTAGCCGGCAGGTTTCTTAGACGGTTTCAACGCTGTTCTCTCAAATAGCTTGTTGTCATATAACTTACTGATTCCTGTCATAGTCTTCTTTACTGGAATACAAGGAGGAAATCAGAGGTAGGATGGTGTAATTGCTAAGGTAAATTGGTCAGTTTGGAGTGCTCTTGTTCCTTGCTGTCATTAACACCTAATAGTTCTCATGGGTTTTTTGATATTGTGGTTACTGTTCTTTCTTTTTCTTTGCCTTTTCTTGGATACTCTATACCTTCCTCTATTCATATGCTATTAACACCAGATGTTGTCAAATCTGATTTTCTTATTTGGTATTTGAATTTGTTATTTATTAGAATGACTGCCAACACAGCAAAATTCAGTGTAATCTTTCACATCTGAATTGCCCATATGCAATTTGGGCAGCATGTGGATTATGCCTAGTGAGACTGTGACATGAATTCAGTTTCTTTGAAGTTAATTGTTAGCTCTTACAGCTACAGTGACTACAGAATAGTCAGCAAAATGCCGCAATCACCATCATTAAGAAATTTTGAATGGCTGCCTTTAGATGCAGCATAAAGCTTATTGATGTGGGGGAAAAGAAGATCATTTCAGAATACTGAACATTTATCATGGTACTATTGCCAAGTTCCTAATTATATCTTAAGGCATGGCTTTTTGAAAGAAGCTGCATAGAACTGAATCAAATTCTACTGATGTTGGTAACAGGAATTGACAGCAGCATTAAAGCTAACGTTCACACACCAACCATTGTTGTTACTAATAATGCAATAAACTTGATTATTAAGTAACTCATGGACAAATGACTGAACAGAGAGCAGAGAAATTTTGACTTCCAATAACCAAGCGAAGAGGAAACTGTCAGTATCAAGATAAGAGTTCTGTCTGTTGCATAATGACAACACTGTCTACAGTTATAACAGTGAGCAGATAGAGGCTGAGCTGAAGGCAGGGTTCTTGTCAGATCTATAGCACTGGCTCAGAAAACACAGCAGTGATTGTTAGGTCAAGTACAACCAAAAGAACTAGATGACAACACTACAAGTTTTACAAATAAAAACACTTTTATAAAAAAAGTCAGGTCATAGAGAGCAAATTGCACTTTCTTAACTTCTAAATGCCATCTTAGGGACGCCTGGGTGGCTCAGTCGGTTAAGCATCCAACTTTAGCTCAGGTCATGATCTCACAGTGAGTGGGTTCAAGCCCTGTGTCAGGTTCTGAGCTGACAGCTCAGAGCCTGGAACCTGTTTCAGAGTCTGTGTGTGTGTGTCTCTTTCTGCCCCTCCTCCACTTGTGCTCGTCTCTGTCTTAAACATAAATAAACTATAAAAAAATTTAAAAACATAAATGCCATCTCTCTAAAAAACTGTTTGCATGCTTGTAGTTAAATATATGATGGACTTCTGTCTTATGGTTTGGACTATTTCCTGATACTTTTCTAAAAGTAATAATCTAAAGTCGGTGGATGATATTTGCCCATGATTTCCATCTCATTTAGCTGTGTACTTTTTGATCTTTTCACCATATGGCTCAGGTTGATATGGTAATGAACTGACAATTGTTTGTGTCTATGTATAAATTCTACTATTTTAATCACAGTGCTCCATTTTTAGTGCACATTCAGATAGTATCAGTTATCTCATTAAATCGCTCAAATGACTTGCGAATTAAATTTTGCTATCCACCTATTGGTCAAATGAGAACCTTGACAATCAGGTAAACAATTTATGCAAACATAAACGTGTAAAGAGGGAAAGGTCTGAAGGCTTAAGCCTACATCTCTTACATGCAAATTTTATGACCTGTCCTCAACTTTGTATGCAGCCTCCTGTCAAGATGACCTTCACATCCTTCCTTCTAGATACTTAAAAAAAAAGTAAATGATCAGTGCACAGAATTTCAAGGAAGGAGATATAGGAATCAAATAATTTACATTTTTATTGTTTTATTTTACTTTGTGAATTAGCTGATAAAATAGGGTGATTTAAAAAATAATAAATACAAATATCTTTGATCTTTACAAACATAATAGGAAAATTCTATAATCCTGTAATGAATACTTATCTTCTTATTACATCTTTCCTCTTTTGACAAAAATTGATATGGCCAATTTCAGAAGGTGGTGGTCTACAATAAAATACTGCAATTTAAGGGAAGCAAAATCTGGGCTGAGGCAGAAAACCTTACTTTTGAAATTACATCTCACAAAGCAAGTATGAATGAAATTGCAGTGAAAACCAGGGTAAAGAAAATGTGAAGAACAAATGTCAAAATGTGGGAATAAAAGCAAGTGCATAACTTGAGAAATTCTCAGAATGAGAACTGAAACACGCAGGGAGTTAAAGGAAAAAATACAGGTTCAAAGCCAAGCTTCCAATCTGGGGTACAGATTCCACAAAAATTTTGCCTTCTCAGAAATTAATTGCTATGACTCCACTAGTTTCATTTGCTGTTGGTTCCTTCCTGTCATCAGTTAACCTATTGAAAAGTCTCCAATTTAAAATTTAGCCAAAAGAATTTCTATGGATCACATTAATGGTGTTTTGGCATAGTGGGTGTCTGGAGCTGACCCCCCCCCCAAATTCTTGATATCTCTTGTGCAAAAAGGTGATTTTATTAACACACTGGGACAGGACGCCTGGGTAGGAAGAGCTGCTCCAGGACCATGAAGAGAGATTGATTATATACTTGGGAGCTGGGGGAGGTAAAGGCTAAGGGAAGTTTCCAAAGGATTTTCATATGCTAAAGTAGAGTCACAGGATCCTGGAGGCCTAGCTATTGCAAGCTAAGGTTGTTTTTCCTTCTATGCAAAAGCATTAACATTAAGACAGTAGGGAGTTCTTGGAGAAATGTTAAACTCTGTCTGCCTCAAGTATTTTCAATGGGCAGCAGGTTATAAAAATTTTTAATTTTATCTGCCATTTCCTTCTGCCTTTGTTTCCCATATTGCATCATCAGTGCTGGCCACTGACCAACACTTGCCTTCACTGACTTGTCACTCCTCAATTCATGACTCCTCTGGCATTGCTGTAAAGTTTTAAATAAACCTTGATAATATTGATGTCTTTATATAAAAGCAGTACTTTTCAGGGGTGCCTGGGTGGTTCACTTAAGTGTCCACCTCTTGGTTTTCGGCTCAGGTCATGATCTCACAACTCATGAGTTCGAGCACCACACTGGGCTCTGTGCTGACAGCATGCAGCTTGCTTGGGGTTCTCTGTATCCCTTTCTCTCTGCGACCTTTCCCACTCTCTCTCGACTCAAAAACAAATAAATAAACATTAAAAAATAGAGTAAATAAAAGCAACCTCTTCAATGTTCTATCATGTTTGACTTCTCTTTGGCACTGGCCATTCTGAGACTTTCAGTTGCTTTAAAACTTTTTTTAATTTAAAAAATATTTATTAAAGTAGAATTGGTATATAATATATATTAGTTTCAGGTGTACCATGTAGTGATTCAACAAATATAATAAATCAGGCTGTGCTCACCACTGTAAGTATAGTTACTATATGTCACCACACAAACATTATGACATTATTGACTCTATCCTCTATTCTGTACTCTTCTTTATCCCTGATACTTATTTATTTTATAGCTGGAAGTCTGTACATATTATTCCCCTCACCTATTTCACCTATTCCTCAACCCCTCCTGCCTGGCGAGCACTATTTTGTTCTCTATATTTATGAATCAGTTTCTCTTTTTATTGTTCTTGTACTTTATTCATTTGTTTTGTTCTTCAGATTCTGCATATAAGTGATGTCATGTAGTATTTGTCTCTTTCTGTGTGACTTATTTCACTTAGTATACTATGCACTAGGCCCATCCGTGTTATCACAAAGAGCAAGGTTTTATTCTTTTTCTGTGGCTGAGCAATGTTTCATCATGTATATAGACCATACCCTCTTTATTCATTCATCTATCAATGCCCACTCAGGTTGCTTCTGTATCTTGGCTATCATAAATAATGCTACAATAAATAACATAGGTGTGCATGTATATTTTTTGAATTAGTGTTTTTGCTTTGCAAACGTAAATACCCCAAAGTGGGTATTTCTACTCTTAATTTTTTGAGGAAACTCGATACTCTTTTCCATAGTGGCTTATATCAGTTTGCATTCCCACCAACAGTGCACGAGGGTTTTTTTTTTCTCCGCACCTTTGCCAACACTTGTTATTTCTTTTCTCTCTCTATTTTGTAATTGATTAATTAATTTTTTAATTTATATCCAAGTTAGTTAGCATATAGTACAACAATGATTTCAAGAGTAGACTCCTGGGATTCATCCCCTATGTATAACACCCAGTGCTCATCCCAACAAGTGTCTTCCTTGATGCCCCTCGCCCACTTAGCCCATCCACCCTCCCACAACCCCTCCAGCAACTCTGTTTATTCTCTATATTTGAGTCTCTTAAGTTTTGACCCCCTCATTGTTTCTATATTATTTTTGCTTCCCTTCCCATATGTTCATCTGTTTTGTACCTTAAATTTCTCATATGAGTGAAGTCATATATTTGTCTTTCTCTGACAAATTTTGCTTAACATAATACACTCCAGTTCCATCCACATAGTTGCAAATGGCAAAATTTCATTCAGTAATACTCCATTGTGTGTGTGTCACATATTCTTTATCCATTCATCATTTAATGGACATTTGGGCTCTTTCCATACTTTACCTATTGCTGATAGCACTGCTGTAAATATTGGGATGCATGTGCCCCTTCAAAACAGCACACCCATATCCTTGGATAAGTACCTAGTAGTACAGTTAATTACTGGGTTGTAGTGTAGTGTTACTTTTAATTTCTTGAGGGACCTCCACACTGTTTTCCAGAGTGGCTGCACCAGTTTGCATTCCCACCAGCAGCGCAAAAGAGACCCTCTTTCTCTGCATCCTTGCCAATATTTGTTGTTGCTTGTGTTGTTAATGTTAGCCATCCTGACCAGTGTGAGGTGGTATCTCATTGTGGTTTTGATTTGTGCTTCCTTGATGATGAGTGAGGTTGGGCATTTTTTTTTGTGTGTGTCTGTTTGTCATCTATATGTCTCCTTTGAGAGATGTTTATTCATGTCTTTTGTCCATTTCTTCACTGGAGTATTTGTTTTTTGGATGCGGAGTTTTCTTTTCTTTTTGATGCTAGCCATTCTATCCGGCTTGAGGTGATATCTCTGAGCAGTCTTTTCTGGTGTGCCAACGATGGTAAAAGCTATTCTAATTCTCTCTCAGAGTATCTCTTTTCATCTTACCCTTAAAGTTGGAGTTCATCATCAAAATTCTTTTTATCTCAAATTACACAATTCCCTGAATTTATTACATCAATGATGTCAGTTATCAACATATGCCAATGGCTCATTTCTTCAATGCGTGATTATTGGAAGTCTGCAATGGGCCCTCACAAACATCATTCCTTAGGCTAGAACTGTATTCTCTCACTTATACACAGATGAATGTCAGTCACCTCAAATTTCACAGATTGAATCTTATTATCTTCCCCACCAGACCTTCCCCTGGTGAGTTTATCCTGCTTCAGAAAATACTATGAAAGTTGACTGATTACTCTAGAGATTATTAAATATCATCCATATATCTCCAGGCCCTCGAATAGATGTTTCTTCATATGCAATATTCACCCCCTTGAAGGCTACTTTACTGTTTTCTTAAAAGAATGCTCTTCTAGAAATTAAAATCTAATTATGTAACTATAGTTCTCAAGAGTTTCCCATTCACCTTAAAATGAAACCTTCCACTTTTTAATATGGCACATAGGCACATGAGTGTTTAGGCCCTATTTCCTTTTTATCCTCATCTGATTAGTTCACACTCACCCTCCAGGTTAGCTAGACTGAACTATTTTATCCTTTGAAGGAACGAGGTGATTCTACCAGAATTTCAGTATTTCATTTTACATCTTCCCATTTCATAAGCATATTCTTAAGAGTTCATTTGCTGTTATTATTATTATAGAATTAATTCCTCTATTATAATGTAGCTAGTTTTGTTTTTATATAAGACACACATAGTTCAATGCCATTGGTAGTTGCAGATAGAGAATAATGCATTCAGTGACTTTGAGACTGTTGAGTAGAGAATGTAATTGGATATGCTCCTGAAGATTGTTCTGAGTTTTAACAGAAGTGAACTGGAAGACAGGTGACAGCACATATTACACGGTTGGTGATTGAGGGAAAGAGCAGGTAGTCAACTTTAGTCTGAGTAGAAGAGATGTGAGCAGGTGAGCCTGAAAAGAGGAGGGATTGTGTTAAGCTTGGATTTCCCTGTGTAGAGCAAATTAACAAATGAGCGAGTTTGGATTCTTGATAACTGATATAACTTTTCATTTTTCTTTTTGAAATAATAGGACATTTTAGAAAACACATTGAATTTTTAAATTGAAGTAACAGAAAACCAGGTCTACTCTCTCTACTCTTAATGAGAAAGGCTTTTGTTTAAAAATATATTTACGGGCTCCTGCATGGCTTAGTTGGTTAAACATCCAACTTTGGCTAAGGTCATGATCTCGTGGTTCATGAGTTCAAGCCCTGTGTCGGGCCCCGTGCTGACAGCTTGGAGCCTGGAGCCTGCTTCAGATTCTGTGTCTCCCTCTCTCTCTGTCCCTCCCCTGCTCATGCTTGCACTCTCTCTCTCAAAAATGAATAAACATTAACAAAATTTAAAAATAAAAATAAATTTATAATATGATATGCTATCATATATTCATATAGAGAAGGAACATACAATTTAATCTCTTTATTGGAAATGTACTGATATGTAGAAGTTGTATAAAATAGGAAGATGGTCCATCATAGTCTACTAAATTTACTGAACTATCATTGACAATAGAAGTTCTTCTCACATCTCCTTAGTCTTACCTCCTCCTGCAATGATACTCCAAAGGCCCCAGGAAATCATTATATAGAAATATTAAATATAATATATATATTTAATATATAAATTACATACATAAATTATTATATGTCATATTATACATATATATATTTAGCTTCTATTTAGGACCTATAACACCTTTCTGCTCACTGCCTTTTGCCCTGCCTCAGTTATATCACACTATTTATTTACTGTTCCCAATTCTCCTTGCACATTCACATTTCTGCTTTTAATTTCCTTTTTTACTTGCCATTCTGTTATCTATAGCATTCTTAGAATTCTCCCTTATTGTGATATATATTGATCATGTGACTTATAAAACTTTCTATAGGCAAACTTCTTCAAACTGTTTATCTCCAGTTGAAACCAAATTCTGAACTTTTAGTTTTGACAGCTAATTAAACATTCTTCTTGAATATGTAACAAGTATGCCAAATTTAACATGTTCCAAACTGAAATCTTCATTTCTCCTTTAAATTGAGAGAGAATTTATCTAAAATAGTTTTCACCAAAACACCTATTTTTTCTGTATTTAAAACTGTTTTGGTATTTCATAGCACTGATAAATTTTTGTAATTATTATTATTTTACTTATTAATGTTTCTGTAACATATAATATATGAAAGTTTTTGATATTCATTACTGCTTCACAAACTCACATAGAAACATAGAACCTGAAACCTACCTTGATTATCCTTGTAGATGTATGAATTATGAATTGACAATGCTTGAATATGTAGTTTCTTTGCTTCATTGGGGCTGGCTGGAGCTGCAGTCCCCTGGAGGCTTCACTGAGGTGGACACATTCAAGAAGTTTCTCAGTCAAGGGGCACCTGTGCGGCTCAGTCGGTTAAGGGTCCAATTTTGGCTCAGGTCATGATCTCTTGGTTCATGAGTTCGAGCCCTACATTGGGCTTTGTGCTGACAGCTCAGAGCCTGGAGCCTGCTTTGGATTCTGTCCCCCTCTCTCTGCTCCTCCCCTGCTCATGTTCTGTCTCTCACTCTCTCTCAAAAATAAACATTAAAAACATAAAAAGGAAGTCTCTCAGTCATAACAACTGGCTGTTTATGTTGGCTCTCAGCTGAGGGCTCAGCTACGTCTATCAACTAGGACAACTCAGTTCTCTTGCACGTAACACCTCTCCACGTGCCTTAGGCTTGTTTCAGCATGGCCATTGAATTCCAAGAAAAAAAATTCAGAGCACCACTAGCAGAGATCATAGGAGATGCGTGAGATCACTTGTGCCTCATTCTATTGGTCAAAACAAGCCACAGAGGCTCCAAGGTAGGGCAGAACATGACTCTGCCTCTCAGTAGGAAGAATGGAAAATCATTTGTATCATCAAATGAGGCCATCTGCCTCATCAGAATTATTTATTTTCTTCCCATATGCAAAGTGCATTCACCCCTTCTAGAACCTCTTGAATCCTTATTTTCTAATGGCATCACAATCAGGCTTAAGGTCCAAGATATTTCATCTAAGTAAAATCCAACTGGAGATGAATTTCCTTGCATGATTTTTTTCTGGGTGCAGAGCTCTATCTGCCTCACTATCCCTCACACTCAATAGGAAACAGAGTACAGAAACAGCATATGTGCAATGTACACTCCTGTTCAAAAATGAGGTTTTATGTGCCCCCAAATTCATACGCTGAAGCACTAATACTCAGTACCTCATTTTGTGATTTATTTGGACAGAAGGCCTTTGAAGATATGATTAAATTGGATGAAGGCCATTAAGGTAGGTGTGCTAATTCACCACTTAATATAGGAGGGAAGTATGGAGAACATCCAGCCAAGCATGTGCTACCGATTCCCCTGCTCCAGGGACAGAGAATGGCCCTTAGTTAGGAATCAGTTCTGTTTAATAAGATCATTTCTCTATGAGTCTGGACTCCACCATCAATCAGGGTCCTTGGTGCTCCTGTTCAATAGGAAATAGCTGCTTGCAACTGAATAATTTTCTAAGCCAGATTTCTGACCATAAAGGTCTAGGAGCTGAAAGGCATCTTTTCATTTTGAACTGTATCCATCACTTTTAGTCCAAGTAAAATAGCTCCTTTTAATACTATTTACATTTATGTATTGGGGCCCCTGGATTGCTCAGTCAGTTGAGTATCTGACTTTGGCTCAAGTCATGAACTTGTGGTTTGTGTGTTCTAGCCCCAAGGTGGACTCTATGCTGACACTTGGAGTCTGGAGCCTGCTTGGGATTCTGTGTCTCCTCCTTCTGTTCCTCCCCCACTCCCACTCTGTCTCTCTGTCTCTGAAAAAATAAAGATTAAAAATTTTTTAGTAAAGAATGATTTTCTATGTATCAAATTATAATGCACTCTATGATATTAAAGCAATACTTGTAAATCTTACCAGGTAGGCACCTCTCAATTATTCTCGTATGTCTTACAGCCAATGCCTTTGATTCAATAGTTACTGGATTTGATCTTTGCCCTGGAACCATTTCTCAAATGGCCAACCTTGGATAGCTGGAGCAAGTCCTAGTTTGTTAATTATCTAAATTCTCTTTAAACACTTACAATTCTTTTTAAGTTATATTTTTAATTTTTCTCTCTTTGGGGTCATGTAATTTTTCACATTCAATTAAAGGAAGCCAACTCATACTTAAAACATTCTGCCTAGAAATCTGTTTAGATCCACAAGTTCACTTTATATATGTCTTTGCTTACATTTTTCTGCAAGCAATACTTAGCTAGTACTTATACTAAATATGAATTGAGATCTCTTTTCTCACAACTTTAGTAGGAATTCATGAGTAAAAAGCCTGTTTTAAATCCTTCAGGCTGGGGGTTTATGCCTGGTCCCAAAAGGAAGGACCAATTTCTGTTTCAATTACATACTGATAAATAACAAAAGATCCCAAAGTTAGTGGTTTGAAGCATTCAATATTTCTCGCAATTCTGTAGGTTGACTAGCTATAGATTACTTATATTCTTCCCAAATAAAAATATGTACAGATGCTCCCAATATTCACAGATTCCCATTTCACTGCAATCTGAGGTGCAGATGACAGGTACTAATGAAGTGGGTGTTTGGGCCCTGGAGCATCCAAGATGACTAACTCACACTTCAGGCAGTAGGTGCTGGTCTCCACTGGGAGTTAAGCCAGGTTCCTTTACTGAGTTTCCTACCAGGTCACATTGGTTTCCATCCAATAGGACAATCCATGTGGCTTAGACTTCTCACTTCATGACTGGGTTCCAAAGGGAGCATTCCAGGAAGTGAGGAAAGGGTCTACAGATCTCCTGGAGTCCCTGACTTAGAAGCTACATTTCATCGCCCTCACTGTCAATTGAAGGAGCACTAATATTTCAAGATGTATTTTAATTACCCATTATCTGGGAAGCCTTTTTAATTCATCTATTAGATAATGGCTTTCTTTTCATTTTAATTAAATTATAATGCTCTTCATGCCCAGCATAGTACTTGAATAATATATTCATTTCTATCTTCACTGGAATGCAAACAAGTTGAGAACAAGACTGTGTGTTATACATATATTTTTACCCAGTGCCTATCACTGTGTCTTTTTCATTAGTCCTTAATAAAGAATTATTGAATAATTGATATTTTAATTGCAGATATTTAACCATGATTTAAAGATAAGCTTATAAAATTTAGGGAAATTGTTGATTAAAATACATATTTTCTAAAAGAACATTTTCGATGCTTCTAAATAGTTTTAGATTTACAGAAAAATTGTGGAGATCATACAGAGAATTCCAATATAACTGACATGGATTTACTTAGTGTGAACATCTTATATTAATATGGTACATTTGTCACAATTAAGAACCAATGTCAAAGCATTATTAAATGAAGTCTATTCTTTATTCAGATTATCCTACTTTCAAGCTAATGTCTTTTTTTCTGCTCCATGATCCCATCCAAGTTAACACATTATATATAGGCTTCTCTTGGTTGTGACCGTTTCACAGACCATCCCTGTTTTTGAAGATCTAGACAGTTTAGCAGCACTGATCAGGTATTTGTAGAATGCCTTCTGTTGTAATTCAATTAATGTTTGCTTCATGATTACACTGAGCTTGTGTGTTTTGTGGCGAAAGATCATGAGGTCATTTTTATCACCTTGTATCAAGGGTACAACATGACTTATTACTGTTGAGGTTAACCTTGCTCACCTGGCTGAGGCAGAGTATTTCAGATTTCTCCCCTGGAATCTTTTTTCCCTCTCTTTCCACACTATATTCCATGGGGGGAAGTCACGACATGTAACCATACTTACTGAGTGGAGACTTGAGTTTTGCCTCCTTAAGGTAGAATGTCTACATCAATTACTTTCCATTTTTTTCTGCACAGGGGATTGTCTATTATCTCCAACTTAATGTGTTTAATTCAATAACGTGTATATATCAGCATGGACTCATGGATATATTATAATACTATATTTATTACTTTTTTCTCCACATGAATTGTACCAGCTTTGAGTATTAGGAGCTTTTTCAATTGATTCTTGTGAACATTTCACTTTACTTCCATTATTGCAGATTTTTATTTTTAAATAACTTCCTTACTTTCAGACACTACAAGGTATTTCAAGATCATTTATGTTTTTCCTCCCTTACTCATAGAATCAGCCATTTGTCCAAGGAACTCTGATTCCTTTTATTAAACAACAACATAGAAACCAAACCTGGGTGCCAGATCTTGCTCCCGGGTATCATTTTTTTAATTTTAATGTTTCTTTAAAATCTATTTTTGAGAGACAGAGAGAGAGAGAGAGAGACAGTGAGCAGGGGAGGGTCAGAGATTAGAGGGAGATATGTAATCTGAAGCAGGCTCCAGGCTCTAAGCTACTGTCAGCACAGATTCTGATGTGGGGCTCAAACCCACGGACCCTGAGATCATGACCTGAGCCAAAGTCAGACCCTCAACTGACTGAGCCACCCAGGTTCCCCATAAGTATTTCAATATGCAACTATATGTACCTCTATTAAGCTGAACATGAGTTCATACAGATGTTTCCAACTGTAGTCCATTACCACAAGACCATTGTATGATCCTTCACTGGCTTACCTGTAGTATCCAACATCAACAGTGAAAAACCAGGCTCCCACCAACTACACCCATTTACTTAATTATTCAATTCCGGAATACATGTGTAATGGTTTCAGAATTGCTAGCCTGGACCCTGTCAGAAACTCTCTTATCAAGTAGGGTACAGTATGCCTTATAATTTGCATTTATAAAATTATGTATAATTTCTTTTGCCTTTCGTCCAATAGACCCCGTAATGTCCAAAGGTAATTAGGTCGGCAACTTCTCTCCTCTCCTCCTCAGCGCAGCGGTTTCATATACATGCAGTACATTTCGATGATTTTGTCACATTCTGCATTCTATCCGGGGATCCCTGCCCTCCTAAATAACTTTTTAAAAAATTCGCATACATTAGGGTTCATTGTTATTGTTTAACATTCCATGAGTTTTTGACAAATGCTCAGGATGCTTTGGTCACCATTACAGTATCATGCAGAATAGTTTCACCACCCTAAAAATTCCCTGTCCATATCAATTCGATAGTTCAGCACTGCACCAGCTGATCACAGAAGATAATTGAAGTCCAACAGTTCACAGGGTCTTGGACTGGCTTCTTTAACTTGGTAAAACGTATTTAAGTTTCATCTATGTCATTTGGAGTTTGATAGTTCTTTTCTTTTTATCTCTGAATAAAAATTCATTGTATGTTGTTTCATAGCTGTTTCTCTCTTCACTTGTTGACAAGTGAATAAAGCCACTATTAACATTTGCATGCAGGTTTCTATGCAGACATATATTTCACATCTGTAGGATAAATACCTAGGCGCACAATTGCTGGATGAGACTACGTTTTGCTTTGTAAGAAATTGCAATTTGGGGAAGATGATTTTAATATTTCTTTTAACGACAGGTATTTTATTACAAATTGTAATAGAATTTATTATATTACAAATAAAAAGATATATTCTATGTATATAATAAAAATGTAAATAAATCGGATAAATACAAAGAAGAAAGTAACAGTTGTTCACAAACCGTCATTTATAGATACACAAAGTTTCACTGAATATTATTTTTATGTACATTCATACCTTTTTCTAAAAATAATACACATGGCAATTTTGGCACTTTAAACTTTGTGTTGACTCACATTAATCTAATAATTTTTACTAATAACAACTGAGGAACACAAAATTCCCTAACTTTTAGGGATGGAGTCAACTCTTTTTTAATCTGTAGTATTTAATCTGCGGTACACAGTAAATTTGTAGAAAACTAAGATTTTCTGTCTTTAGTTCTTCCTGTCACATCCAGTATGGTAACATTTTACAATTTCCATTTACCAAATTACAATATCAATTTGACATATTGTCAAATGATAAATATAAAATTGCCTCAAATTCCCACCCAAATTCAAATGGTCTTCTTTAATATTCTCTTAATTGGATTCATATTTTTTTTCCATTTCAAGGGTCTTTAAATCAAAATGTTGATTTTTTACAATTATTATTAATATTTATGTAACTTTTAGGTAAAACTGTGTTTACACTGAAACTTATTGGGAGAAATTGTAAGGAGTGGGATGACTGAGAAAAATAAGCTACATTAATAGTACATTTAAAAAAGTGCTTTTTGTATTTACAAATGGATACTCCTTAATGTAATGATCAATTTTCTGTTAAATATTTTCTAATGCCATTTGCTTTTAGTGGATTTATGCCAATGTACATATGGTGCATTTAAAAATTTCTTATAATTTGTTTCTTTTAATAAATAAGTCTCACTTTAATTTTTTAAAAAAAATTGTTTCTCAAAGAAAAATAGCAAAAAAGCCTTCTAGTAATTTAGAAGGAGATGTGGTTGTGAAAGTTGAAGAAATTAGAAATAATTTGTAGTTAAGATCACTAAAGTTATCATAAGAGCCACAGAATAAGCAAACATTGATTATCACATATTATGATAGTTTAATTAATTTGTAGCTGACTTGGACCATGACACTAAACAATATCATGTGTGTGGGTTTGTTCAGTCAGAGGAAATAGAGATCATAATGAGGAAAGACGATAACTTCAAAATACCTTCTCTATCTTTTTTTTTTAATTTAAAAATTTTATTTATTTTTATTTTTTTTACTTTATAAAGTTTCATATTTTTTTAACATATGCAATTATTTTCCATCATTTACAATACAGTAGTTGCAATGACACTCAAAACAGAAAAGCAAAGTAAAACATCAAAACCCCAACTTCTGTTTCATGTAATTAGACTTATACAGAAATTAGAAGGTTAAGTAACAACTAGTTAATCACCTAATTTCACAGCTATCTGAAGTGGCAATCGTTATATAGCACCTTCTCTATCTTAAAATGACTCATGGGTGACATTGCAAAAAATAAGCAGTTCAATAACATATTGTGGGCAGACAAAATGATAACTATAAATGGACAAATGGTTTTTGTCCAGAAGAAATACCTTAAATGTATGCTACTGAAGTGTATTGAAGAATTCAGGTTTGGACAGCTATTCTTTATACTGTATTTCAAATGTCCTGAACATTCCCAATGCCAGTATGTTGTGAATAATGAATAAATGTAAATATTACTGCTTTTTAAGAATATTATTACAGCCTAAAAAGAATGCTGGCCAAGAGAAATGTTGGCCGTTCACTTTGGAAATGGCATTATTTGATATCTCCATTATCACTACTAACAATACACAGTTGGGTGGGAAGAATTTGACAGCAGTGATGAGTGCTATTAAATGAAGAGAAAGGTTAAAATTGTAATACACCCACATTGCTTTTGACCATGCAAAGTGTACATTCTCTTTCAAGACCCAGAGAAGTTTCATGATTCATTTTCACTCTCAAGCAGTATTTTAAAATTATGGTCTTCAGAGAAAATATCAGAATCACCTATTTTCCTGCCAAAACATCTATGAGCCCACTTAGAGCAAACATGCAATGCATGCATGTCAGCAACATATATGAGCCCAGTTATTACACTACATTGGTACTCTTGGGGTTTGATATGGATATGGGTGTTTTTAATCAGCTCACCAAATCATTTTTTATTAGTTCTGCTGTTTGCTATGTTATGTTTTCTTAGTTATAAGTTAGAAAACAAAGTTGTGGAATTTGAGATATTGGCACCCTGTGGACCAATCATCTGATCATATGGAAGAGAAGAAAGTCTGACATTTGAGATGTTTTCTCCTGTCTAGGTGATTGCTAATTCTCCATGTTTAACAGATTTGAGATGATAAGGAAAGTAGAACTTTTGGCTTATGGGGTTCAGGACTTGGCAAGGTTGAAAAATCCCAATGAAACTCCTAGGATTTCAACTGGGGACACCATGGACTATTCAAAGGGCTAAGCTGAGTGACCCAGAGAGGAATCACATCAGTCTCTCATTGGATTCTTAAGGCGATTCACCCTCTGAGTACTTTCCCACTGTTAACAAAACTCAATAATTTTGAAATAGAATAGCAAATAGAAGCTACATAAACAGAATTATATTTCTGAACATTAAAAATATCAACTGTCTAAGAATTAGTCTAGCAAAAGTTATAAAAGACCTTATATGAGGAAATAATAAAATATTATTAAGAGAAAAAATTAAATTCCTAAGAAATGGAAGGATAGAATATGCTCATTGGTTGTTAATGATAATGATAAATAATTACATATATTTGTAGTTTTAAAAATTTATTTATTTATCCTGAGAGAGACACAGAGAAAGTGTGTGTGAAAGAGAGAGAGAGACAAACAGAAAATTCTAAGCAGTCTCCATGCTGCCAGCACAGAGCTCCATATGGGGCTCTAACTCATGAAACTGTGAGATCATGACCTAAGCTGAAAACAAGAGTTGGATTCTTAACTGACTGAGCCACTCAGGTGCCCCAATGAGTATCTATATTTTAAATAGGTCAGTTATCCTCTTATTGATCCAAAAATTCAGGGCAATCATAATAAAAATGCTTAGCAAGTTGTTTTGTGGAAATGTGCAAGCTGCTTAACGTTATTATGAAATACAAAGAGCCAAGAGTAGTGAAGACAATTGTGAAGAATGAAATGGGCCACTTTCATTATCATAAAATCAATACTCACACTAAAGCTATAACAACTAAAATAGTATGATATTGGTACCAAAATAAACCACCAAACACAACCAAGAATCCAGAAACAAACCCCCACAGTTGGATGGAATGAGTTTTATGACAATAACTACAAGTCAAGTGGGTTTACAGCATCAGAAGCATCTGTAATTTGTGTCTAGAGAAGAAGCACATGGGAAACCCCAAAGCACCTGGCTCCCTCTCAGCTTCTGGGTGTGCACTGTGATCCACTCTCACATCTATGCACCCAGAGCACTGCAGAAAACACTTCCCTTTTGGAGTATCCGTAAGAAAATGAACGACTCTGCATCTACCTTACACAGTACACACACAAAAATCTATATGTGGCTGATTGTGGACCTTAGTGTAATGGAATGAAGGTGGAATAAAGCTTAGAGGGATTAGCACAGTTGATCTTACCGATGGTGGGTTGGGAAAAGATTTCTTCAGAGTACACAGAAAGCCCTCACTGTAATGGAAAAACCTGACAAACCGGATCACACTCAGAGATCTTTTCTTCATAAAAACTCATCATTAAGAAATTAAAAATTATGCCACCGGCTGGGACAGATTATTGTTTGTACATATATCCAACAAAAAAAACCATATCCAGAATCTATAAAGAAAAACAAATCAGTAAGAACAAAAAAGACAACCAAAGGAATATGGGCAAATTACTTGCATAGTCACTTCATAAAAGGGATAAAAAGTCATTACATTTCATCAAGAAAATATAAATTAAATCCTCAATATTTGTGCACAGCAAAATGGGCAAAACTATAAATACCAAATGCTGGTGAGAATATAAAACAAATGAAATGTTCACAGATGGCTGGTTAGAATGTAAATTGTACAGACACTGTAAAACTGTTTTCTGTTGTCTATAGAAGATGAACATGTGCTTTGATCTAAAGATTATACCTCTTAATATGTTCCCAACAGAATTGTACATGCATGTTAACAAAGAAGTATTCATAACAGTATTACACACCGTAGCTCCGATATGGGGGGTAAATGACATTTTCTTTCTTTTTTTTATGTTTATTTTTGAAAGAGACAGAAAGCAAATAGGAAAGGGACATAAGGAGAGAGAGAGAGAGAGAGAGAGAGAAGAATCTGAAGCAGACTCCCGGCTCTGAGATGTCAGCACAGAGCCCAAAGTGGGGCTTGAACTTGTGAACTGTGAGATCATGACCTGAGCTGAAATCGGGTGCTTAAATGACGGAGCCACCCAGGAGCTCCAAAACTGATATTTTCGAATGGATAAAAATGCTTAGTACACGCATCAAGTGGAATACTGCACAGCAAACAGAACGGACAAGCTAGAGATATATGTAAAGCCTGGCTGGATTTCACAAACAAATGTTGAACAAAAAGAAAAAGACTTAAAATGATCTCTATTTGTTAAACCTTATAAACAGTTATTTGCATTATAATCAATTATCTTTAGATAAGTAATCTAAAATAGTTTAGACTTCTTTTCCCTACCTATAACTTGACTTTTTCATGGTCAACTCAATTATGACTTAGTTCACCTGTAAGATACTGTGAGATCAAATTTTTTTTGTATGCTATGACCGTTAGGATACTAATGTACCATGATTTAGAATTTTTGTATACTTTTATATTTTTCTGGCTGTTCACTTCTAAGCTATGGCCCAGTAAGTTTGAACTCCAAAAGTTAAGGTAAATAAATCTTATTTGTTAATTTAGAAGTAAGTTATAAGCAGTTATGAAAACTGACATATGTACATGGGCATAAATGCACTAAAGTAAGGAAGATACATCACAGGTAATTGACTATCAGATTAATACCAGAGGAGAATTATTTGTAAAAACAAATTAACATTGCTCCTTCTTTTTAAAAAATTCACCTGCTATAATTTTTCTGTTGTCCCATTTTACGTAACTTATGCAAACAACAAAGAGTAATCTTTGGTGAACAGACAGTTTTAATTAAACAATATATAGGAGTGTAAAATATTTTTATATAATACAATAGATTTTTTTAAATGCAATAGTTATGTAAGAACATCTACTTGTTTTAATTAATTAATTTAAAAAATACATGTTATTCATTTGAAGTGATTTTTCCCTTTGTTTTCCTTTGCTGTTTCTAATTTCTCTACAAAGAGTAGAATGAGAAAAGTACAAAAGTACACACTGCTAAAATAAATGTATTTTTTAATTTTTAACTTTTGAGAGAAAGAACGCAAGTGGGAGAGGGACAGAGAGAGGGAGACCCCAGGTCTGAAGGAGGCTCTGTGCTAACAGCAGAGAGCCCAACATGGGGCTCGAAATCACGAACTGCGAGACCATGACCTGAGCTGACGTCAGATGCTTAACCCGCTGAGCCACCCAGATTCCCTAAACACTGCTAAAATAAATATTAAACTCAATTCTACCCATCATACTGCTTCTTTTGTTAAATTTTTAATCCCATGTTTAATTCATGTTGTAATTTAACAGCAACTATTCAACAATTATTTATTAAGAGCTAATAAAATAGATATAGAAACTAGGGAATAATTATGAATAAAATATTGTTCCTTTATCAACTTGCTTACTATGTCATGAAGGAATTTAATATAAATTCAAGTATGATGCTGGGTATGAAAAATGTTATAATGCAATTAATACCAAGTACAAGTCATGAGTTTTTGATGGCAGAGTAAAAACCACATCTTCCCAGAGAATAGGGCAGTAAACCAGACTTTGAAAAATGAATGCTTTTTCCACTGACAGAGTGTGGGTAGAAATTTATCTAAATTGAGATAAGATTATTTATTTTTTCATTACTGCTTACATTCAAAAAGTTTTATATAACACACATTCCATCTCTCTGATGGAATAAAGGTAATAGGGATTGTCCCTACTTTTGCCACTATTAGGTAAAGTTTAATTCCCCTCTTCTTAAGTCTGGTTGACCCTGGTGTTTTTTCACCAATGGAACACAGCTGAAGCCAGAGTTGAGCCTTCAGTGGATTTGCAGCCTCTGTCTCTACTATATGCAACATGCCTCTTTGCAATCTAGCTATACTGTGAGGAGCTAAGACGCTTCAAAGGCATGTGTAGGACACACACACACACACACACACACACACACACACACACACCCACCCCCCTAGCATTTTAGAAATCTAAGTAGTGGTTGAAGTTGGAAAGAAGAAAGGCATAGACAAGTCTGGAATGTTGCTGATCGTTTATGACTTTACCCAGGTGTTGCATACATGGGTGTTTCCTTTGGATAAATCACTGAGTAATTTCAAATTAAATAAGAAAGATACTAATAAGAGCATGATTTGAGAGCTTACTAGTTCTGCTGTGTGCTTTTTATGCATTCATCTAGTTTTGTCTTCAGAAACTCCTAAGAGGTAGGAACTATGAGTGGACCCATTCCACAGACAGGAAAACAGGATCTGGGATATAGAGTGATTTGCTAATGCTTGCTGGCACGTGGCTGCCCTGGGATTAGTGTCCATGTCTGCTGGACTTCAAGGTCATGCCCATAACCACAGTATTTCCCTTGAGTCTGTCTGCTTAACTCCATGATGGCGACCTTTCCATTTTGACTGCCCCGTGCGGTCTTCTTACTCAATGACCTCCCTAGAACTCCCCTCAACAGGTCCTGAAGGATCACCTACCTCCAGCACTGGATTAGAGAGCAGCAGTTTGTCACGGGCTATCTGTAGCGACTCGGTCATTGGGCAGGTCACAGCAAAATACTGGAGAATCTTCTTGGAGGCCTCTGTCTTCCCTGCCCCGCTCTCTCCAGAAATGAGGATGAAGTGGTTAGTTAGCTCGGAGCACGTCATGCGGTAAGCGTTCTCAGCTATGGCGTAGCTGGGAAAGGAGTGGGAAGGGCCATACGTAACGCCCCCCGCTGCGGAAGGACGGAGTAGCCCGCCTCCAGAAAGCCACTTGCAGACAGTGGCACAAGGACCCTGAGCTCAGATCTCAGACTCGCACCACGACCCATTGACAGATCACAGATAAAACGTACCGGCAATCGAAGTTCAGATAACAGACTTAAAATGGACAAGTTGAGCAACAGTGGACATTTTAAAAGTTTCTTGGAGAAAGAGAGTGATAGAGAGCATGCGCGTGCAGAGGAGGGGCAGAGATAGAGGGAGAGAGAGAATCCCAAGCAGGCTCCATGCTGTCAGCTCAGAGCCTGACTCGGGGTTCGATCTCACAAACCACGAGATCATGACCTGAGCCAAAACCAAGAGTCGGATGCTCAGCTGACTGAGTCAGCCAGATGGGGCAATAATAGACATTTTTAATGTAACAAATTTATTTTGAAAAATCCATCAACATTTCCTTTTTTTGTTTATTATTTTGATAATAATAATTGCAAACTTTTCATATGAGTCACATAGTCAGTAAATGTTGGTAGAAAATAGATCTTTTTCATACTCGTGCATAAAATATTTGAAGTCTTCTTTGAAATAAATACATTTATAATATGCTTATGTGCAGACATGTAATTATCAGCAGCAGACTCAGTGCAAACTGGATTGGGGAAAATTCATTGATCATTGAATTTATCTTGGGCAAAGGGAGAAAGGAATTAACATTGAGAACCTGTGACATAGCAGCCATTTTTTCTGAGATACTACATATGACTTTCTGTCTATTTTTAATAATGACCTTAGAAGTTCTTTTGTGATGGAAATTCAACTTATTGTGACACATTCTGAGATTGTGTGCAAATAGCAGTGTTTTGTACTTAGGTGATAGAAGAGTTTTGTGCTCTATCATTGTCAACAGTGAGCCTTTAGAAGTGTGATGCTGCATTAAACTGGAAGCAGATGGAGAAGATGTCAGAAATGTCAGGCCAGTGTAGACTGTATTGTGCATGTGTTACAATGAGGTCACCACACTGGTGTCTGCAGCTGACCCCTAGATAAAACAGAACTAAACCCAAAACTCACAAGAGTCCAAGAATTATTTGATGGTAAATAGGAAGATGCTATTATAGTTTTAAGCTAGCCCAGTTTTATTATTGTTTTTTTTCCCCTTTCAGAGACCCTGACTTCTGTTGTTACTTCTTCCATTTATAACCACTCAACCACCTAGTGTTGGTCTTCCTTCTGGGCCCCAGACATCCCATCCTACCTTTTATTCTGAACTTTTTCATTGCACAATATTTTGACTGAGGGCTTTCTGCATCTTCCCTAAGGTACATAAGTGAAGATGTCTGAGGCATCCTTGGGGTCTCCAGTCCCAAAAGCCTGATGAAATAGAGGCTTTGCCTCACCGTTCTACATAGTACACACAGATTACTGGAAATACTGGACACAAGAGCTTTCTCATCTAGAGGCTACCAAAAGGAAGTCCATGAAAATAAGATATAGGGATACTAAAAGGCAACATGTGCACATTAGACCTCAAAATCCTCACCAGAGGATCATATCTTGAATGAGGTTTATGTCTGGTCTTCAGAATATTCCACAGACCCTTTCCAGGACCAGCCTCAAATACCTGAGACTGGACCTATCTTGTAAACATGGCGGTCCGACAATGTGGTGATGGCCATTTCATATGGTTCAGGTTCATGCCAGAAATCTCAATGAAGACAATGCCTGTAATGATTACAGCCACATTAACCTACATAGACAAGTAAATAGTAACACATTAAATTAAACAGAGGAGTAAACAGGACATTCAATAACCTCATATTCTACAGGGAAATATAGGTTATTCTACCTTTATTTCTATTCCTAGCTCTGAGAAGCAAGACACGATTAGTGACCTTGACAGATCTGGGGATCATACTAACAGCCCCTTAGACCAGTGTGAGAACTGGTCCTATAAAGGTCTGCACAGTAAAGAGAAACATGCAAAACTAATAATGCATTTGATTCAATCACTGATTTGGAATAGAGGATCAACAGATGTCAACAAAATCTGGAGCATGAAAGAGAAAATACAAGTGAATGATAGAAAAGCTGACCTCAGAATGAGCAGACAATTCAGAAAATAATTAAAACAATTTTCTACTCACTAGTCTCAGATTTTAAAGTACTTTGCATCCATATCAGAGGAATATGATATGATGAAATTGGAATTAGAGAGGATGAAAGGAAAAATAAAAGTATTAATGCCAATATATTTTTAAATGTATTAAACGGGTCAAATAGGGGAACTGATTTAAACAGTGCAATGGGAAAAAAAAGTAAAATAATCAAGACATTGAAAATATAAACATACAAATTGGGATAGAAGCTAGAAAATGAGGCCAGTGTCTATAAGCAGTACAGAGGAAAAAGAAAGAAAGAGAGAGACACAAATTTCATATATAGGTATTGGTTCATATCAGAAACACTACAGAAAGAAAGAGCGTAGCAAATAACCATGTAGTGGCAAATGCAGTGGACCCTTGCACAAAAGTCTGTCAGCAGCACATCTTCCAGGTGTTATGTTCTAAACCTCTGGCCATTATTGGTTTTATTTTATTTATTTTGTGTTTATTATTATGTTTGCTTGATCTTATAGTAAAATCTGTTTTCATTAAGCTGTGACTTAGAAACCATAGCAAGTGAGTATTTCCCCAGTGATGGTGATACTGACCCTGATTTTCCTGACAATTTTACCTGCCTTCTTAGCTAGCGTGTGCTGGTAAGTCAATGTGTCACATATAGCTCAAGTTATTGATGCATGAGATTAACTGGGTGCCCCAACCTATTCAGTTCTTAGTTACATTTAAACGTGTTATAGGAGCTGTACTCATTTTAGGAAACAATATATGTTTATGCCATGATGTTCCATGAAGACCTGGGAGAAGTAAAATACTTTCACGTCAATAAATCTTGTGCATCTTTCATATATCATTCCCTGAGTTTTCTTCTGACTATAATACCCTGGAGTAGATAACAGTTGGAAACTTGGAAGACGGAAGAGATAGTTGGAAGATGGAAGAGATAGATGGAAGAGATAATAAATGAGCAAGTAGATCAGTAGGTAGTTGAATAAAGGGCTATTAAATATCTAGAAACCTAGCTAGATGTGTAGACAATCTGCTTATGTGTAGCATATATTAAGTCATAATAACTTAAAATTTTATAAAAGTCAGAGCTTAGTGGCTGCAAATAAGAGTTTGAGTCATATCATCTGTTTATTTATTTATTTATTTATTTAGTCTGAGAAAATCTTTATTGCTCCTTCACTTTTAAAGGATCATTTTACTGGGTACAGAATTAGATGTTGATGCATCTGATTATTTTCTTTCAAAGTTTTAAATATTTCACTCTTTTCTTATTTGATTTCTGAGGAAAGATCCATTGTAATTTTTATCCCTTTTTCCCTTTCTGTATAATTCATTTATATATATTTTTTTACTCCAGCTTTGTTCAATAATCTCTCTTTATCATTAGTTTTCTGTAGTTTAAATAAGATATACCTAGGGGTGTGTGTGTGTGTGTGTGTGTGTGTGTGTGTGTGTGTGTGTATTTTAGTATTTATTCTGTGTAGTGTTCTCTGAGCTTCCTGATTCTGCTGCTTGGCGTCTGTCATTAATTTTGAAATGTACCTGGACATTATTACTTTCAAATATCTTCTGCTCTGTTCTGTTTACTTCTGGTATTCCAATTACACATATGATAAAACATTTAAAACATACAAAATTGTCCAATGGGTCTTGGGCTTTCTGTGTTTGTGGATTAGTCCTATTTCTTTTTTTTTTGCATCTCAACTTGAGAAGTTCCTGTTTAAAATACAGTCAATTTTAATTATTTTTTTCTACAACCATATCCATTCTACTTAGGAGCCTACCAAAAGTATCTTCCATTTCGCTTTAATATTTTTCATACCTAGACTTTCCTTTTTATTGTTTCTTAGTTTCCATCTCATTGGTTATGTAATGTATGCTTTTACATATTATGTACTTTTTCTGTTAGAAAACTTAGCCTTTAATTCTAGTTATTTTAAGTTTTCTGTTAGTAATTCCAACATTTGAGTCTGAGCCTGATGATTGCTTTGTCTCTTCTGATTGTGTCTTTTTCTTGGCATTTGGGGTATCTTGTAATTTTTTTTCTTTCTGTTTGAAGCCAGACATACTTTATTAAGTGATAGGAACTGAGGTAAATATATCTTTAGTGGGAGGATTTATGATATTCTGGTTGGGAGTTGAACTGGGTTTAAAGTACATTGCAGCTATAGGCAATACAGGTCTCAAATTCCTCTTTGGGTCTTATTTTTTATTTCCCATTCTCTTTGCATTTCTCCAGAAACTCTTGATTAGAGTCAGTGTCTTGAAGCCTTTTCAGCTACCATGCATTGTCATTCTGTTGGAACCCTGGTGATGTAGTATATCATGTGGGAGAGTGGGAGCATTTTGTGATTTTCTGATTAAACCTCAGTGTTTTAGACAATCTGTGGTTTGGGTCTCTGACTTCCACAAGAGTGTCTCCATTCACATGGCTTCCTTCTTACTGCACCTCACCCCAATTCACCTCCAGTACTGCAATACTCCCAACTTATGTTCTGATCCTTGTTGACTTCTTATTTTCTTTGCTGAGACAGAGACTTTGGAAGGAATGCCCTTCCCCTATGTGAAATATGGCTCTGGCAAAGCCTCTTCTCCAGAGATGTGGGCTTTTATTATGGAGAAGACTCTAGGTACATTTCACAGTTATTACTCTTTCTCTGTACCTGCCAGAGGCACGAGGGTGTCTTTCTCAAATATTCAGTGTGAAAACCTGATAAGATTCATAAAGATTCATAGATGTCAATTTCTAGGAGTTTCTCCATCTTATGCTCGTCCACACTGATCTCCAGCAATTCATCTAAAATGACCAGTAGGTGCTCTTACAAGTCTATGGCTCCAGCAGCTTCTACTCTAGGTGTGAAGATTCTGACTCTGTCTTTCTGGAATTGGGATTGGTGTTTGCCTTAAGAACCTAGCTCTCTAATGAGGTCAAGATAGGTCATTGATTTCCATGTTGTTCAGCTTTTTCATATAATATGAGAGTGAGACTCCAAACTCTTCAGGGGTAAGGGCTGAAACCAGAAGTCTGCATCTTCTTTTCAGAGAGGGAGACAGCACCTTCCCTAGGAAGCTCACGCTGCCAATATGGGCCTCGGGGCGCTTCTTTCTTTCTCTTTCTTAATAGGCAGGGGTGGATTGTACAACCACTACATGCTCTTTCTTCAGTTTCCTATATCCTCCCCTTTGTCAATCATTCTGTGTTATTCCATCTGGACTGTAAGACTTTCATCACTTTTCTTAACTCCAACAATATTGAGATATTTCACTACTGCTGGGTAGAGTGTTTGGGTAGAGTGTTCACTGCTTGCTGAACTTTTGGTGCAACTTTTCCATACTTTTAATTTTTTTTAACATTTAAAGACCATATGATTTCAGATGGTTGTGATGTTTTAAAATATTTAAGATTATAGTCTTGTTTTTAAGCTACAAAACGAAGTTAATGATTTGTCTCATAGTTCAACTATTTATGTTAAACTTTTTTAATATTAATTTTTAATCATTTAACTTATTTGTCTAGATTTTCTGAAAAACACCATGGTACACATAGCAAAAGAGAGGAAGTCTGTGTTAAATGTTAGTCTGTGAATAAGAGTGTGGATGTGTATGTCTGGATGTCAAGATATTATGCTACAGGATACAAATACATTGGTAATATAGGCTCAAGCAGGGACCTCCAGGCAGAAAGTCAGTGAGGGCATTAATATCCAGTCTCTGGAATCCCAAAGTCAATGGTCAGTTTAGACCAAGATGAAGCTGGATGCTCTTTGCTCCAAAAGAGAGCCACTGACACTATCGAGTTTGTTTTTTGGCAGTATAGATGTGATAGTCACCTTATACAAGCAGAATATTTGGTGAGAGATAGTCTGAAATATGTGCATCAATTGCTGGTAAAGCCAGTTGCCCAGCACATAAAATTCTTGGTGCCCATGAGGGAGCTCCTAGACTTTGGGCCCTGGGCAAGAAGTCTACAGGAGTCTCCATTCAAGCACCCCCTCTTGTAGTGCAGCAAAGGTGATCCCATTTCTAGCTGCCAGGCAAACAAATCATGAACAATCCTAATGAACTCAAAGGATAATTCTGATTTCTTCTCTTTACAAGTGAAAGTTTGATCTTTTTCTGATTCACACCACATTCCTCCCCTTGGTGGGAAGTAAGGCCTCACTCCCCCAGCCTCCGTTGTCCCTGGTGACTTGGTCATCAGAACCACTTGCCTGGACTTTGCTTTGGAGCTAGTGACCACTGGATAGGAACAGCCTACACCTCTCTCCTTTACAATGGTGGTAGGGCTACAGGGAGACTGAAAACCTCCTGGAACAAGAGTGGTAGCCATGCTAGAAGCAGGGACAAGATGAGCATACATGGAGTGGTGTCCTGTCCTCATTGACCATGGTGGTGGTACTCCCCAGGCATCACTTTAGTGACCTAAATTGGAGCAGTGTTCTGTTTATGTAGCCTGTAACTGGTTCTCATGGTAAAACTTTGCAATAGTTAAAACAATTATGAAATGATGAGAGCATCTGCACATGGAGCTGGTAATGAAAAAGATGTTTCAGAGTTCACATAGGATAAGATCTCTGGAAATTGGACTTCTAATTATGTGGATTTCATTTATAACTGTAGCTGCTGCTGCTGCTGCTGCTGCTTCTTCTTTTTCTTCTTCTTCTTCTTCTTCTTCTTCTTCTTCTTCTTCTTCTTCTTCTTCTTCTTCTTCTTCTTTTTCATGTTTGAGAGACAGAGAGTGAGTGAAGGAGGGGCAGAGAGAGAGGGAGAAAGAGAATCCCAAGCAGTCCACACTCTCAGTGCAGAGTCTGATGTGGGGCTCAATCCCACAAACCATGAAATCGTGACCTGAGCTGAAATCAAGAGCCAGATGCTTAACTGCCTGAGCCACCCAGGCTCCCCACCTATAGTTTCTTTTAAAAATAACAGCCGACTTTTTTTTTTCTCCTCACTTTGTTTCACTATTTTGCTCATTTTTCAGGGTTTGGTTTTCTTTCAGCTTCATTAAGAAAAAACCCCTGGAGGGATAGGGAAGCTGATGGCAGAGGAGGGGTATAATAAGCTCACCTCATCCCACCAATGAAGCTAGATTACTATCAAGTCATTCTGAATGATTTCACTCATATGTGGAATTTAAGAAACAAGCGAAAGGAGCAAAAGAAAAAAGAAGAGAGAGAGAAATAAACAAGCCAAGAAACAGACTCTTAATGATAGAGAACAAACTCAAGGTTGATGGTGAAGCTGGGTGGGGGTTGGGCTTGATGTGTGATGGGTACTGAGGAGGGCACTTGTGATGAACACCAGGTGTTGTATGTAAGTGGTGAGTCACTATATTGTACAGCTGGGACTAATCTCACACTGTATGTTAACTAACTGGAATTAAGATAAAATGACAAGAAAGAAAGAAACAAAGGAAAGAAATAAAGAAAGAGAGAGAAAGGAAGGAAGGAAGGGAGGGAGGGAGGGAGGGAGGAAGGAAGAAAGAAAGAAAGAAAAAGAAAGAAAGGAACAAGAAGGAAGGAGGGAAGGAAGGAAGGAATGAAGGAAGGAAGGAAGGAAGAAAGGAAGGAAGGAAAGAAGAAGTAAAGAAAGAGGGAGAAAAAACTTTCTGAAATAATGTAATTAATATAATTATCACCACACAATAAAACATTTTCTGCCAAATATATTCTGAGATGGCTATATCTTGTCCTTGATAAAAAAAAAACAGTAATAGAAAGAAATGAAGATAAATTGGATGGACGATACATTTATGTCTATATCTATACCTTTATAAAACCACTAAGATGTCACATCTCATAATTTGTCACCAGCAAAACAAATATCAACTTTGGAGCCTATTTAAAAATAGGCATTTCTTTTATACATTTTTATTAATGTAAACTTAGTGCCATTAAAATGGTTCAACTTATTATAGAAAAAAATGTGTTGCACATATCTTAGATTAACATTCGGGTTGATGGGATGAAGTTAAATTATTTTCTACAAGACTGAGAAAAAGCTTAGCTATTTAATTCAGCCAGAAAACAACCAAATATCCTTTAAAATATTATCAGGGAAGCCCCAGCTAACAGAAGTTAAGATGGCACTCTTTCCTTCTTCTTTGTAAGGGATATTATTCGAGTCGGCCCACAAACCTTTCTCTGACATGGGTACTGTTTTCTGAGTATTTTAGCAGCTACCTAAGCCCTCTTTTCAGAGCCATTGTAGGAAGCGGAGAGCACAGTTACGGAGAGGTGTGTCACTGCATAATACATGAAGGGGGAGATGCAGGGAAGGGTGCTGACCAGGAAGAAAGCTTGCACTAGGAGCTGGTAAGAGAAAAGAGCAGGTCGCCTGATTCCACGCCAGCTACAAACAGTATATTGTTGCAGTTCATCATCACCATGGTGGGAAAGACCTGCTCTTGTGTGAGAGATGGAAGTAGCTACAGTGATACCTGCCAGACTCCGTCAGTGGATGAAATTATGTGCATAAGCCAGCTCTTCACCTAAAAGACATTCCACCGACAGTATGGCGGAACATGAACAGGGCTCAGGGAAATCCGCATGGTGTCTGGGAAATCCAGTGTCTGGTTAGATATCTATTCCCCGCAG
This sequence comes from Suricata suricatta, assembly GCF_006229205.1. Classification (NCBI taxonomy): domain Eukaryota; kingdom Metazoa; phylum Chordata; class Mammalia; order Carnivora; family Herpestidae; genus Suricata; species Suricata suricatta. The sequence goes on along the minus strand of NC_043701.1, from coordinate 52,837,095 downwards.
ACATAATGATATAAAAAATAACCTGGAGATATAAATTACTACAGAATAGGAGAAGAGAATGTTTTTCTCATTATTGAAGAGTAAATTGCATCCTACAATAATTTAATCCCAGGCATCCTAAAATAATTTCAGTAAACTATTTGTTTCCTTTAAGAGATTAGAAGAGGATGCATCCCCTTGGAATGAGACCAGAAAATTCTAAGAAAAGAAAACCTGAGATAAAAAGAAAGTATAGTTTGGTGCATCAAAATCAGGTGAAAGGCAAAGACAGAAAGTGCAGGTTAATGGTTTGGCAAAGGAGAAGCATCAAAGAGCAAGATAAGAATCCTCATTAGAGGTGATGTATGTATACAGAGATTTGAGGGACAAAATAATAAACTGGGATAGGTTAAAATTGTGAAAGTTTTTCCAGGAAAGCAGAAGAAAGTTAAAACAATTTAAAATGATGAGAGAAAAACAAGTAGCATACAGATATTGAGTCCCAAGAACAGAGATTCAAGTTAAGGATGTATTTATGGGGGTAAAATATGAATAATTACAATGAAAACAAGGAAGAATGAAACTGAATATAACTTATGGAATAATAGGAAAAGAAACTTGAGTAATGTTGTAAAATATTCCAGATTCTAATTTTGATCTCCCATTTAAAAAAAATTTTTTTAATGTTTATTTATTTTTGAAAGAGAGAGACACAGAGTGGAGTGGGGGAGGGTCAGAGGGAGAGGGAGACAGAATCAGAAGTAGGCTTCAGGCTCTGAGCTGTCAGCACAGAGCCTGATGCGGGGCTCAAACCCATGAAGTGTGAGAATATGACCTGAGCTGAAGTCAGCCGCTTAACTGACTGAACCACCCAGGTGCCTCTGATTTCCCATTTTTACTTACAGCATTATCAACATGGTTTAATGTTTTATTCAAATTTTGTGGTATTCTGGGGCACCTGGGTGGCTCAGTCGGTTAAGCATCTGACTTTAGCTCAAGTCACGATCTCACAGTTCATGAGTTTGAGACCCATGTTGGGTTCTGTGCTGACAGCTTAGAGCTGGAGCCTACCTTAGATTATGTCTCTCTCTCTCTTTTTCTCTCTTTCTGTCTCTCTTCTCTCTCTCTCTCTCAAAAAAAACATTAAAAATTTTAAATTTTATTATATTCTCAAAATGTTATGGCATTACAGAAAACTCCCGGGGAGATTTTTCCTACAAATCTAATTTTTAAATTAAAAAAATTTATTTTTATTGAACAAGAAATAGATGCTGAGGTAGTTTTCTGTGGTGATCTCTGCTAGTGCTCAGCCCCTGAACAGTGACACCACTGGCTATAGCGGGCTGCAGGTTTGGCGCAGGTTATGAGGTGGCCATGTCCCAGCCTTCTTGTCTCCTGAGGAGTCATGACAGCAAGTGGCTGTCTTCAAGAGGCAGAAACATGATGTAGACTCTTTCTGCAAGGGTTGCATGAAGAGGACACGCTGTGTTTGTGTTCAGCCACTTAGATTCATGGCTGTTTCTAACCACAGTATAATGTCGCCTTACTAATATGCATGCTTCATGAAGAAAACATGAAAAAAAAAACGACCCAGAAACCCCCAAGGGGAAATCTTGAACGTGTCCCCCAGCAGTAAGCTTCATAAATATTTTGGGCTATTACTTCACTTGTCTTCATTTGCATATATACATATATATCTAGCTATGGATTAAATTTGGTAATTGTCTTTCTATTTGTTAAAGCATCTTCTCCAACTCCAGGATTTTAATATGTGTCTAGCGTGTTTACTCCCATCACAAAGGAGTAAATTACTTGGTTTAAACAAAGGGTTTCCGTTGGTTGTTTTTAATTTGTTCAGCATTTTGCCAAGAAATCAAACCTATTGCCAAATGGAGTTCCCTGTGGGAGTGCAGGATATTCTGTTCCAGAGAGGCAGCATTGTCCCTTCCTGCCTCTGCTCCACAGCTGCCTTCTTGGGGACTGAATTCTGATGACAATTTCTTTCTAGCTTTGGCTCTAATGGCTAACCTTCATGTCTTGCCAAGGTCACTTTGTTCCTATGACTGATACCCTTCTGGGTGTGTCTCAAGCCAAGTTTTTATCTCCCTTTGGTACAACCAATAGGAACTTTTGGTTCTTTTCTACCCCACACCAAACACAAGAATACCTTTTGATTACTGCTCGGAGTCTCTGTCTAATACTCGTTGTTTCAGTCCTGATTAAGTTTCATACAGAGTTCCATCTCGTTTCTTAGTCCGTGCTAGGAAAGACTTACCCATTCTCTACCCTTACTCACAAATTAGGTACTTTTGGAGCTCATCCCTTCAGAGACAGAGTCTGAGTCTGAGTGGATAAACCATGCAAAACATGCCCCCTAAATTTGCTACTTGGTCTTCATTGCTTTTGATTTGTTTCTATTCCCTGATTATAGCTAGAAACTGCTACTTACCCACATCTCTCCTTTTTGACTTCAATTTTGGATCTTGCCAAAGTCTGGAGATAAAATCAAGGTGAAAAATAGGTGAATAGAGTGTTCTTTCCTCTTAAAGGCAGTGAAGCCACACCAAGTAATACACAATTTATTGGCTTGGAGCCTTACCCAAGGTATCTCATCTTCCGAAATTTTTCTTGTAATATTTCTCACTGAATTTCCAACTACATTTAGGTCACCGTGTTTGCCTCATACTTACAGGAATCATGTGGCAAAATGATTTAAGTTCATGGTACAATTTAAGCTTTAAAATAGGGAGAGCAAAGAGCATGCTATATACCTTTACAATAACTGTTATCATCAAATTGTAAAGGCACCCCCTACTTCCACATCAGACCCAGAGGGACAAACAAGTTCATCCCTGCTCTGGGCTTGTTGGACTTTTGTTATCTCCTCTGTTGTTTTGAGACAATTAAGTACAACGAGTTTCATTTCTCAGAAACATTTAAAATATAAAGTTATTTCAATTTTCAACTTACTGGTTTCTGTATTTTTACCTAGTATATCTGTGCATGAGCACTTATTTCTATGTCTCCTTTTTAATTATTCATAACAAAACCTTGGGATTTGGGTGGAGGTAGTCTGAATGATAATGACTAGTTTTATTTATTTTCTTAATGTGTATTGGGGCAATTTCCAAATATGCTTTAAAAACACCAAACTATAGCCAAAGCCTTTTAAAAAAAAGTCGTATTCATCAGCATTTTATTCTTGATGCAATGAGGTTGATGGGAGACAGAACCACGTATAAATGGATGACAAAGCCCCATAATTAAGTGGGAATTTATTTCCAAACTCCGGGGTAGATCCATAGTAAATTAGGCTCCCTACGTGGAAACTCATTTTTCAAAGTGATCCTGGCTTCACAGAAGGAGCTGAGCAATTGCGTGCCTTTACTCTTTGCTCCATAATCAGGGCTTACCATCCAAATATACCAACACATCATCATGGCAAACCCAGATTTGCTGCCCAGGTCAGGTGGAAAGTGGGTCCAAGACCTTTCAGAGAAGAGGGCAATGGCTGCAGTCCAAATCACCCTTGTCAGAGGTCCATGGAACACCCAAGTGCACACTGGGAAACAGTCCCATGAGGGAAAAGAGCAGATGAAGGAGGCTGCCCACAGTTCCTCTGGAAGCCAACCTTCCTGATAGAATATGGTAATGTCTGTTCTAGAGTAAGGAGTGAGATACAGCTTGTAGCAAGATAGTGGAATTGTGATACAGTATGTGATTGGTAAATCACCTGCTTTTCTTTATGCATGGCCTCAGAAAGGTTGGAACCAGACACTGGATATGGATTTAGTTAAAAAGTGACCTTGCCTTTTGAGTCTCATCCCTACCTACGTCCTAGGATAAATCAAGATTATTTCCTTAAAGGATGTGAGGTTACCCAGTTGGGGTGATGGAGAACAGAAAGGGCCCATTGTTTCTAGACATTTGCTCTGATCTACCAGACTAGGAACTTTACAAACCCTTTATTTGAACACTGGTTAAAATCTGTCATGAGCTATGACTGGAGGGTAGAAACTTAATTTACTTCTCAAATTTAAAAAATATAAGAAAAAGTTCCAAATGACAAAAAAAGGCAAAATTTGATTAAAAGGAACAGATCAGGCAAACTGATGTTAGACTACAGGTGGGTATGTCCATATATGTCTGCCTAGAGGGAGGTTGTCCAGATGTAGGCAAATGTATCCATTTGAGAAAAATGATAATAGAAAAAAGTAATGGAATCATGATATTAAGTTTTACCTATTTCAACATATTTGCTTATAGAAAACTTCTAGTGGAGTCATCAACTTGGTCCTTTCTCTTTTACTTTCATAATCTGCATTAGAAGCCAATAAGAGAACCTGCTGGCACGCAATAACGTGATTTGGCAAACAGCACCCTTCTTTCTATAACAAATGCCTCCATTTTAGAAATGTTAAAGCACATTCAGGTCAATCCTACTGTTTTGTTTCCTGAGATCCTAGGTTTAATTACGTGATATTTAGGGGCAGATGTAGCACCATCAGTCGGATCCTGCTTTGCTGATCCAGGGATCCCTCTACCGCCTGGGCTTGGAAAACTCTGAACATTCTAGCTTCTTAGCCTCTAAGACTTTATGCCTTAATTGGAGATGTTCTGGCAAAAACATAATATCTTAATGTAGACATTATAAAAACCAATCCAGCAAATTATAGAATGACATGAAGAGATGATACATTTCACATTAAATACCTACTGAATGATTTCCAAAAACTATCCTGGGTAAATTATATAAATAATTCATTTTGGAATGTGACTAATCCCTAAACTTCAACATAATGAAAATGTCTATATCTTCAAAAGCAATAGCTAACATGAAGTACACTTAAGTTTTTTTTTTTTTTTTATTAAATGGGAAGGAAGGAAGGAAGGCAGGAAGAAAGAAAAAAGGAAGGAAGGATGGAAGGAAGGAAGGAAGGACGGAAGGGTATAGTTAATAGGACAGAGGAAAGCAGAAGTCACATAAGGACAGAGTAAATTGAGTCAGTGTGTTGTTCTGTTCAGCACCTGGTATATCCAAGAACATCTTTTTCAGTGTGAGTCAATTTCATTAAGAAGAATGACTCCCACACTAAAATTGCAGCAACCCGTACCCCTTTCCAACACAGTGTTTTATTCATGGAATTCTGGCATCAGTGGTTTTAAATCTACTTCTGTGCGGATCCTGATGACCTCTTTGATTCTCTCTTGAGAACAGCTGCTTCTGTGTCACAGATGCTCAGAGGAAGAAGAGAAAGCAAGTGTCCTGCTGTGTGCTTGTCCTAATTCTCGACATCTGCAGACCCAGCTGAGAGCACCTGCATTATTAGCTTTAAGACTTGGAGACACCGATAAACTAAAAGGCAGAGTGTCGTGAAATTCAAAGTGAAAGTACCCTTTGGAGAGCCATAGTGTTTGTTGGTTTGTAACATGCATATTAGAGTCCCCATAATGTCGGGCCAAACGCTGTGATGTGATTCAGGGGCAGCATTACAGATGCATCTTTACAGTTGTGAGAACATTAAAGAATCTGTGAAATCCCCACATTCACCTTATTTTTCCATTCAGAACACACAAGAATGGTGGCCTGAAAATAAAAGGCCAACAATGCACAGACTATGAACACACTGAACGCACCTGGCAATGTTCTGTACAGTGATGACTCCAGAAGAAATCGAAGGCTCTGATATGGAAATACGACATGCTTTTCTAAATAAATGCTAACGAAGGAGAGAATACAGCTAATACTGTGTTAAGTCTCTCCAAGGCATCACTTCTCTACAAAGCAAAGTTACTGAGACAGACTCAAAGAGAATTTGATTTTTCTGAACTTTTATCTTTTCAATATGCACATATGCAAAGCTGTGGGAGAACAGATGGAAAACTAATTGAACATATATGACAGTTGATTACCATATAGATTACATCTGGATGTATTACAGATCAATGAGGAAAAAAATGAACATGATCATAAAAATAGTCAATGGACACAAATGTAAACTCACCAAAATAATTACCCAACCTATGAAAAATACCCAATTTTTTAAAGAAATTGTAAAGACAATGATTTAAAATTAATTAGTTCTCAAAGATAATATTAAGAATATCTCAGATTATTTTAAAAAGCCATCTATAACTCATGTGAGGAATAGCACAAGTTAGGATTTTCATTTTTAGTGTAAATTGTTATAATATTAGAAGAGGATATTTGGCAAATCAACTTAAAATACCCTGAGTTGTTCATTCATTTAATGGGGCAATTTTACTTAAAAGGAGAATTGCAAATACCATAAAGATTATAATGGCAACAAAATATTAAAGAGCAAAGTAATAAGAGGTGTGCCTGGGTGGCTCAGTTGGTTGAGCATCTAGGTTTGGCTCAGGTCATGATCTCTTAGTCTGTGAGTCCCAGCCCTGCATCGGGCTCTGTGCTGACAGCTCAGAGCCTGAGCCTCCTTTGGATTCTGTGTCTCTATGCCCCTCCCCCACTCACACTCTGTCTGTCTGTCTCAAAAAAAATAAAATATTAAAATCATTTTAAAAAGCTAAGTAATAGATTAGCAAGGATTTCAACTTATATCTGTTATCACAAAATCTATCACAAAATATTCTGTAATTGTCATGTGAATATTTAAGATAATTTAGTTAATTTAATTTTTTTAATGTTTTATTTATTTTGAGAGAGAGTGTGTGTGTGAGAACAGGGGAGGGTCAGAGAGAGAGAGAGAAACAGAATTCGAAGACAGGTTCCAGTCTCTGAGCTAGCTGTCATCACAGAGCTTGACGCGGATCCCACAAACCGTGAGATCATACCTGAGCAGAAGTTGGACGCTTAACTGACTGAGCCACCCAGGTGCCCCGGCAATTTAGTTAATTTAAAATTATGATATGCAATATGGTGAACAAAATGGATTTTAATAATATATAAATCCCATTTGCTAACTTTTTGATACATATGTTTCAGGACTGTTTTAGGTACATATAATTTCATGATTGGGCATCTTCAGCTGCTGGGTTTTAAACCTGTCAAAAATATATCCACATCGTTTAGAAAAAGTTCAATACAATGCACTCTTTGTAGTATAAATTTTAGGCTTTAAAAAATTTTTTTTAATGTTTTTTATTTTATTTTTGAGAGACAGAGAGATACAGCGCTAGCAGGGGAGGGTCAGAGAGAGAGGGAGACACAGAATCCGAAGTAGGCTCCAGACTCTGAACTTGCTGTCAGCACAGAGCCCCACTCAGGGCTCGAACCCATGAACCGTGAGATCATGACCTGAGCCAAAGCTGGACACTTAACCAACTGAGCCACCCAGGCGCCCCTAAATTTTAGGCTTTTTAAACCAGATCATCTGAGGACGTGATGGGAGTAATTCAAATATGAAACATAAAATTCAATCATCTTCCACAAAACCTAAGAGTAGAAACCAGAAGATGTGGCCTTAAATATTCAGCTTAAGAGGGTGTGGGTAAGGACCTAACCATTTTTAAATAGTCTCTCAAGTGATTCTGTAGTCCTAACAAGGTAAAGGAAAAAATAAATCACTGAAAACATACTGTGATCAAACATTGGAATAGAATCTGACACTGTACCGTTTATGGGCTTTTGTATACATGTTTCAGGAAACTTCTTTACTTATCACAATCTACTGAAGTAAGAAATGCTGTTTAATAACACAAGACACAATTAGAGGTAAGTGCATAAAAACATGGGATCTGTTAGTTAGCTGTGGTTTGGAGGGAAGGGGAGACCTATGTAGAGTTACTTCCTGGTGGCAGTTCACCAAAGCTTGACTTCTGTGGTGCTCTGAAAGGTTTCTTCCAACTGGATGTATCTGTTGGTCCAGGTTTTAAGAAAACTAGATGTAGGACTGTGATTTATTTGATGAATGTACCTTGAAATACCAACTCTAAATTTGTCCCCCATCTGTGCTATTCTCAGGGCATCACATGGTTTATGATGAAAACTTGACCCAGATACTAAATGTTAGTAACAGAGTATTTCATGTTTTTATGCTACAGTTCCTCAATTATTCTAAAAATCAAGAAAATTACTGGAACACAAGGACTCCATGTTTTAGCTTAGTTTGATAGAAATATTCTGTTGAAGAGTAAATTTTTCTCATGACTACTTTATCAAATCTTTATAAAATATTTGATTACCGAAGGTAAATCCAATTTTTCTTCCTCTTACTTCCCATACTTTTCCCCCTGAATAATATATTTTCCCATAACGTATTTTCTATACCTCAGTTGTGAAACTCATCTCTATTCTATTCTGCTTGGTTTCATAGATATTTTTCCTTGTCTTCTTGCCAGCACCATAGATTGCAATAACTAAAATAAAACTCTCTCAAAGGCAGGGATCTTGTCTGTTATTTGTCTCTGTGCCCTTGATCCGGTAGCAGAAATACTAGTGTAACAGTGAATATGTAAGAAAGTTGGACAGCATATGCCTAGGCTTTAAAAGTGCACTTACCTGATTTAAAATTAGAGTGAATAAGTTATAGACTCATTTAAAGTGTATAAGCTATACCTCAGAAACAGAAGTACATTAAATTCAACAAATCCCTAGAAAAGGTTTTAAATGCAATGGGAAATTCTGTGCAATTTCATTTTCAGAGGCAAAAGAATACTTTTTCTTCATTTGAGATTCTGGATTTTACATTGCTTCTCTTGGTTTTTTGAGAAAAAAGTCTCCCTACTACTAGAAAAACAGGCAAAAATCCTGTTGAGAAAATTATGTAGTTTTTTTTCTCGAATAAGGGAGGTTCTAGACATCTTATGTAAAATGGCTCATGTTTATATAAGATAGAAATCTCATCCTATTATATATCTGATACAGCACTTATATTTTTATAGGAAAATAACAAAAACAACTCCTAATATTTAGAGTGTGTTTAATTTCAGTATCATCATACAATAGAGACTAATTATATTTTAAATGATTGGTAAAGTAGTTAATGAAATAATTATTAACTAGATAATCGACTCTGTTCTTAAACTAATAAGTAGAACTATAGGTTTCAAAACCTATAAATTTTGTGAGTGAGTGAGTGAGGGAGGGGGTGAGTGTGTGTGTCTGTGTGTGTATGAATGTACATATATCAACAGAATGCACCAAAATGTTTGCAATAATATATTTAGAGTAGGAATTATCAGAGTGATATTTCCTTTTTCATCATTTTCTAAAATTAGTTTTTGTGATCAGAAAATATGATTTTAAAACATGTTAAAGTGGGGTACATATAAATATTTAATTTGCTATAGCACTCACTGCAAGAAAAAGCTACTGAAAGTTCTCATCTGTGACAAATAACTTATGGTTTTCTAAAAATGATTGAATTGCATACATAAAGGATCCATCTCCAGTTAATAACTCTTGGTACAGTAAGTACTTTAGGAGTAATACACTGCTGAACAGCCTTAGCCACACAATAAATAAATCAACAACAGAAAATAACAATACACATTTTCTTTTTTCTTTACCTATCTCTGCACCCTAAGTGGAGGTTGAACTCACAGCCTAGAGATCAAGAGTAGGTCAAGAATAAGATGCTCTACCAAATCAGCCAGCTGGATGCCCCCAATATGCATTTTTGTTTTGATACATGAATATGTGTAGCCACTTAAGTATGATGTGTTATGAAAGTATGCATCTACAAATTACATAAATCATACTTGAAATATTTTTTTTCTCAACAACAGATGGCTTAGAGCAAACATTGTCAGAATTATTATGTGACTGTAACTCCAGTCACACAATAAATTTTTTAATTATCAATCTGTTAATATATAGTTGAATAAACAGAGACTCATTTCAGTACTATTTTTAAATTTGAAAATAAAGTAGCTTCTAGAAAAATAAGTTTTGATATAGAATGTTTATCTTTCCAGATCATCTTGTGCTCTAGTATATACATAATACTTCATGTTGGATTTTAAGAATTGGGTTGATTGGTTTTGATTCAATACAGTAGTTGAATTTATTATTATTATTATTATTATTTTGAAAAAATTGACTTCTGTATAACTAATATAATAGGATGAGACAAATACAATATATTAAAGAATACCGTCTTCAGTCATAGCTTCTCACTTCAAATCTTAACTCTGCCTTTTGTTAACCATGTTTTATTTTTTTAAAAATAAATTGATAGCAATGGCTACTTAATATTATTTTCTTGATCATTGAGTTTGATTTCCTTGACAATTGATTATAAGAATAATTGGCCTATAATAAAATTTGACAAATGTTAGCTTCAAAGTATATGAACTAATTGTAAATGCAGTCTAAAGAAAAGGTCTAGTTTGAGAATTTAAGAAGTCTTTTTGAAGTTACTAAAACTTCTAATATCATCAAAGATGTTTGAGCAATACACTTCTAAGAATCTCCAATGACGTCATTGATTTTATGCAGGAAAGCCAGCTCTTTGAGGACAGGGTAGTTCTTCATGACATCTAAAAGGCTTAAAAACATCTACATATAAGGAGCTTTCAAGTAAATCACAAAATTAACAGGCAAATCCTCAATTACAGAAAAGAGTATGAGATCTGTTGGATGTTAGGTATTTATAATCTGCAGGTCATGAGTTTCAGGATCCTGATTAGTACACAGACCTTTGTACATAAGTGTGTAGGTGGATATAGGAGTCTCTATAACTTTTATTAGATAGTTAGACGTGTCTCTGGCTTCATACTAGTATAATAACTCATGTGCTAGATTTATATAGATAATGCAGTCATGGCATCGGTGAGAAAACCATGAACTCTGCTTGAATTAGGTACAGGAGACTTTTCCAGTGAAGGCAACCACATAGCTGAGTATTAAAAGGGGACCAAGATTTCACTTGGGAGACAATAGAAAGTAGTTTCAGACAAAGATCAGCATTGTGACTGAGGGTGACTGCAAGAAAGCAGGAATAGATAGGACAAAGGGTGGGTATAGGAAAATAGGGAGATATGAAGATGGTTAATTTAGTGTGACACCATAAAGGGCCTTTATGCCGTAAATAAACTAGAGTTATCCTAAGGTAAACGGCAACATATAACTATCTCCATAGGGCCATACCCTGGTTTGTTTTTCTTTTAGAAATGTAATCCTGAAATCTTGAAAATGGCTTAAATCAGGATAGCATTCCAAATAAAATTTATTTACAAAATTCCATTTCAGTTATAAGGGAAGCCTGAGACAAGATGGTAGCATGGGATAGAGTGTCCTGGAAGTGGCATAAATTTTCTCCTACAGAATAAGAAGAAAAGAAAATATGTTTTAAGATATTTATCAAGATTCAAGCTGGTTGACCTACAGGATGTGGGACCATTTACTAAGAAAGAAATCAATTATCAGAGTTGGGTTTTGGCTGCAATAAATTTATACTAGAGCATGTGGTTGGAAGTTAAGAGAATGGATGTTGAGACAGAACTGGGATTATATTGGGTTCATATACCTATATTACTTTAGCCTTTCTGAGTCCAATTTCATAACAGACAATGAGATCAATAGAATCAGAAATCAAAGGGGGAAGACATAGTGTGTAAGGAGATTTTTTCTCAACATAGAAATTCAAAGAATATAGTGACCAATACATGATGATTCTTTCATCCGTTGCCATTGTGATATCACTGTGTTGGGAAACAGTTCTCCATGAGTCCTTCACATTATACAGTCATGCTCTGTTTTCATTTATATTCTCTTTTAAGGGTGTTTAGACTATGGACACTGGCTTCTATAGAACAAGGGTTAGACAGGCTTACAAGAGACTCAAGCTTCCTGAGTTTGGGCTTCCTGTCATGTTATGCATTGATTTTCCTGTACGGATGTCACCTAGTCCATCTCATGTCATCCCATGGGACCTGGAGATAAGATTACTGGCATGTAAAAATGCTGATATGCTGTCCATGGTTACTGTTACGAGTAATAAAATCCTTTGTCTAAAAACTGAGGCGTCTTGTATCTTTTGCCCGAATTCATGAAAATGAGGTAGGCTACCTTTTTAGCTTGCAAATTAAATAAAACCTCAGACTTTTTGGACTTCCTGACATACTTTGAGTTTAGCATTCAGAAGACATAACCTTACAGAAACCTAAGCAACAATCTGCACTTAGATATTTTTCTTCCAAATTATCAGTCTTAATAAAATCCCAAAACAGATACGCTTCTCTCAAAACAGATACGCACTCCTTGGGACACACTTCATAGGACTGTCCTTTTACATTAGATCCTTTACCTAATCATGAGCCTCTATTGGATTTCAATTATCACTGGATGAGATTTAGCTTAAAAAGAAGAAAACATAAACCGCTGCCATAAATCAAAAAAATACTGTATTAGATTGGAAGCACTTCAATTTAAATAATTTTATAAAACAATGTTCTCATTTTAAGACCATTTTTCCAGCAACAGTAAAATTTCATTGCACAAACAATGTGGTTTTTTTCCTTCCTATGAAACCAAAGGGCAAAATTTGTTTGAAATTATAGAAAACTACAAAGGAACCAAAACATGAAAGATATGCACACATAATACATGTTTGCAATATTAGCTTAGATACAAGTAGGAAAATCATTCAGCCTAGAATTTAAATAAACAGTTTTCAACAAAATGCTATTTGAATTAATCTCCTATTTTCCAACATCTTTACTTTAATGACCAAAGACACCTTCAGGCTTTTGTACAAAACAAAGAATCATCATAGTTTAGCACTTTAGAGTTTTTATAACATAATGACAAATCAAAACTGTGATGGGTAAGTAAATAATAGAATTTCATGGAATAAGTGACTGGCAAGGAAATTAGAACATTGGTCATTATGAGTAGTTTATTTAAGAGAAATTCCCAGGATTCTCTCATATATGTGTGTGTGTGTGTGTGTGTGTGTGTGTGTGTGTGTGTGTGTGCATATTTGAGAGTGTTAAGTGATGGCCAGTCTCAAGGTTTTTGTCATTTTTACCTCTTGTATTTTCCCCAACTGAAAAATAGTTCTAGATAAAGGGAAGGTGTTTTACAATTTGATGAGTCTCATATCCTTGTTTTATATGCAGGATAACCCAGATGCAAATAAGTAAAAGTTATTTGCCTAGAAATCATCCATAAGTATATGTTAGTGTCTGAACCTAAATTGATAGCCTAAGTCTTCTCACTAACCGGAAGGTGTTCTTCTGTAGAGAACAGATTTGGAGAGTACTTGGCTGACTATGCCTCTGGTTCTGTTTTTGATCTCAAATCTTGCCTACAGTCTCTTTGAGGCAGCAATAAAAATACAAAACTCTGAAAACCTCCACAGTGTCATCTCCATGTTAAATAAATTAAAGGTTTAGTTTGCGAAAACATAAAATCATACAGGCTCAAAGACTAATTGTGTGGACTTTATTGATAATGTCTTGATTGGCTCAATGGTAGTCATGGGAACACGGGATATGCGAATATCAGAAAAATCATAAGGACAAAGAAGCTTTACTTTCATGTTCGATTTTGATGTAAATTCAGACTTACTCATCATTTGCTGGTATAGCACAGAGAATTCCTGGAAACCCGTCACCCAAATTCCCCAAATGTCAACAGCTTTTTTGTTTAATACTTTTTTCCATATATAGAATGTACTCATATTTTGTTTTTTAGTCATTTAAGAGTATCTTGCAGGCATGGTGACTCTTTATAACTAAAAACTTCAGTGTGCATTGCATAAAACAACATTCTCATAAATACCCTGGGTTAGATTATCAAAACCAAGAAATTAATTTTCTAATGTGACATTCTTATTTATTTTTCACCAATTTCCTACTATGTTCTCTTTTTTTGTTGAAGTTTAATTATATTAGTGTCATGTGTACAGCAAAATGATTGGTACTTGTATACATTGTGAACTCATCATCACAATAAATGTAGTTATCATCTGCCATCATACAAAGCAGTACAATATTATTGAGGTCACTCCCTATGCTATATTATATCCCCTATGATTTATTTAGTTTATAACTGGAAGTTTCTCCCTTTTGATCTTCTTCATCCATTTTGGCCTCCAAGCCTGACCCAGAAGCTACCATTCTGTTCTCTGTATCTATGAGTCTGGTTTTTGTTTTGATTTATTTGTTTCGATTCCACTTATAAGTAAAATTATGTAATATTTGTCTTTCTGTCTGACTTATTTTATTTAGCATGATACCCCAAGGTACTTCATGTTTTTGCAAATGACAAGGTCTCATTCATCAGTGGCTGAGTAATATTCCATTCCATTTTTATACCACATTTTAAATCCATTCACTGTGGGTTGACTATTGGGTTGTTTCCTTATCTTGGGTATTATAAATAATACTACAATGAAGACTGGGGTGTGTAGATCTTTTAAATTAGAGTTTTTGTTTTTCTTGGATAAATACCCAGAAGAACAATGGCTGAGCCATATGGTAGTTTTATTTTTAATTCTTTGAGGAATCGCCATACTGTTTTCTATAGTGGCTGTACCAATTTACATTCCCACCAACAATGCATGAAGATTTCTTTCTTCCCCACATCCTTACCAACACTTGTTATTTCTTATCTTTTTGGCAATAGCCATTCTGACAGGTGTCCTGGTTTTGAATTGCATTTCCCTAATGATTAGTGATGTTGAGCATTTTTCAATGTGCCTGTTGGCCATCCATATGACTTCTTTGCAAAAAATGTCTAATTATTTATTTTTTTATTATTGTTTAATTTACATCCATGTTAGTTAGCATATGGTGCAACAATGATTTCAGGAGTATATTCCTTAATGCCTTTTACCCATTAGACCATTCCCCTTCCCACATTCCCTCCAGTAACCCTCTCTTTGTTCTCTATATTTAACAGTCTTTTATGTTTTGTCCCCCTCCCTGCTTTTTTAATTATTTTTGCTTTCCTTCCCTTATGTTCAGCTGTTTTGTATCTTAAATTCCTCATATGAGTGAAGTCATATGATATTTGTTTTTCTCTGACTGACTAATTTCATTTAGCATAATACCCTCCAGTTTGATCCACATAGTTGCAACTGGCAAGATTTCATTCTTTTTGATCTCCAGTATATATATATATATGCATGTATATATGTATATGTGTGTATATATGTATATGTGTGTATACATCTTCTTTATATACATATATGCATGTATATATGTATATGCATGTATATATGTATATGTGTGTATACATCTTCTTTATCTGTTCATCTGTTCATCCAATGATGGACATTTGGGCTCTTTCCATACATTGACTATTGTTGACAGTGCTGCTATAAACATTGAGGTGCCTATGCCCTTTAGAATCAGCACATCTGCATCACTAAGATAAATACCTAGTAGTGCAATTGCTGGGTTGTAGGATAATTCTATGAAAAATGCCTATTTTTAAATGTTTGTCTGTTTCTTTTGTTGTTGAGTTTTAACGTGTTCTTATATTTTTTGAATATTAACACCTTATCATATATATGATTTGAAAATATCTTCTTTCATTTAGTTGCCATTTCGTTTTGTTGATACTTTTCTTCACTGTGCAGAAGATTTTAGTTTGACCTAATTTAATTTGTTTATCTTCATTTTTGTTGCATTCACCTTTGGAGTCAGATGCAAAGAATATCAGTAAGGTCAATGTCAAAAAGCTTCCTGCCATATTTTTTTCCAGGAGCTTTTTATTATTTGTTTGTCTTTGTTTTTCAGTGTATTTATTTATTTTGAGAGGGACAGAGACAACATGTGTAAGGGAGGAAAAGAGAGAGAGGGAAAGAATCCTAAACAGGTTCTGCACAGCTGGCACTGAGCCCCATGCTGGGCTCAAACCCATGAAGTCAGAAGATCATGAAACCTGAGCTAAAACCAAGAGTGGGACCCTTAACCAACTGAGTCAGCCAGGTGCCCCTCTTCTAGGAGTTTTATGGCTTCTGGTCTGACATTCAAATCTTTAATCCATTTTGAATTAATTTTTATACGTTTTGCAAGAGAGTAGTCTAGTTTCAATCTTTTTCATGTAATTGTCCAGTTTTCTCAGCACCATTTATTGAAGAGACTGTCTTTTCCCCAGTGTATATTCTTGCCTTCTGTGTTTTAAATTAATTGACTACACATATGTGGGTTTACTTCTGGGCTCTATGCTGTCCCATTGATCAACAAGCCTATTTTTATACCAATGCAATACTGTTTTGATTACTATAGTTTGTAGCATAGTTTGAAGTCAGAGAGGGTGGTTACCTCTGCCTTTGTTCTTTTTCAAATTGCTTTGGCTATTTGGTGTCTTTTTTTATTCCATAAATAATTTTAAATCATTTGTTCTAATTTTCAGGAAAATGTTACTGCAATTTTTATAATATTGCATCAAATCTGAAGATTGCTTTGGGTAGTTGGATATTTTAACAATATTAATTTTTGCATTTTTAACTTCTTTGGTCAACAACTTAAAGTTTTCAGTTCATACCTCTTTCACCTCCTTGGTTAAATTTATCTCTAGTTAATTTATTCTTTTTGATACAATTGTGAATGTAATTGTTTTCTTGATTTTTCTTTCTGATAGTTTTTTGTTAGTCCATAAAAATGACAAATTTTGTTGCATTTGGGGGGGGGCTTAATGAATTAATTTATTAGCTTTCTTCGTTTTTGAATGGAGTCTTTAGTACAGTATTGTTTCATCTTTGGATAGTGACACTTTTGCTCTTTCCTTTCCAATTTGGATGTTATTTATTTTCTTGTCTAACTACTCTATATACAGCTTCTAATACTATGTTGAATAAAAGTGGGGAAAGTAGGCATTCTTGTCTTGTGCCTGATCTAATATTATCTGTGTGTATTATCTGTGAATCTGTCATATATGGCCTTAATTATATTGGGACATATTCCCTCTATAACCCAATTTGTTGAAAGTTTTTAAAATCATGAATGGATGTTAAATTTTGTCAAATGCTTTCTCTGAATCTATGGAGATAATTATATGACTTTTATCCTTCATTTTCTCAATGTGGTATAGCACATTGATTGATTTGCAGATGTTGAATTATACTTGAATTTCTGTAATCAATCCCATTTGATCATGGTGTATGATCCTTTACATGTATTTTTGATTTTGGTTTGTTAATATTTGGTTGTTTATCAGAGATATTTGGTCTGTAATTTACTTTATTAGCGGTGTCTGGTCTGGTTTGGTATCAGTATAAAATGGTCTTATAAAATGAATTCAGAAGCATTCCTTCCTCTTCAGGTTTTTTTAAATTTCAATCACAGAAAATATTTAAATCCTTGAGTGATGGCAAAATTCACCAGTGATGGTCTTGGATTTTGTTCCTTTGTTTGTTTGGAAGTTTTGGATCAGTGACTCAAATTCCTTCGTAGGAACTGATCCATTTAGATTTTCTATTTTTCATGATTCAGTCTTGAACGATTGTGTTTTTAGAAATTTATCCATTTTTTCCTCTAAGGTGTCCAATTTGTTGGTATAAAACTGTTCATAGTAGTCTTACAATTTTTTGTATTTTTGTGGTATCAGTTGTAACTTCTCTTTCATTTCTGTTTTTATTTATTTGAGCCCCACCCCCTTTTTTTCTAACTAAAATTTGTGAATTTTATATTTTCAAAGAACCAGATTTATTTTCATTTCTTCCTTCCTCCCCTCCCCTCCCTTTCTTTCTTTCTTTCTTTCTTTCTTTCTTTCTTTCTTTCTTTCTTTCTTTCATTTATTTCCACTCTTATCCTTCTTATTTCCTGTCCCTACTAACTCTTGGATTTGTTTATTCTATATTTTCTAGATCCTTTAGATATAAAGTTTGGTTGTTTATTTGAGATTTTCTTTTCCTGAGGTATGTCTATATTGCCTATGAACTTCCCTCTTAGAGCCATTTTTGCTGCATCCCATAGATTTTGGTACGTCATATTTCTGATTTTTTAAATTGTTTAATATTTATTCATTTTTGAGAGAGAGATAGACTGCCAGTGGGGGAAAGGCAGAGACATAGGGAAACACAGAATTCAAGGCAGGCTCTAGGTTCTGAGCTGTCAGCACAGACCCCGACATGGGACTTGAACCCACGAGTGGTGAGATCATGACCTGAGCCAAAGTCAAATGCTTAACTGTCTGAACCACCCAGGCACCCCATCATATTTCTGTTTTCATTTATTACTACGAATCATTTTTTACTTCTCTTTTGATTTCTTCAAATGCCCATTGGCCATCAATAGCATATGTTTAATCTCCACATTTATGTGCTTTTTCCCCCAATTTATTATTATTGTTGTTTTGTAATTCATTTCTGGTTTTATATCATTGTGGTTGAAAAAGATACGTGAAATGATTTCAGTCTCTTTCAATTTTTTGAGACCTGTTTTCTGACCTATCATGTGATCTATCCTGGATAATGTTCCATGCACATTTGAGAAAAAATATGTATTCTGCTACTTTCTGCTACTTTAATATTCTGTATATATCTATTAAGTACATTTGGTCTAATGTGTCCATTAAGGCCAATATTCAGTTATTTGTTTTTATAAATTTTATTTAAATTTCAGTTAACATACAGAGTAACATTTGTTTCAGGTATACAATATTGTGATTCAACACTTCCATACAATACCCGGTGCTCATCACAAGTGCACTCCTTTATCCCCAACACCTATTCAACCCATCCACCCACCCACCTTCTTTCTGGTACTCATCAGTTTTTCTATATAGTTAAGAGTCTGTTTATTGGTTTCTCTCTCTCTCTCTCTCTCAATGTCAATCTGGATGTTTTAGCCATTGATACAAATGGTGTGTTAAAGTGCCTTAAAATTATTGTATTGCTGTCAATTTACCCTGTTAGGTCTGTCAATATTTTGCTTTATATATTTTGGTGGTCCTTTATACATACTGGTGGTCAAATATGTATATTGGGTGCATATGTATTTATAAATGCTACATTTTCTTGCTGGACTGACCTCTATATCATTATGTAATGCCATTTCATATCTTTTATTATAGTCTTTGTTTTAAAGTCTATTTTATCTGATGTGAGAATAGCTACAGCAGCTTTCTTTTTGTTTTTATTTACATGAATGTCTTTTCCATCCTTTCACTTACGTCTGTGTGTATCCTTACTTCTGAAGTCTCTTTTATTCATAATCTGGATGAGTCTTATATATATATTTTTTATCCATTCAGACACTGTATGTATTTGATTGGGAAATTTAGGCCATTTGCATTTAAAGTAATTATTGATGGGTATGTTTTTGTTGATGTATTTTAATTCTTTTCCAGATGATTTGTACTTCTTCTCTGTTCCTTTCTTCTTCTGTTTTTAAAGACATAACTTTCTTTAGATGTTTTTAATTTTTTTAGTGTATATTCAGATTCCTTTCTAATTTTTCTTTGTATAATTACTATAAGTTTTTGCTTTGTGGTTACTATGAGGTTCACATATGCCATTCTATGCCAATATGGTGCTCCTTAGTGCTGGCATTTACAAAGCAGAATGAAATTGGAAAAACGGTGCTTCCAGAACTTGAATCTACAGAGAGAGTCCCAACAGAGAGTCCCAACTGCCTTCATCTCCAGCAGTTGATTTAAGATCAGGAAGTGAATCTCCTTCACATGTAGTCTAGGTGCTGCTGTTTCAATGGGTCCTCGAAAAGTGAGTCTGTGTGGGAGCCTTTAAAAGAACGTTCTTTGCTCCTTGTTGCTCTTTGGTTCTCTTAAACCTAATACTCATAGGTTTTACATTTTGGGGATTCAACTCTGTGCAAACCTAAGGATTGGGGTGGCTGATGTAAGACACAACCCCCTCTCTCCTCAGGAAAAAGTCCTGCTTTTTTGAGATTCTACCTGACTGCAAATTGCTTCACCAGGTTGAGATTTCTGGAAAGAGTGTGTCTCTGCATTCCCCACCTATCTCAATGCAGTCCTTTCATGCTTTGCCGTGCAGGTGCTATCCATATCGTTTGTAGGACTTTTCTCAGAGGAAATTATTCCATACGTAGCTGTAAATTCCCTGTGTTCACAGGAGGACGTGTGTTCAGCATCTTCCTATGCCACCATCTGAGCCTTAGATTCTCCATTTCCCTATTACAGACATTAATTAATTTCATAGCACACTCTGCTTAAAGATTTGTGGCAACCCTGTATCAAGAAAGCCTACCAGCAACATTTTCCCAACATTTGCATTTGCTCACTTTATGTCTCTGAGTGACATTTTGGTAATTTTTACAATAATTCAAACTTTTTCATAACTCTTGTCATGTTGATATGCAATCAATGATTATGACTTTCTGGAAACTCAGATGATGGTTCACAATAAAGCTAACTTTAGCAATAAAAGTTAGTACTGGCAAATAAAGTATTTTTTATTTAAAGTAGGCATTATTTTACACATAATGCTACCACATATTTAAAAGATCACAGGATAATGAAAAATAACTTTTATATGCATTAGAAAACAAAAAAAAATAACTCACTTTATTGCAATATTTGCTTTATTGCAGCACTTTGAAACTCTATCTGCAATACCAGTAAGGAAAACCTGTGTGTTCTTCAGAGCAAAGAAAACCTCGGATTATGCATTGCTCTAATGTGGAACAGGCGTGGGCATTTTTGAAAAATATTGGCTATTAATTATGGGCTCTCTCCATTAAGTGTGTGTGATATTTTCTCATGATTAATCCCAGGGTATCTATTATTGGCAGAATTTTTTTTCCTATGCATCTTATTGGCAGTTACACAAAGTATAGTTGTCCAGTTACTGGTAATGTGAACTTTAATCATTTTGTTAAGGTAATGTCTTTCCAGTTTCTCAGTTGTAAACATACCATTGTTTTTCCCTTGTAAGTCCTAATTCGCTTTTGGAGCGAATACTTTGAAACTATAAATAGTCTTTTATTCACTGATTTTTTTTTATCCATTGATAACTCTTGACTAATTGTTATTTATATATTTTACTGCTTAAGACAATATAAAATTGCAAAAGTACATTTATTAGGAGAGTCGTGTTTTGGTGCAAGGATAGGTGAATAAACCGATTAAACTGAATCCAGAATCCTGAAATAGGTCCACGTATATGGAGTTACCGAATTCATGACAAGGATCATACTGTGTTTCAGTGGAAAAAGCATGACCTTTATTAAATACCTTTGGATCAATGGGATATTCACATAAGAGCAAATAAGTATTTCTTATTTCATGCTATATACAAATACCGATAGCTCTAAATGTGAAAATAAAACAAGAAAGCATTAATAAGAAAAGATTAGTGTATTTTCCTTGCATTAAGATTGTAACAATTTCTTTCAAAAAAACTAAAATAAGGAAAAATAGGCAAATCAGATTTTGTGAATTAAATCTTCCTGTTCACTGTTATTAAAACAAAGCTAAATATTTAAGTACACATTCAAAGAAAGGACTATTCAAGTTTATATGAAAAATACAAATTGAAGAATGAAAGACAATCCAACAAACCAAAGGTAAAAGCAATCTGAGCACTTCCTTGACAAAAGAGGGTAAGCAAATAACCAAAAACATTGGAAAGGTGATCAGCTCATTAAACATCACAGGGTTACTAATTAAGAGCACATAGGGATACCACTGCCCCCACTGGAACGGCTAAATGGAGGACACTGGCCACACCATGAATTGGCTGGTGAGGCAGCTAGAAGTCTTATAATACCGCTGACAGTGTAAAGTGGTACAAATCCTTTGGAAAAATATGTGACAGTTTCTACTAAAGCTGAGAATATGTATCTTAGGTACATACCTAACAGAACCACTACAAAAATGTACAAAAGTATTTGCAGCTGCTCTATTCATATTGGCTGAAAACTGGGGGAAAATTCAAATGTGCAACACATAGAATGTATAATGTGTGGAACATGCATAGAGCAGACATTTTGTATCAATAAGAATATCCAAATCTACTGCTAGAGGAGACAAAATAAATGAGTCTCACAAACATCATGGTGAGCAAAATATTTTAGTCACACATCTAGATTCCTTTACATCATGTTTTTACATATGTGTAAAGTTCAAAAATAGGTGATCTGATTCATGAAAACAAAAATGAGAAAGGCTGGGGCAGCTCGTGACTGAAAACAGGTACAAGGATATGTTCTTGGGTGCTGCTAATTTCTATCCCAGTATCTGGTTACATGTGAATATTCACCTTTGAAAAATTCATAGAGAAAAACACATCATTTGTATTCTGTTTGGCATTTATTTTGTACTTTGACAGAATAATATTTTAACATTTTAAACAATTGCTCAAGATTTTTTCATAGCTCTCCAAGAAGAATAGTGCAGGCTTCTAGCGTGATTATACACTTTAAAGAGTATTTATCAAAGTCACAGACTGGTATTTTGTTTTTAAAGAATCTCCTTACTTTTCTCAGTCTCTCCTCTCAAATATTTTCTTGTACTCTAGATAGTGTTTTGGGAACGGATTATTGTCTTTCCCTTTTATGCCACCTACCTGAATCCCATCTCTTCCACACTCAGATCAGGAACTGTATACTAATTTTTCTAACCTTTTCTAAAATGAGAATTTGTTGTTAACAATTCTGTTTTCCTTTCCTTCCTTCCAAACCCGGCACCATTTTGCTCCTATCTCTCTTTAATAATAATCTTTGTGTATTGTTTTGTCCAGTTTTACAAAAGTCCCCACTCCAAAGTAAGCTATATTGACCCTGCTTATTTGCCGGCATATTAATGACCAGAATTGCAATCGATAGTCCCTACTCTGGTCCTGATGAACGTGGCTGCCGTATTTGAACTACGCAGCTTCAGGGGACATATTGAGAGAAAAGATCCTCATTAAAGAAAATGAATTATTTTAAATTATTTTTAATTATTTTGACATAGTAGACTTTCTGGAATTCACTTTAAAATTACTAAAAGCCTTATTCAGGGAGATAGCATAGTGAAATCCTAGCCATTAGAGCACTATTGTATTGATTTTTCTAGAGGTCTTAGAGGTTGCTAAGGTTCATGATATGTGGAATTTAGAACATTTATCTCCTCTCATAATTATGATTTTAGACTTCTTTCCTCATATTCATACTTTTTGGCCTTTTATCTATCTAGCCATCAGAAGGGAGAAAAAAGCTTTGAAAGGAATAAAGAAAATGAATAATACAGATTTATCTGGCTCACACAGCAATTTTCTTTCTTAGCCAGTTTTTAAGCTAGCTCCTTGGCAAGCCATTTATGATTTTTCTTCACACTAACACTCCTCTGCCAATTTGTGTGGGGATGTTTGAATACATTGCATCATTCCTATGATCTTCTAAAGTTTATTCTGCATACCCATTAGAGATTTGATTGTTGTTGAGAACCTCAGTGTTACTGAGAACTTGAGCAAAAGGAGTAAAGCATAAAATGCTTTATAATGTGAAGAAAATAGGTCAATTGTATAAAATTTCAAAACTACAGATATGAATAAAGGAAAAAAGAAAATATATATTTCTGTCACTCCTGATAACCTATTTCAACATAATATTTTCATATTTTTATACAAAGGATGTATGCATATTTTATAAAAATCAGATTTCAGAATGGTGTTTTTATTAGCATTGAAATGTTAAAATTTCTGTCTATTAATACATTATTATCAAATAAATTAAATGTTCAGGTCACTATTTTCCAGAGTATTTGGGGACACAAGAAGAAAAGTAAATAATCATATACCAAGCCTTTGTCCAGAATTGAGTATTTATGCTACTTAGCCATGAACCAACTTTCATCTCTAAAATGTATCTTTGATTCTGATGCTTTTACTGGGCACAGGGTTGACTGAACCAAAAGTTTTTGGCTCTATGCCCTTTGATGCTTAGAGCATTTATTGACTTTTTTAAATAGTGTTTTTGTTTTTCATTTTGAATGCTTTTCTTATACAAAGAATACTGAATTCATAAAAATAACCAGGTTGCTGATGAGGAGTTAAGTAATCTAGGTTTATCCTTTTACCACTCTATGGCAGTCATTCTATATATTTTGTAAATTCAAATCCAAAATATTGTCTTAGATTACAGTAGAAAGTATCTTTGAACACTACACAAAATTAGGGTGCCAAATTGAAAAGAAAAGAACTAAGAACAATTCCAAACTTTGGCCCTAACTCTGACAATAAAGACCCAGATTTTTATGAGACTGATGTGCTACCTACTGTGCTAACGAGGCACCTAAGACCCAGATTTTTAAAATTAAAGTTTATTTATTTATTTTTGAAAGAAAGAGAAGGATAGAGCACACTAACAGAAGAGGGGCAGAGAAAGAGGGAGAGAGAAAGAGAGAAAGAGAGAGAGAGAGAGAGAGAGAGAGAGAATCCCAAACAGGCTCTGCTCTGTCAACACAGAGCTCAACACAGGGCTTTGATCCCATGAATCGTGAGATCATGAAATCATGAAACCGTGAGCTGAAATCAAGAGATGGCTACTCAACTTACTGAGCCACCTGGGTGCCAAAAACCCAGATTTAACGTTAAGGGGAAAAGGTGATATCTTGTTAAGATTTTGATTTGCCTTTTTCTGGGGTTAGTGATGTTGAATATCTTTTCATGTGTCTATTGGCCATCTGTATGTCTTCTTTGGAAAAATGCCTACTTAGGTCCTCTGTCTATTGTTTAATAAAATGGATTCTTTGATTTTTGTTATTGCTTGTTTTGCTTTGTTTTGTTTTTGGTATTGAGTTGTATAAGTTCTTTATATATTTTGGATAGTAATTCCTTAATGGGTATATCATTTGCAATATCTTCTCCCACTTTGTAGGCTGCCTTTTCATTTTATTGACGGTTTCCTTTGCTGCACGTACAGATGGGCAACAGACACATGAAATGATGTTCAGCCTCACTAATCATAATAGAAATGCAAATCAAAGTACAAAGAGATATCACCTGGTATCAGAATGGCTACAATTAAAAAGATAAGAAATAAATGATAATGTGGATGTGGAGAAAAAGGAACCTTTGTGCACTGTTGGTGGGAAGTAAGTTAATACAACTGGGGATGAGAATTTGGAGTTTCCTCAAAAACTAAAAAATGGAAATAACATATGATCCAATAATTCCATGACTGAGTATTCACTCACAGAAAACAAACCAACAAAAAACTAATTTGAAAGGATACATGCATCTCTGTTTATTGTGGCATTATTTACAACAGCCAAGATATGGAAACGACCCCAGTATGCTTTGATAGACAGGTGGGTTAAGCTGTGGTATATATACAAAATGGAATATTAGTCAGCCATAAAAAGAATGAGATGTTGCCATTTTTGACATCATGGATGGACTTGCAGTGTACTAATGCTAAGTGAAATAAGTCAGAAAAAAGACAAATATTATATGATTTTTCTTATATGTGGAATCTAACAGCAAATAAACAATCAAACAAACAAAAAGCTGAAACAGATCCACAAATACAGAGAATATACTGATGATTGCCAGAGGTGAAGGCTGTGGGAAGATGGGCAAAATAGATAAAGGGGAGTAGGAGATACAGACTTCAGGTTATAGAATGAATTGATCACAGGGATGAAAGAAAGATACAACACAAGGAATATAGTTTATGGTATTATGATAGCATTGTATGGTGACAGATAGTAGCTACATATCTGGTGGCCACATCATAACATATAAACATGTTGAAACTAATGTAACATTATATGTATTAACCATACATCAATAAAAATAATCCTAAATAAAATAAAATATTAAAATGTAAAAGAAAAAATATTACTTAAAGGAAATAAAACATTTCATATATTACATTGGCTTGTTTTCCAGGAATCTAATATTGGAAGCTCAGCATTGTGAAAGTATTTTTTGGGCTTTATCTCTCATTTTCAAATCTCAAATATGAGGTAAGCTTTTTTGTTCCTTGCAAATACAATGCTTCTATTATTTTTATATATACTCCCAAGCCTTGCCTATAAATCATTATAATCTAATCATCAAAATCTGAGACTCACAGGAATTTTCTTTGTTTTAATTCCAGTTTTTATTTCCCTGGATTTCTCATTGTGTGTGGAAGATTAGAAGAATGGGGATATAAATGATCAACCCTTAAGTCATTGTATCCTACTCAATTAGTTGTTGTCTTAGCTTAATTACCATAGAAAATAGTGCTCAAGGGAAAGAGTAAAAGCTATTGCTTTATCTAGAAGGTACAGCCCCCAGAGTATGGGATTCAGGGAAAAGAAATGCAAGGTGTTATATTAACAATATGGCCATCACTTTGCAATGAGAAACGGCCTGCTGCTCATCTAGCACATTCCCTCAACTAGGCAGACTTCTCTCGATGGACTATGCAGAGAGATCACGCCCAAGAAAAGACTTGTTTGAAGGATGGAGGAGAAGAGACGAATCTTCTTGGCAGCCTCACTCTCAATTTTTTTTTTTTTTACTGGCCAATATGTGTCCTGTTGGGGTTATTTTTTTCTGCTTTTGCAGAGTGACACATTTGCACTACCTGAGAGCTTCTCAAAAAACCAGAGTCTCTCTCAACTCCCCACGTAGTCACTGAAATATTGAAGTGACACATGGAAGTCAGACCCTGAGCACATACAGCTGGTCCCTTGCTGAGGCATGGCTGCACCGGGGCTTCTCAGGCCAGGAGGCTGGTCCAAGCCCTGTGGGCGTCTGAGCCAAGCTGGTGGGCTGGGACAGTGGCAGGGAAGACAGAGCTGAATTTTGAGAGATGGAAGCACCAGGAGAATCTAAGGACTCACAATTGATGTTTCAACTGAAGCAGGAATAACTGAAGTGTTTACTGAATGTAAATTTAGTATTTCATGGGCTTTACATATTTCTAGTATCACTGTATAATATTTCCAGTCATTGTGAAATTAGTAGAGTTGAACGGGGTGGTAAGCTGGACCATTTCTATTAGTTTTACTACTTGGCGATTACTCTTTTGATTGAAAAACATGTTTTACTTTTGCAAATACAAGTTAATAAAATCTCATCAATAAATACTGTTTAGATGCAAATGTTTCTCTTATGCAGTAGATTTCTAAGCCATACAAACTTCTCAAGACTGAAATGATACTGTCAATATCTTCCTTTGTAAATTAATTTATTACATTAGATTAGAGGCTGTCAAAATGGCTAACTCACATGACTTTTCAACTCAGTATTTCTTTAACTTTGTCTTAAATTAAATTTCTTTTAATATTATCTGTCAAGCGTAATCAACTAGGAAATTATCTTGTCAGAAAGCCTCATGCCTCACATCTTCTCTGGGAATTATAGGTTTCTGCATTTTTTTGTTACTGTTGTTGTTATTTAGTACCAATTAAATAACATTTAGTTGATAAATTAAACTTAGTAATGTACTTTCAAAGGTAATTCTATATGAGAAAGATATCCTTTCACTTCAGAAAAGAAAATGAAAACAACAGTGTTTACAAATAATACATCAAAATACATTTACCAAAGTCAAAGTACAAAATGTATCCACCAAAAAGTCAAAATCCAACAGCAACAATGACAAAATATTTCTGAGGAAATTTTATTCCTACCAACTTGATCTGATTGGAAAGTATGTGAGGGTCTCCTATGGAGTCCATAAGATATTTTTAAAAAATAACCAAACATAAAATGTCATTATATTCTAGAGCAGAAATTACTACTCATCACATATGATAAAAAATGGATATAAAAAATGGATATTAAAAATGGTCCAGGCAAGCATGCCATTATATAGAATGTTTATTGATCATTTTAAAACAATCTTTGAGTAAAGAGGAACCACAAAAATCTTTCTTTTTCTTATGCAGAGGTACTAAATAATATATTACAGTACATAAGGCACAAGTATTCAGTTCTCAGAGGAAGAGTCTAAATTAATAAGCAAGAAAGAGAAAGAGAATAAATCAATTTAATGGCCCAATTCAAAGAGATAGAACAACAAAATATACCCAAGAGAAGTAAAAATAAGCAATAAAGAAAATGAACCGAAATAAATAAGAAAACAGATGAAAACGATATAACTAATAACAATTCAAGAGCAATTTCATTGAGGGAAATAACTAAAGAGTTATTCTGTCAGCTAACTTAATCAAGAAAAAGAGGAAAGGGAATAGTAAACATACAAAATAACAAATTAAATGTGGAAACAGCCAAAAGTCCAAAGGGAGGCAATAGGAATATTATAGACTACTTTGTTTATTTCTAGGTTAATAATTTGAAACATAAAATGAATCATTTCCTAGCTTATAAATTATCAAGTCTGGCCTTTGACTAAAAATCTAAATGATTCAATTGTCATATTATACATA
This sequence comes from Suricata suricatta, assembly GCF_006229205.1. NCBI lineage: Eukaryota > Metazoa > Chordata > Mammalia > Carnivora > Herpestidae > Suricata > Suricata suricatta. The sequence goes on along the minus strand of NC_043701.1, from coordinate 52,808,888 downwards.
AAATAATTTATTTAAAATTATCCATAAATAGCAATTTGCTCAGATAATTTCAAAAAATATTGAAAAAACAGGTTATTCTAACATTTTAAAAATTTAGAATGTAGGAAAAGTTTCCAAAATGTTTCTCTACTACTATAAACTGGACACCAGCTCAAAGATATTGCTAAAAAATACACAAAAACTACAAAAACTATACTTTATGTGCAAATCCTCAATAAAATATTAGTAAATAAAATGATGTGGCATATTAAAATAATAATACTTCATATTATCTTGTTTTATTTTTAATCAAGTTTTTTTTGGAGGTTTCATGTTTCTATTCAAGTTTCTTTACTTATTATGTGAATAGGAGAGAGAATTCCAGGTAAGCTCTGTGCTGTCACCCCCAATGAGGGGCTCGATCTCACGAACCTCGTGATCTGAGATCATGACCGAGATTAAGAATCAGAAGCTTAACTAATTGAGACACCCAAGCGCCCCTGGGTGTTTTTATTCATCTATGGATATATTTACATAATGTCCTCTAGATATATTAATATATTATCATTAATGTATTTGTGTAGAAATTTTCACTGATAGAAAAAAACACACTTTGCATAGTGATAAAAACATAAACACAGGTACCAGTGAAACCAGGTTTAAATCCTATTCCTGATACTTCTTAGCTGGCCAATTCCAGATAAGCAGAAGTTTCCTCCCTGAGTAATAGTGGGATAAATGATACAATGTTTAGGAGCCAATGGCACCTCTAACATGGCAACTACAGTTATTGTCATCATATCGTGAAGGAATCTAGTAATAGAAATTCACTTCATTATAATTTCACATTGCATATATTTTACATTACTTTGTTATTTGGGAACATTGAAGAACTTATAAAATTTGAAAGATAACTAGTTTCTAGGGAATAGTGTAACAAGTAGGAGAATGGGCTACCATGACCATTGCTATACGCTGCATGTTTGGATAAACTCAAGCAGACACTCAAAACTTGTTTGTAGACCTGAACTACTTCATGTGGGTTATAACAATATGACCTCAAAGTTCCCTTTTAGTCCTAAGAGCCCCACATTGTAAGGGAAATATGCAGAATAGCAAAAATGGAAGTTTATGGGGCTCCTGGGTGTCTCAGTCAGTTAAGCATCCGACTTTGGCTCAGGTCATGATCTCACCCTTCCTGAGTTCAAGCCCCACATCAGGCTCTCTGCTGTCAGTGCAGAGCCTGCTTCAATCCGCTGTCTCCCTCTCTCTATGCCGCTCTTGCAACCCCTCTCAAAAATATATAAACATTGAAAAAATTAAGTCTTTTTTTAATGGAAGTTTACTTTAGTATTGACTTAACAGTTAAAACTTTTGTCTCTACTTTCCATTTACATGTTGATTTAAAAATAACCATGCATTCATCAAGTGATTTTTCCCTAATTTGTAGCATGAAGAAATTCAACTGAATAAATACTTAATGATTTTTTTATCTTGTATGAAGCACTGTAAAGTTTTCTCTTTATGTTTTTATTTATTTCTGAGAGACAGAGAGAGACAGTGCGAGCTCAGAAGGGTCAGAGAGAGAGGGAGATACAGCATCTGAAGCAGTCTCCAAGCTCTGAGCTAGCTGTCAGCACAGAGCCCAATGCGGGGCTCTAACCCAGGAACTGTGAGATCATGACCTGAGCTAAGCCGGACACTTAAACGACTGAGCCACCCAGGTGCCCCTAAAGTTTTCTCTTAAAGGAACTAATATGCAGACTGCTTTGCAGGTTAAAAATTCTACTGCAGAATTATATATGCAAAGTTATTGCCATATTTTATATAATGATTTATTTTTATTGAACTATTCCCCAACTGGCACTCACTTTTCCCCTCTGTGAATTTTAACCTTAATGACTAAATGAGAAATAATGTAACCTTGCCATTCACTGATTTGAAGTTTCTTCATGACCAAACCAGCTCTAAAATACGGTCTATGGTAAAAGAAAAAATTAATAGAAATAAAAAGATAATTCCATTCTTTCTTCAGGATTTGAAGTGAATATTAGAGAGCAGAATCACACACAGAGAAAACCTAAAAGCTATTTAAAGGAGCACAGCATCCCAATGGCATTTCTGCCACTTGAACTTTAGGCAGAAAACAATATGTAGCATTCTTCTGAATGAGACTGGCTTCACCCCTCAGTTCTCAATAAAGCCTGTGCCCTGTGGCAATGATGACAGTCAGTGCTTATCACCATGCTTTGTCTGGGTTCACTGTTGACTTGCATCATGCATAATGCAATGGTGAGCCAGAATTTGGAACCAATAAGGCAAACCAGCTCACCAAAGCTCAAGATGCTAAACTAGCCACATACTGCATAATTCTCCTGGTTACCTAATAAAAGCATCTTTGTGAATTTGTTTAAAAAGATGTAAAGAACAGAATATTGAGACATTGAGATGCAAATTAGGGTAACTCTGGCATAGAATCAAATGTGAAACATATTAAAATGTTTTTAAAGTTGGAAATCCTTCAGTGTATTCTGAATTAAGCACGTTTGAAATTGTAGAAACATAACCACAGATTGTGTTGTTGAAATTTAGAAAAAAAATGAGGGCTTTTGGATGGGCCATTTCTGAGGTTGCCTTTGATTAATAGTTAAATTATAGACAGTGTAAAATATGTTGTTTTATGCTTCACAGGTGCAGCGCCTATCAGCGTGCCCAATTCACAAATGTTCCATTGAAACTATTGATTTGAATTTCCACCTACATACTTGGTTTAGAAGGGCCATGTGTATAATTAAGGGTCTTTATCTTTCAGGTTTGCAAAAATGTTTTCCAGGTTAAAGATCTGGTGACTTATGAATTAGAATTATATTTGGCTTCAAAGGACACAAAGCCCAAAATAACAGTGGTCTAAGTAAGATGCTAGTTTACTTTTCATGTATATAACACAAATCCTCTCTCAGCCAGAGGTCAGAGCAGGGAAGTATAACTGTTCGAAAGCAGGAAAGGGTTTTATTCAGGGGATTTGGTTCATGTCTTTAGAAGGGCAGAAGGCAGGGACAACGGTGTGTCCCTTTCTTGATTTCGGCTCAGGTCATGATCTCACAGTTCATGAGATGGAGCTCCGTGTTGGGCTCGATCTCACAGTTCATGAGATGGAGCCCGTGTTGGGCTCTCCACTGACAGTGCAGAGCCTGCTTGGGATTGTCTCTCCCCCTCTCTCTGCCCCTGCCCCCACTCATGCTCTCTCGCTCTCTCTCTTAACAATAAATAAATAAAATGAGGGCAGAAGGCACTGTTAACAAGACGGGAAGAATTGAGACATGGCCCATAAAGAGATCTCCCACTTCTGATGTCCCCTGATGGCCACACTGAATCCCCTGCAGTCTCAGAACACACTGGACCTGGGGTACAGTCACCCAAAGCTATGGTCCAGGGGTTGAGAAGTCAGAGTAAGAAACTGGCCTCACTTGCAGTTGCTTCTGGCTCTAGATGAACAATGGAACCGGTTGCAGGAATACAGGGCCCTGCTATCCTGTTGTGTCAGGTGGGAGCCACTGCAGAAAGACCTGGGCCTCACTTCCAAACTCCAAGGGAGTTGCCTTTGAGTTTCGGAACTGAATTCACACCCAGACTCTCTGTAAGGGGTTCTGCAAAATAGAGTATTTAGCTTTACAAACTTTCTAAACAGAAGGCAGGGGTGAGATGGAGGTTGAGAAAGCCAATCTAGGAAAAGTCTGCCAAGTCGGAAACTGGGGAATCAAACTGACGTGGGGTTCCTCAAATTCATCAGGGGCTCACACTCCCCTCCAGCTTTCTGCTCTGTGATCCCAGCGACCATGCCCTGGTTCTTCTGGACAGTCTTAGGGACTAGGGTTGGAGCCATTACATGTACCTGCTTGGCGGCAGGTGAAGGAAGGTGCACCGGGCGTAAGCCAGCTGTACTTTTCACTGGCTGTACCTTAGCAGACAACCACACCTAGCGGAGTGGGAAGTAGAACATGTAGAAAATGGAGTCTATATTACAGGCTGCTATAGGCGCCCACAATGAGCATTGGGTTTCCATTTCAAACAAAAAATGGATCAATCATGTTGCACGTAGTAATGACTTTGAGAAGGGACCTAACATTTTATCCATCCTCTGCCAAATGCTGGGTTCTTGACACTGCATTTGCTGTGTGATTTAATTCTCACAATTATATCAGGTTGGTATTTTAACACCTCTTTGTGAATGGTGAAATTTTCGTAGGGCAGATTAAAGTTTCACGTTGGTTCAAAAAAATCTACCTCAGTATTGAGGCATGTACAAATTTTTAAATGAAAAAGCAGTCCGATTTGGATATAGAACAGAAAATCACAAGGATATGGTCTTTGATAGAAGACAAAAACCAAAGATTTACTGTTCTTTGTCTTTATCTTGCCCTGCTGGACTTGCAATATCATTCCAGGTAGATCTGGATTTACTAACATCATGTATAGTTAATGGAGCCAATAGGTTGTGAGGACAAGCTTCAGTTTGTAGAAGCTTTCTTTAGAAACCTTCCACCAGCATCCCCTTTCTTTAAAATGGAAAATTGATTATTTTCACGTTTATGTGAATTGTTTTAAAATTACAGCTTCAAGACAAATACTTCAGTTCTGTCTTTGAGGTTGATTGCTAAATAAATCTTATTTAGAAATTGTGAAGCTATGACTTATTCCCACCCATTTAAACATAGTGTTATTGAATCTAGTTGAGAGTGTTTATGGAATAATACTAGTATGTGCTTTTTTTTGGCAGCTGGTTTCTTTTTTCCAAGTTTATATTTGTGAGTTTTGTACATGTTGTTGAGCATAGAAAATATTTTTTTCATTGCTATAGAATAATAATATTCCATTGTTAAATCTGTCACACTTTATTCATTTTAATATTAATATACACTAGGTACTTTCAAATTTAGAGCTATTATAAAAGTGATATTATGGCTATTTATATGGCTTTAAAAAATAAATATATACTTTCTGTTGGCTCATACAGTATACTTATATCACTGTTAGAAATATTATTAATAACTTCCACTCCAGCTATTTAATTTTGTGCTCTCATCAGCAGTGTTTGGGGATTCTAATTTCTTCTCATGCTCACAAATATTGGTATTTAAAATTTTTCTTTTGATCTATGTTTTGTATTCACCATTATTTTCAATATATAGTTTTTGCCAAAGCAAATGATTTCCATTTTACATACACACACATACACACACGCACACACACAGAAAGATTGGCCAGTCAAAAGTATAACAATGAGAGAAACAAAGGAGCTAATTAAACTAATCAGAATAAAAGTCCTGACACAATGACAGACGTGTAATTTTAGACCCCAACGTAACAAAAAAGGTTTAGTTAAGGTCATTAAGATTTCAGGCATCAAAGATTTCAAGCAGGGTTACTTTGAACCAAAAGAAACTTCAAGTGATCTGTGATAACCATACTATTTTTTAACTACCTAATATATTTTATTTTTTCAAGTTAGAGCTGGTTGTTTTGAATATCGTGGTAATGTTTTAAGAATGTTATAAATGTTGGGGCACCTGGATGGCTCAGTTGGTTGAATGTCCAGCTCTTTATTTTGGCTTAGGTCATGATCCCAAGGTCGTGGGATAGAGCCCTGCATCAGGTTCTGCACTGGGTATGGAGCTTGCTTAAAATTCTTTCTCTCTCCCTCTGCCTTTTTCTCCTACTTGTGCTCTCTCTCTCTCTCTCAAAAAAATGTTATAACTATTCAGGGATATCCACTGCTCCTTTTCTGCTCAATAGTCCTTATTCTGTGAATATCCATAAATGTTGTGAATGCTGTGGGTAAAAAAAATTCATAGATTTTACCTATCCCATGGACTGTTCTCTTGGTTGAACATAGCCAATCTTGTCGAAAAGGCATCTTCCTGGTGAAACGGTGTTTCTCCTGAGTAACTAAATTACCTACAACCCTGACAGTTAACAAATATGAAATATAAAGCCAGAAGTCCACTATGGCTAACATAAGAAGTCACACAATACCTAGTCTTTGAAAAAGATAATTTTAGGCTGATGAGTTTCTGATTCTTTTACTCACTAACAAGTATTTATCTTATTTTAAACATTTCCAAGTTTTCATTCTTCACTATGTTTTTTTCCCCACTCTTCTATGTTTGAGCCAATTGTTAAATCTAATTTTGTTGTTAGGTTTAACCTGAGGTCTTCTCTCGTAACCCATTTTTAAGTGTACAGTGCATTTTTATTGATTATAGGTACTTTGTTGTACAGTACTTTTTAGAGCTTACTCATTATGCTTGGCTGGTTTTATGCTCAATGAATAGTAACCCCCTATTGTCCCCCCTCCCAGCTCCTGGAAACCACCATTGCAATCTTTGATTTCATGAACTTGACTCCTTTAGATACTTCATACGAGTGGAATTAGGCAGTATTTGTCAGTCTAGGACTGGCTTTGTTTACATAGCATCATGTGCTCAAGGATCATATTACATATTGCACAGTGTCTTTTTTTATGTCTGAAAATATTTCGTTGTATGTGTATGCCATTTTTTTCTTTACCATTTCTTCTGTCAACAGACATCTGGTTATTTCTACAGTTTGGCTATTATGAATAGTGCTTCCATGAACATGAGAGTGCCAATAATTTATATTGCTGCTAGGGAAAACAATACAGGGGTTTCATTAATCTTTTCCACTCTGCGAATACCTTTAAGTTGCTGCCAAATACGATGGTGTCTGGCTCCCATGCTATATAAAACTCGAAATGAGTAACCTCTCTTTACTCTTATATGAGGTCTTCCTTTTTTCCACAGATTGTAGTCATACTTAATAAAGAGCATCATGAAATAATACCTTAATTCCTGCAAAGTAGGAATAGAATTCCCTCTGATATCATTGTTCCTTCCCACTCCCCGCCCTGCCATTGATGCAGCAACCGATTAAGAATGCCCTTATGGTGTTTACAGATGCCTCAGGAAAAACTCACAAGGCTTCTTGCTTTTGGAAAGCTGGAAGAAACTGGGAACACATTTTATATACTGGACCGGGCTCTATCCAATATTTAGAACTGCAAGCCATATTATTCAGTATAGAAACCTTTTCCCAATCCTTAAACCTTGTCTACAACTCTCAGTATGTGTAAGATTAATGGGAAATTTTCCTTTACATATTCTTCGCCTTCCACCAGACCCTGCCTTCTCTATTCTTCTTCAGAGCATCCAATCTCTCGTACTTCTCCACTCTCCTTTCATGTTTGATCTCATACTTCACTTCCGGGACCTATTATTGAAGATAATGCTCTAGTGATCAAATCATTTCTCGAGAATATTATTCTCTTTGAAACCAGAGCTTCCCATCATCTTTACCATCAAAACTGGCGAGCTTTAGGCAAACAGTTTAACCTTACTACAGATGAGGCCAAATTACCGCTGTTGCTCAGACTGTCAATTGTTGCCCCATTTCCTTCCCAGAAGGAACAAACCCCTGGGGTCTCAAACCTAATAAAATTTGGCAAACTGATGTTTACTTTGCATTTGGTAAACTCAAGTATATACATGTAGCTGTAGATACCCAATCAGGTGTTATCTTCACCTCAGCTCATACAAAAGAAAACACTAAAGCAGCTATTCAAAGATAGCTTTCAAAGTCTTTGGTAACCAAAAAGGTTAAAGTTTGGCTTGCATGATAATGTGGGATTGAATTAATTGAATACATAGTGAGATAAGAAGCTAAAGCATTAATTATTAGATGTAGGTTTATGCTTTTGACTTACTGGGAAAAGGGACTATTTGGGTCTTACAAGCATCCTTCATACTTTATTGAGATTTTACTATGGGATATCAAAGATGTCACAGGCATTCCTTATAATCCTCAGGGCCAAGCAATTCTAGAACGAGCACATAATACGCTCAAAAACCGGTTAAAAAAACAAAAATGGTGGAATTATCCCTGGTTATCTACATCACAATAGCAACTGTGTAAGGACAAAGTCTGACCTAACAGACTCCATGACAGAGGTCCCCCTCTAAGCTAGAAGGTCTAAAGTTCAGTTTCTCCAGAACTATTAGGCAGTTACACGTTGCCTAGAGCAGGAGACCACCTTGCAGTATCCAATCAGGAAAGGCCAGCTACCTCTCACCACATTCCTAAGGGTGAGGCCTACAGATAGGAACTTTAGATAGGACCCTGTTACCTAATGTTAAAGTTAACCCGATAGTCACCAAACAAGACCCTAAACTCGCTCTGTAATTGGTTAATTTCAAAGATACCCTAAATGTTGTGATTGGGACCCGCCAAAAGTAACAAACGCTCTAAACAAAATGTATGGTTAAATGTGCTGCCAATATTGTTATTTGGTAATGATTGGGTCACTGTACCTATGTCACAATTTCTTGTAACTCCTCCTTCCCAAACTCCGTAAAAACCCTACTCAGCCCTTGTTCGGGGCTCTCAGTACAGATCCACTGTGCTGGCAAAGTCTGTGAGCCCGAACTTAGGCTCGGCCAGCCTAAGCCATAATAATAAATGCCCTTTGCTTTAACATGCGTGACTCGGTCTCCCTGGTGGTTTCTGGTTTGGGGGATGATATTGAAATCTTGGGCATTACAACTGCTTCTCGATCACACTATGATCACTCTTAATTTTTTCTTGACTCTCAAGGACTAACTGCAGCTGAGTACATTCTTCAAAATCAGATAAACCCATTCATCCTATAGTGCTATACAAAACCCCAGAAGGTGGACCCACATGGATTGGACCCACTAAACTCTTCACCTGGGGTAGAGGATATGCTTGTGTTCTTTCAGATTCCAGATCTCTGTGGGTTTTCTTTCAGTTGGTGAAGCCGTATTATGACATGATGGACATATCTACCAATCAATCAGGACTTCCAGAGAATGACTCTGAATGGGTGACCACTACCTCCCTTTCTCCAGACGGAAGATTCCTCATTCTGATGCCACTCCACAAATGCCAAGTCCTTACCCCTGATATAACACAGGGAAACCTCAAACACCTATCTAACCAGGCCAGCGTCCTCTTACAGCCCAATGGTATTGCATATACCCTCAATTTGCATCTGACGGCTGTGAGCTCCGTCACTGGTATTCATTAACCAGGCAAAGGCGATTCATAGCCCTGGTAATCCTGAGGACCCCAGCCACAGTAAGCGTGATAGCCTCTGCTGCCGTTGCTGGAATTAGCCTTCACTACGTTATCAACCTGCACACATACTTAACCAGTTACTGCCAACACTACAAAGAGCTAATAAGCCAAACTTCTATAGGCAAATATTGGCACACCTCAAAGCTCTTGAGGCTGCAGAGGAATTTATTGGAAAAAGACAGGTTGCTTTGATTCTCCACTCTAAACTTCCCTGCACACCTAACTACCAACATTTTTGCATGACTGGCATTTCTTATAATGACTCCCAATCTTGAGATGCTGTCATCCAGGCACACCTTCATAGTATTTTTCTTCCAACCTCTCTAATGATATAGAAAATTTAGATGTAACATTGATTGCAACAACAACTACAATATGCAGTGGACCAACACAGAAATGAATAGGCTGATTCCTGGGCAATATGGCATGATGTGATTCCTTATTCCCAAAGAGCCATCACCTGTCTTAAGTTTTGGAAAGTGGAGTACTTTTATATATCTCTGGCTATGCCTTTGCAGAATCACTCTCCAAACCACTCAACAGCAAAGATGGATTAGGAGCTCATCATGATAGTTCTCCCATGTAAACTTAAGAAGACTAAAAAAATAAAAGGGGGAACTGTGGGGAAATAGGTTTAAGAATTCCTTATGCTCGGGCGCCTGGGTAACTCAGTCGGTTGAGAGTCCTACTTCAGCTAAGGTTGTGATCTCACAGTTTGTGAGTTTGAGCCCTGTGTTGGGCTATGTGCTAAAAGCTTGCTGAGAAACTGGAGCCTACTTCAAAATCTGTGTTTCCTCTCTCTGCCCTTCCCCTGCTTGCTCTCTGTCTCTGTCTCTCAAAAATAAGTAAATGTAAAAAAAAATTCTTTATACTTACATAAATGGGTTAGAAAAAAGCTTAGTGTGGAAAGCCACTGCCATTGGGTGAAAGTGCCTAAAGTTAGCTAGTGAGATGTTATAATAAGATCCAAAGTGACTTGTTATATCACTTGCAAGAAATTACTTTTAATCTGGCAGTAATATACTATCATACCTTGATCAAAAACTCCACTTGCCCCCCCAGATCCTTTGCTTCTTACACACCCAAGTTAATGATTGCTATCTGATTGTTTTCTTCATGTTCATGACATGTGTAAGCTTTAAAAATTTTTTTTAATGTTTATTTATTTTTAAGAGAGAAAGTGAGAGAGAGAGAGAGAATGAACAGGGGAGGGGCAGAGAGGGAGAGAGAGAAGTAGACACAGAATCTGAAGCAAGAAAGCTCCAGGCTCTGAACTGTCAGCACAGAGTCCGATGCGGGGCTCAAACCCACTAACCATGAGATCATGACCTGAGCTAAACACAGATACTTAACCAAATGAGTCACCCAGGTATCCCACCATGTGTTTACAATCTTGAGTGTTCAATAAATAAGGAGAGGAAACCCCTGCCCAGGGCTCTTTTCTCTTCTCAGACATTAGCCTCTCTCATATTTAATTCTGTGTCCACTCTCTTGCTAGAAAAGAGAGAACTCCAGACTCATAGTCTGAGACAGTACACATTAAATAAATACAATTTTAAGTTGTCAATGATACCACAATAATTTTGGAAAACTATTTAAACATACACAATGTGGAAAAGTGATGGGAGAAAAAGATCAAAGAGAAAAATGGAAATAAAATAAAAACTTATATCATATGTGGAATTAGAGTACAAAAAGAGAGGAAAGACAGATTATTTTTAAAAATAAGCTAAATTTGGGGTGCAACAAGTCTGTAAGGCCTAAGCTAAATCCAAGATTGAAGATGGGATTAACATCATTGAAGGTGTTGATTAATATTAGATAAAGATACTGCCTCATAAAATATAGGATCAACTACCAAAATAAAATATGTCTTTACCAGTGAGGGAAAACTGCCCACAGTAGAAAATCATAAGTCTCTGTTGTCCAGGTATAAATATGCATAAACTCTAGAGAGAAAGAAAATAAAATTCCTAACAGGTTCTATTGACCTTAAAAAAACTCAATAATTTAAAGATTAATTTCCCCACTGATTTATAGTCCTATTATAATACCAATAATATTATTTTGCGGAAATCAACAAACGGATATTACTGATATTAAAATTATACGAACATGCAAATAACAAGAAATAACAGGTAATCACGAAAAAGAATAATGTTAGTACAAATATTGAGAAATTAGAAAAATGGAACAGTTGGATGTGGTCATAAGACTGAGTTCAAGCCAATGAAATAGGGGCAGAGGTAATTGTTGCCATTTGCAGGCCTGGCCTCTAAATTCATTCAGAAGAGGCTGCACATAATTTCTCCTCTCTGATTGGCTGCCTAGATTCAGAAGAGCAGGATAATTTAAGGCCAAGAGGATGGTTGAATCACTAGGTACGGAGGGTCAGGGTCTGCAGACAATCATGTGAACAGACAACACTTGCAAGCATCAATTTTCATATCATTGTGACATAAGAATTGAAATGTTTTCAGGCACCGTGATTTTGGAATTATTTCTTACAGTAGCGAATGCAGCTTAAACAATACTCAGATTTGTTCACAGGCTAGGCAGCTGCTGCATAGCCTTGTGTTTCAGGCAGAGAATCTCTGCCCACAGCTCCATTCATTAGAAGCTGTAATTTCTTTTTCTCTTTTTTAATGTTTATTTACTTATTTTAAGAGAGAGAGAGAGAGAGAGAGAGAGAGAGAGAGAGAGAGATCTGTAGATCTGTTTAGGGGCAGAGAGAGGGAAAGACAGAGAGAGAATCCCAAACAGACTTCACACACACTGTCAGTTCAGAGCCCTAGGTGGGGCTCGAACTCATGAACATGCACACATCATGACCTAAGCTGAGATCAAAAGTCTGATGCTTAACTGGCTGAGCCACCTAGGTGCCGCTAATTTCTTGTTCTTCAATTTTCCAATCCAATTACATCTCTGGAACCCTGGCTTCAAATATTAATTGGTATTATGTTGCTTTGTTATATATAAGATTTACATACCAGTTTATCTCATTTTTGAATCTGTCATGTTTTTTGAAGTAAAAATTTATTTAAATGTACGCATCACTGATATACATTGGCCACTTCTGCATAATCTCACCATTATCCCAAAGTGTTTAATATTTTTAGTTTTCTAAGTCAACTCACAAGTTCTTTTGTAACATGGCACCAAGTATAAGTTTATTCTAATTTAGAATATGTTCTTAGTTACTAATAATAGGATGGGTTCAGGTGAGTTTAAACAGACAAGGTATCTGGTAATGGATGTGAGATAAATTATAGAATTATAAAGTAAGTTAAAAGGCTTGAGTTTAAGTTTTCACAGGTAATGCCCCAACCCAGGTCATCACATGTTGACGTTACCACCATCTGCTGTGGCTGGACATAAAATGCCAGAAAATTGTCTCTGTTGCAATTGTTCCCATACTATATATGTCACCAATTCTCCATTAGGAAACTTACCTTGGATCACCACCACCAAAGGCCAGTTCTACATAGAGCCTTTTTCTCCATGTTGTTCATATTCAAATGAGAAGTGTACCTGATGTTAACAGATTGATGTAACGTATCTACACACTTGCTATGAAGTGCGCTAGGAAATGTAATTGAACAACTGATTCTCCAAGGGAAAAAAGACTAGGTGTCTAAATCATTGTCCTCTCCTTTAATTTATCTAACACATTTTTATTTGTTTGCTTGCTTTTTGCATTTAGTTTGAAAAACTTAACTGAACTTCACAAAGCCTTCTTTTACTTATCGCGTGTGCACTACTCTGTTGTCCTCAAACACTATCCTGCCCATTATTCATGCAGGTGTCCATATTTCTTTGAGCAGAAAGAAACTGGGTTTGTTTTCTGATTATTGAAATGAATTTTCTTCATTATGGTTTCTGAAGAGCCTCAGATAGCCAATTACCATTTTGGTATTATTATTACTGTTATTTGGCTTCTCTGAGTTCATAACTGAATGCTGAAGTAACATTAATGATGTGAATCTCACTGTCAGCAAAGATAAAATCATGTCTGTGCCTCATAGACTTGTCCTCTCCCACTATAAAGGACAGGGTGACTCAGCCTTCATGTTTACTTCTTTTCTGAGAGGAGAATGGGCAACTCAAGTGAGATCAATCTTGACCTTGGCTCAGATTCAACAGATCCTAGAGATTGACAACCTCCTTCTGGGAGCAGGGTCAGGTCCTCACCTTAATCCTCTTATCCTGTTGTGCTGATTCCTCTTGGGGATCCCATTGGGAAGCAGATATTTACCAATTGCATCAGCAGGGGCATCAACACAACCACTGTCCCAGACTCCCAAATCTTGGAGTTTTGTGAGCTGATTTAGACAAGGTCTCCTGGAGATGGTGGATGAAGGTGTTGGTCCCTCTTGTATAAATCGCTTGTAGTCCTATTGTTGGTTGCCTTGAAGGGCTTTCTATATTTTTATGAGTTAAACATAGTATATAAAGAATACTTTTACCAAAAATCACTTCCAAAGTTGTATCTTAAGAATATTATAGTACTATGTAAAATTTGTGTAAATATATTTACTGAGGTTTTCTTAATTAAAGGTATTGAAAAAAATCTGTACATAAAGAATGGCACATATTTAAAGAAAGTCTGATATAACCCTGTTGGCTCAATTTAAAATTATGTTCAAGAAAAATATGTTGAGTTTCTGGAGAAATGATATGCTATAACCTCAACCATAAAATCAGAATGATAAATGATATGCACACTATCTTTGAAGAGATGCACCATATGTTTTCCAGACTTGAAATGCTTTTTCCTTGTTTTCTTTGACACCCTGTCTCATGATTTGCCTTCCAAATTCAGGCCTCCTATTTCCCTCTTCTCCTTCTTACCTCATATTCAAGTGTAGGTTGTCCGTGGAGCTCATCATTTCTCTCACTACACTTGCACCCAATGGAAAAAAAACTTAATATCACACACTCTCCTGAGAAGAGGAATTTCCACAAGTCTCCCTTTAAACAGTCTTTAATTAAATGAAAACAACGAACTGAATCTCCTGGACCTTGTGACAGTAAGGGTAACCTTGGGGAAGCCGACCATCATGAGTGACACAGAGTAAAAGTTTTGTCATAGCATTTTCCATTACACAGTAATAGAATCAGTGCACACATGTGGGTGTCTACAGGTGCTGTCTCTGCTTGTGGTAATGGGCTTGAAGTTGAGGTAGGACTCAGAGCCAATAGTCAGGAAGATAACGTAAGTAGAGAGACTGGAAAGTGAGCACAAGTTGGAAACTAGAGAGAGAAACAGAGTCTATTTGCCTTTATCTATAATTTCCAATATCAGTCATGTGTTTAGGGTCACAGAAAAGCTAAAATAGGGGACCCCAGGCAGGTGCAGTTTCTGCAAGGAGAACCATCAGATTGGTCTGGTGCTCTACAGTGATTTTTTAGAGCACACACAAAATGACTGTCCCTTTTTTTTTTTTTTCTCCCTGCAAGCCTCATCCACATTTCTATACAGGCCAAAACCCTAACCTGGACTCCTACAGGCAAGGAGTTCTGGGAAATGTAGTCCCAGCCTAGCTCAGTTCACAGTACAGAACCACCACAGTCTTCCGACATCATATGATACTGGGATATAAATTGTATTCTATATAGAAAGGAAAGTATAAAGAACTAGAATGTTTTCAAACCAGAAAGCTAAACAGTGAATTCATTTACTGACTGACCAGGGAAAGATAAAATAAGATTAAATATGACTAGGCTCTGTTTTTTGTCATCAGTGACAGTTTCTTCTGTTGTGCTCCTTGATACTGTGCACAAAGAGATAAGGAGGATTGGCTTGTCAAACTGTGGTACTCAGAGCCTGCCTCTCTTCTAAAATGAAACCCAGAATCTTTGTTTGTAAGAAAGTCAAAGTTGAAAACTGTGGTTTAGATAATTGGAGCAAGTCTTAAATCACAGCTCCTGTGGGTATAGGGATCATTCATAAACTGTACATATTGGCATCACTTTGTTCTTACTGGACTCCCAAGAAACACGCTATTCTGTTTTTTCTTCCTGTCCTTATTGCATGGTGTTTAGGAATTTAGACTCCTGTGTCAGACTATCTGTGCTAGCATCCTGGCTTTGCTGTATAAATGTGTGGCAGATGACCATGACCTTGAGCAATTTTCTATGACCTAATTTCCTAATAAGTGAAATCATTTCACTTATTTGTGCTGTTGGGTTGCTGTGAGAATGGAATGAGTTAAAGAGGTAAATCAGCAGAAGAAAGAGACGCTGGTATACAGAACGTCCTCACTGAGTGTTAGCTTTTATTTTCACTCTCGAACTTGAACTGAACCCTCTCTGCCACTCACTGTTTGAGCTTGGAAGATCATCCAGGGCCTGGCAGAGCTGTTAAACTTATTGTCTCTGCCTTCCAGTACATTTTTAGCAACACTGAATTAAGTAAAAGTGCTTCGGACAGCTCTGGACCAATTTGTAGTTGTGTGTATCTTTGACATTAGGCAACCCTGTCCAATCTTAGGGTTTAATTACTATAAACATTCTGAAAATTCCCTAATGTGCTTTTCCATTTTGAAATCTGGACTTAAAATGCTCCCCAAATGTTTTCATCTGGAAGGTCTCAGCAGTGCCTCAAAATGCAGTATTTTGAAAATAAAAGTCACAAATGGGACCACCACCATATGATATGTTTTTCATTATACATATATATATATATATATATATATATATATATATATATATATATGTCACTTATTTTGAGATACAGATAAAGAGAGAGTGTGACCAGAGAGGGGGCAGAGAGAAAGGGGACAGAGAGAGAGACAGAATCTCCACACTGTCAGTGCAGAGCGCCATGTGGGCCTTGAACTAGCAAATTGTGAGATCATGACCTAAGTCAAAGTCAGACGCTTAACCAACTGAGCCCCCCAAGTGCTCTAATATCTTTTTCTAGTTCAGTAAATAATATGATCCAGTTGCTTATTCGAGACACCTGGATGCATGGAATTACTTTGCTTTTGCTACCGCCGTCTTGTCCTTGTTTCTCTGTTTATTTTCAGGAGCCCTATGTTCTTCTGGATTTTCAATAGTCCATCTTTATTGGTTCCTTAAAATCATCAGTAAAATATTTGAGTTGTGGAAATTGCTTTCTACATCCTGTTTCTTGTTCCTCACTTAGTTTCATGATTAATCAAAAATTGAATTTGTTTCTTGTTTCCTTGCCACAACTAAAATAGTTCATTCTGGGGTCAACAACAAACTACCAGTATTTGATTTCAAGGGACAGTTTTTCAGCCCCTTCTAAACTGTTGTCTTACCAGGAGGTGAGATTCCTGACTGTACCCTCCTTTTTGAAAAGTGCCCTGTCTTTGTTTTCTGACTCGGCACTCTACTAGTTTTTCCTCTCCTCTTTCTTCCTTCCTTCCTTTCTTTCTTCCTTCCTTCCTTCCTTCCTTCCTTCCTTCCTTCCTTCCTTCCTTCCTTCCTTCCTTTCTTTCTTTCTTTCTTTCTTTCTTTCTTTCTTTCTTTCTTTCTTTCTTTCTTCTTTCTTTCTTTTCCAGCCTCCATTTCAGGATTTTCTTTATTCTACTTAAAAGTGAGTATTTCTCAAAGGTCTCTCCTGGGTCCTAGTCTCAGTTTGAAAAAATCCACTGTCTATCTCATTTATTCATGTGTATTCTGTATTTATATATATGCTGACAAATTATAAGTCTATATCTAAGACATAGTTTTCTGAGTTTAAACCCACAGTTAAGTTGCATCCTGCATGTCTCTATTGGGATACCTCATTCATGCTTCAAATTCAACAGGTCCCAAATGGAGCTTGCCATCCCTTTTTGCCTCCAGTATTTGCTCATTGACCAGTGTTTCCCATTACAAAGGAAGGTCCCATCACTTTCCTCCCTCTCTCCCCTCTCCCATAGTCCAAATATCAGTAAGTTCTGCCATTATACAAATTGAGTATTCTCAAACCTGTTTTTGTTTTCTTTTTATATCTGTATCTACAACTCAAGGTAATTCTATCATCATCTCCCTTTTATTCACTACAAAATCTTTACCTTTGGAGTTTTACCTCTGGTCTTTCTCATACCCACTGATACTCTATACAGTAGTCAAAGCGATTTCTTCTTAACTGAAAATTTTTAAATTGCAACTGCTTTCATAAATCTTTCAGCTCCTTTTCACTTATATTCAGGTTAAAAAAAAAGTCATGTTCACTGAATTGATTTGCATTTTTAAAAAAATTTTAAACTGAAGGGGCACCTGGGTGGTTCAATCAGTTAAGAGTTTGACTCTTGATTTTGGCTCAGGTCCTGATCTCATGGTTCATAAGATCAAGTCTTGAGTCAGGCTCTTTGCTGATAGTGTGAAGCCTGCTTGGGATTCTCACTCTCTGTCTCTCTCTGCCCCTGCCTCACTCACATTCTCTGTCTCTCTCAAAATAAATAAATAAACATTAAAAAATAAAGGAGGAGGCCCCTACTCATTTACTACAACCTCATATTGTACTATCCCCAGCTAATATTATTCTGTTCTATCCTGAAATGCTTTCACTTGTATAAGCTCACTGATCCTGAGAAAGCTCATCCCACATGTTTTTGTCTGGCTAATGGTTGGTGGTCTTTCCACCTACCAGTTGCAGTGGAAGGTTTTCCACGGATCTCTAGAAATGTCTGTCTTTGTATTGATTCTTACACTGAATCTTGAACTTCCCCTTACATAACACAAAGCAAACTTTAATGTTAGTTTTGTTTAACTACTGGTCTTTACCAAATGATTCTAAGAATGAGGAAGAGACAAATCACATATCTGTTTTTCATTCTATAAATCTCCACTGCCAAGCCCAGAACTGGTATTTAGTAGTGACTTAAGTATTGATAGTTAAATTAATAAATGACTACTTTATTTCCTACTGTCTCATTGTCATCCACTTTTTCTTTTAACTTGGTCACTTTACTGGCTAAACAATCTACTAAGAATATTGTAAAGTAGTTAGAGATTCATTAAAAATGTCTCTGGTCCTTCATTTTAATGGAATAATTGTGGAATCCCTCGATAAAACATGATTTTAATTATATTTAGGAGTTATACAATACTTATTAAGCTACTGAACTTTGTTTACTTTTAGTGTACTAACAGGTTTTCAATTAGCAATAATCGCGCCTCGGATAAACCTCATTGGCTATGATACTGCCACTGCACACAGCTACTAACAGGTTTTAAAAACCATGAATCAATTTTGAATTTTATCAAATAGTTTCTCTAAAGTAATAAAGCATAATGGCAAAAACCTTCTGCATATTTACTAGTTGTATAAGTTTGGGCAAGTTTCTTAATTGCCTTGTGAATAAATTTCCTTATCTGTAAAACGGACATCATTATAACAATTAAAGTGGATAATACATGAAATATGTTGATATTTAATATTTTATTGAAGAGGTAGTCCCAGTAAAAGCAAGGTGTAGAGCATGGTCATGACAATGAGTGGATAATGTTCAGTAGCATCGATAGGAATTAAAGCTGAGTTGATCTAAGAAAATAACACACATCATTGGTAAAGGTGATGAGAATCTGGGACATTTTCCTTGTTTGGGGGAGAGTAACTTGTCTCAATGTTTTTATAGATAGTTTGACATTATCTGTGAAAAATAAAATGGGCCTAGCCTTAGTCCAAGATTTCTAGAAATTCACTCCTTAGAAGTAACTATTTTCATACATTTCAAAGATATAACTTAAAGCTTACCATTAGTCAGATTATTTAAACTTTTGGAAAAAAAAGGTAAAAATATGGGTTTGTAAAAGCATGTTATGTTGATGTAATGAATACTGGGCCTCTTTGCAAAGTGCAGAGCAATATGCTCTTGTAAAAAAAGGAAGCCACACTATTTTATTAAATACAAAAGCAATTTTGAGTACATTATATTTTGCTATGATACTGATTTGCAAATACATCATGTATTATAATGAAACTTGTCACCATGTCTTTCATCCATGCTTTTACCAGTCGATGCTCAAAGTATAAAAATATCTGATCCTGTCACCCACTTATTTATAGTGCTGCATGACTTCTCCTTTTTAGGATAATGAAGATAATACTTGTCACAATTTGTGCTTCACTGTGTGATCTGGCTCCTATCCAGTGCTCCAGACTCATTGCACAACATAATGCCTCTTTCTGTGGACACTGCAACAACTCCAACTTTATGTTCTTTGTCTAAACCACATGTCTACTGCCTCCTGAGAGATCCAGGATCCACCTAGTCAACCTTCAGATCTCAGGCAAGTTTCCTTCTTCAAAAAATAAGTAAGTAAGTAATCATCTGTTTCTCACATTATGTCTAATTCTCACATTAGACACTTTCACAAATCACTGTTCTCCTTGTTATACTCTTATCAATGCTGTCCCTTAATACAGCATGTGATCACCTGATACATGTCTGTCTGCTCCACTGGATTATATACAACTTGAGTGGAAAATCTCCTCTCCGTTAGCCTTCATCATTTTATCATCATTCCCTAACACAGGATGAGGCACATGCCTTGTAGGGACAAAATTCACATGTGGCTGATGGTTGAGAGGTGTATTTATCTGATGATATATTTACCAGTTATGGAGATTCTTACTTTTTTCCTGTTATAGTATTGCACATTGTGACTGTATTTACAAAGAACATGAATTTGCTCTTACCATTAGAAAATAAAAAATATCACAAAGATTATTTTTTTGGAGGAAAGCCTGCCAAGCTGTAAACTCCATGAATGTGAGGACTATTTCTGACTTTCTTAGGAATAAAGTGTCTGTCACTCTATTTGTAGCTGGAATGAATGAACATGACACATTATGACTTCCCTGTATATCCTGAAATATAGTATTTCAGCTAGACAATGAGTAGCTTTCTACACATGTTCCATCAGCAAATATAGCAGAAAGTGTAGCAGCTTCACTGCCAATATCTATAATTACAGCAGTCCTTGTGCTAAAATTAAAATTAGAAGATCATAATATCAGCGCAATTAGTTCATCTCTTGACTTAATTTTTCTCTATTGAATCCATTGATTCACTGTTGTTCTTTTCATGTCTGTAAATGATACTATTTTTTTCTGATTCTCACAGAGAATAACTAAAATGCATTTAAAATTTCTGAATATGCTTTCTAAAGTTATATCTCAGAAGGATATAGTAAATATTGAGAATTATGGCTTAGAGCAATTTAAAGTTATTGGCATGCTATTGATTTGTAGATCAGGCCTTGTAAGTATTCATCCCGCATCTCGGTGGCTTGATGTAGTTCTCCTTAAATTGGCTATTTGCAACAGATAAACATTGGAAATGGAAAGAAAGGAGCACTGTGTCTTGTAGATATACCCCTGGGAAGCCTGCAGCCTCATAGTAATGATTGAACAAAAGAAGGAAGATGTCAGAATTCAGAGTTTACAATTACTAAAGCACTAAAGCTAATTTTAAGGCATTTATGGCGGCAAGGAGGTTATCTTTGCAGTCATTTTAAAACATCTACCCTTGAATAAGTTTAAATTACTAAAATCTCATTTACCACTAAGGAAAAGTAAAAAAGGTGGTTAAGGCCTTGCTCAAATTATCCTTCAATTGCTTAAATATTCCTGACTCCTACCAATCCCTGATTTGTACTGATATAATGTTAAAGTCTGTGTGTGTGTGTGTGTGTGTGTCTGTAAAATGACTGATGTACAATTCACATACTGAATTGTTGTACAAGGTCATTAGGATCTAAAAAACATTACTAAAAATACCTCAAGTGGAAGAGAGTGGGGCTCATTCAAGGGAAAATGCATGGGTTTAACATTTAAGGAGGAAATTAGATCATACCTAACAAGGAAGACAGAGTAAAGGGAGACGTTTTCGAGTGCTTTAGACATGCACAAACAGGAAGTGGACAGAGTGCTGTTATGGCCTGTAGATAGAGCACCAGACAAAGCATTTCAGTAGACACAGTAGAAAGGCTCAGGGAAAGAATCAAAGGGCTCTGAACACATGGTTTTCTGAATCCGAAGAAAACATAAAACAAGAGGCAGCGAGATAAAGAGGAAGATTACAAATTACAAATGAGGATAGGCTGCCCACAGGGTGGAACAATCATACTACCTGACTCCTGTGTCTCACTGGAAGAAGAGGTGACTCTCTGGACAGCCAGTTTAATGTTGGTTAAATTATCATTTAGTTACTTACAAGGGCAAGTAACTATATTTTTAAAAGTTCCTGATGTAAATGAAAGAGTACATGTATATTATACTTACACTATGGATGGGAATGCAAACTGTTGCAGCTACTCTGAAAAACAGTGTGGAGGATCCTCAAAAAATTAAGAATAAAATTGCCCAGGACCCAGCAATTTCATACTAGGGATTTATCCAAAGTGTACAGTAGTGCTGATTCTAAGGGGCATATGCACCCTAATGATTATAGCAACACTATCAACAATAGCCAAATTATGGAAAGAAACAAAATGTCCATCAAATTATTTATGGATTAAGAAGATATGCTATATACATATATATACACACACGTATATGTATATACATATATATGTATATGTACACATACATATGTATGTGTGCGTGTGTATATATACACACATATATACACACACAATAGAATACTACTTGGTGATGAAAAAGAATGAAATCTTGCTATTTGCAAAAACATGAATGGAGCTGGAGGGTGTTAGGCCAAGCAATATAATTCAGAGAAACACAAATATCATATGATTTCACTTATATGTGCAATTTGAGAAACTTAACAGATGACCATAAGGGAAGGGTAGGAAAAATAAGATAAAAACAGAGAGACAAACCATAAGAGGCTCTTAAATACAGAGCACAAACTGAGGGTTGATGGGGGTGGGCATAAAGGAAGGCACTTGTTGGAATGAGCACTGGGCATTATACGTAAGTGATGAACCACAGGAATCTACTCCTGTAGCCCAGACTACACTGTATGTTAGCTAACATGAGAGTAAATAAACTCCAGAGAGGAGTGTCTTTCTTACCCTCAAGATCTTATTTTTTTGGAGAAAGAAGTGCAATTTTGTTTTTAAAGATTGTCCATTTCAATGTTCTGTCAATCCAGCGGTAGTTTTCAGGCCTGGAACATAGTAGTTGGAAACTATTGGAAGAACCATCTGCCACTGCCACTTATCAACTTATTCCAATATATGTTCTGCCATAATGGGCAAGAATCTGTTAAGCATTTCTTCTTTACACGAGCACAGCATTGAGCTTTATCAGTAAGAGATACAGAAGAGACACTGAAGGGGGAAAGGACTGCTCTTCTTCTCCCCTTGAGCCCTTGGCCTTCCCTAGCTGGAAACCAGTGCCCTGAAGGTTTCACACTTAGTGTTCACACTGAGCAGCCGCTGCCTTTGCAGCCCCACAAGGTCTCCATGCCCACATCATCAGTTGCTGGCCGCCTGACAGCAGGTCCTGAACTCTGGAGGGCTGCTTCTGCATTGCTCAGTGGCATGCAGCCTAGCTCCAGCCTGGGCAAATCTCCAGATTTCCCGAGTCCCTTGGGTTCAACACGCCTTCCTTAATAAGCCGTGGGCATCTTTTCCAAGTTTGTCCAATCTACGTAGTCCCTCAGCCCTCGAGTGCCATGGAGTTTCTTCAAATCCTGTAACTATTTTTCATCACTGGCCTTTAATAATTCTTTACATTAACCTTGTGTTATGAACACTGTGCGATTTCTCTCAACTGGACCAAGATTGACGCAAAGACTCTGAGTAGAATTTTTTAAGGAAAACAACAGTTGCTGATTACAGCTTCCGGCAGGGCAAGGCCACAAGGACTTTTGCTCTTGGTGATTTGCAGTAACCTATATCAGGCCCCTGACTCATTGTTACCCTTTTGCTGTTGGGTTTTAGCCATCGCAGCTCAGCAGGACTTTGAAATTTTAGGGCACATGTGATTTTGGCCTTGGCAGGTCACTGCACTTTAGAGCAGCTTTGTCCAAATGTGAATGGCTATTTTTACACAGGTGGGGGTGTGGGGCTCTGGGTCCCTTAGCCAAATAACAGTGACCCTAAAGCACAGACTGCTGTAGTTTGACCTTCAAGCACACAAAGGCAGTCTGCTTTCACATTGCATATAAAATTGAGGCAGAATATTGCCTAGAGCTTTTTAGACCTCGATGAGTACAGCAACTTTCTATCTTTAAAAATGCAGTGCCTCGGGCTTTGCATTCACTACAGATCATTCTTAGGTTGTATCCTTAACTTGTTTTAACCTAGACCCAGGTAAGTATTTAAACTAGCTACATACAGAGTTAAGGAACAAATGAAGAGGGGCTTACCCTGAACTCATGCTCTTTAGATATGACAATGGTCTATGGCAGACCATGGAGAGTGTTCAGGGAACAGAACCTGTCCTTGGATCCCTGCTTTAGGAAATGGAGATTGACATATTCTCTCACTGTCTAGTGTGGGGCCAATGTTGTGGTAATTTTTAACTCTAGGATCTAAGATGTGAATCTCATTAAGACATGTGATGTTAAATATAGTTCCTAAGGTAATTTTTCCTTTTTTAGTGGGGTTTATTTTATTTCCAAATTTGAACTTTGAGGTTTTCTTTTTTAAAATGCTTATTTATTTTTGAGAGACAAAGAGTGTGAGCAGGGTGGGGCAGAGAGAAAGGAGGACAGAGGATCCAAAGCAGGCTCCACTCTGACAGCTGTGAACCAGATGCAGGGCTCGAACTCATGAACCGTGAAGCCATGACCTGAGCAGAAGGTGGATGTTTAACTGACTGAGCCACACATGTGCCACCATAATGATGATTTTCTATTCTTCCTATTCCTCTATATTACTTGGAATATTTCTGTAAGAATATTATACCCTGTCTTCCATTTATTCATTTATTTAATCATTTACTTAAATTAACATGGACTCAAGGATGTTTATTTTATTCAACACAACACTGTCATTATTTCTTTCATTGTACAAATGGTCCACCTTTCATCACTGGGAGTTCTTCAGATTGGCTCCTTTTGACAAGACCTATCTTCTATTTATTATTATTAAAGCATTTCATTATTATCTGGCACAATAAGATGATCTGCCCCATCTCGAGTTTTTCCTGACATAACGGGGAATCATCTGATCCCCCAGAATCAGTCATTTATGAAAGAAGACACAATTTATTTTGTGGGATATCAGTATTTTGAGGATAAATATAGACCCTGGTCGGGCTCACTGCACTGGAGTGTTACTGTTTCTAGACCCAGAGTTAGCAGTATTTGTATTCATATACTTAGTGTAGCATGTACTAAGTCATGTGTATACACATGACTCTAATATTCTTACCCATCTGTCTATCTATCTGTGTATCACCATTTGTCAACATCTATGTATCTATATCTACCTGCCTACCTTCAAAATCTATTTTTCTATACATGTACCATCTCTTCATTTCTATTAAAATAAATGTGCATTTATACTAACACCTTCTACTCTAATCTAGCACCACAGGGCTTATTCTAACTTTGCCTCTTGCTTATTTTTAATATTTTTCTTTGACAGTGAGAGACCTGGTTCCCATTAACTGCAATGTGTTTACTTATTTGTTCAACACTAGTATGCATATAAAGTAGTTTCAGAATTGCTAACTTTGGAGAGAAACAAACTTATCAACTAGAGTAAGGTGTTTATACACAGCTCTTTCCATCTTTAGGGCTAACATATTTAGCAAAAACACCGTTTCCCGAAGTTACAAAAGATCAGCTCCTTTTCTCCCCATTATAGCCAGCGAAATTATGCTGAACACTTGTAATGCGGTTAGGCTCATCTGACCTAGTCTGCATTCCATTCTGGGATTCCCACCTTCTGGTTGATGTTTGACGTTGCCTACAGTAAAGTTCATTCTTTGTGGCATATAGTTCTAAGGATTTTGACAAATGCATGAGATCATGTATAGACCAACCTAGTAGCATACTGAACAACTCCTTCAAAGTAAACAGTCCCAAGTGATCTATTTTGGAGAAACTACGTGCCGAACCTAGTGAGAAACAGCCCACGCCAGGGCTGCAGAAGGAACCCTTCCTCCATCCAAGCAATAAAGATTGTGTTAGCTGAGAATGGGATTAAGGAATTGAGGAGGACTTAATAACATCTTTATGGCCCGTACAGATGGGTTATTTGGTATTGAATTAATTCTCTTGTCATTTTATATATTTGAACTGAAACCTAACTTAAAGGACATTTCGTTTTTAATTTTTATGTTTTCTTTCAAAATTGACCAAAAAAAGGTTTGTATTTAAATCTGGGCTACTTCTATGTTGCTAGCATTTTCATTGGGTTTCCTTTATATTATCATGCAATCTCAATCCTGAATTGCTAACATCAGACAATATGTCTAAACATGATTCCGGATTGGAAATAGAAACAAGTGAATATTCGGGCTTGAATACAACAGACTTTGAGGTTCATTTAGGTACTACACTGCTCATGAGCCTTGTAAAATAGACCTGAACAGAGCAGTATCTGGATTTCATGTTTGAAGATTCATCAGCGTTACATGTTTTACTCTCTTTTCTCCCTTGTGCTGGTTAATTTTATGTGTCAACTTGAGTAGCCTTGAAGTGCCCAGGCTAAACATTATTTCTGGGTATGGCTGAGAGAGTGCTTTTGGATACAATTATATTTGAATTGGTCGATAGCCCCCCCTGGCATGGGTGGATGTCATCCAATCTAAAGGCCTGACACAAAAAGCAGAGGAAGGTAGAAGTTACCCCTTTTATTTCTGTCTCACACTGTTGGAGCTGAAGCATCTCACCCCATCTTTTCTGTCCTCAGTTTGGGATTTACATAATCAGCATTCCTGCACCTCAGGTCTGAAGAGTCAGACTAAATGATATTACCAGGTTTCCTGGGCTTGCTGACAGCACTCTGCAGGACTTCTTAGCCTCCATAATCACATGAATGGAACCAATTACTCATGAAGTCTCCCTCCTCTCTTTTAGGTATATTTATACAGACAACCCTGACTATTACTTCCCACTCATTCCCTCATTTTTTTCCACCACCACCGGAGGCATAAAGTGCTTGTTGAGGAAGAAATGGGAAGACATACCCTTGTCCCTCTCTTTCTCCCACATTAGTTGACATTTAGATTCACCAAACTTGCGCTCCTAGATGAACAGCCTTCCATTTTCAACACTGTGTATAATAAGGTGGGTAAGTGGGCCTAATTCTAGGTTTCCATTTTGAAAACCATCTGTGGCTACAGATCTAATCCAGGTGTACAGCACCTCTAACAGTAAAGGAGCTCACATTTTAGTCTCCATCTTCTTGACTCATCTGTGTGTGTGTGTGAGTGTGTGAGTGTGTGTTTATTTTCATTTGGTTTTAAACTCTGGCAGGGAAACAAGGGTATCCAACACACAGTGTGGGTAAAGTTGTAGATAAGGATGAGGGACTTAGTGTTCATTAAAATCCTATTCGGAATCAAGCTCTGTGCTGCATATTTTATATAAGCTCTCTCTACTGGGTCCTCATAAACAATATGTTTATGAGCACCAGAAGGTGCTTAATTTGATTAGTTCTGACCCCCACCCCCACCCCCTTCCCAGTGCAGTCCCTGGGAAAAGAGTTACCTGTAGAAATTGATATAAGAGGTGATCCCAGAGAGCACTCAGGAAATAGAGGAGAAAGACAAGGGTGGTTGGAAAACGGGTCAATCATGTAACACAGAGAGGTACCTCTGTGGACCCCTGGGTTTGAATCCCACAGGGGCCTTCTGAGAGGCCAGGCAAAGAGCTTCAACCATAAGTGGAGTTATTCACTTACCAATAACTTTCTCTCGTTGTTTGAGATCTACTTTTGCCACATTCACTTTTAGGGCATTTGCAGCCTGCCCTGCACCGAAGGCTGAGCAGCTCTGCAGCCAGAGAATGTTCGTTGAGAAACACAGAGGAATGGAGATCAAAACTAATCAAGCACCTTCTGTTGTTCATAAATATATTGTTTATGAGGACCCAGTATCAACTTCTGAGATGACTCTTAGGGCCATTCAAGGGAATATGGACAGGGCGTTAACTGCGTCTGCTATACTGCTATTTGCATTTCATTGATAAGGAAACTGAGCCCTACATGTTTCAATAACTTGTCTGAAACCACAGGGTTTATTAGGCCTTAGTTAAACCTAGGTCTGATTAAGATATCCACTTCCCAAACTCCACCCCCACCTATAGTTTCTGGCTGGGCGTGAAGACTTCCCTTAGCTCCCTCTTATGTCTTGCTGCCAGGCCTGGTAGAGAAAAGGTGTGGCTGTATCTTGTGGTGAGGAGAACAGTCAAATATTATACAGCAAGACAGAAATCAAAAAGCGATGGGAAACTGAATGCAACTTTTTCTGGAGAGTGCTACCATACCAAAAAAAAAAAAAAATCAGCCCAGCCTGCACCAGGTAAATACCTAGAAAATCTTAACTGAGCTCTGATGATTTCTCCTCACTCAGCTAACATGGAGGGGTGTTAGTGGAACTGTGAAGTCAATGGTCTGATAGATCTACCTGGTTTTTGTGCAAATCTGAGCAGACTCCTTTGTCTTCATTCAGCCACCAGTGGGGAACTGGACGAAGCCCGAAACAGACCCGAGCCACAGCCACTCGAGAAAGCCAGAGCAGTGAGAAAATGTACATTTTAGCTGGACTGAGTGCTTCACTTGGAATGTGAGACGTTCTAGTGAAAAGAGCCCTTAACTTAAGGGACTAAGCCTTAGGCACTGTTGTGCTTTTCACTGATAGATTTTCAAGGGTTGCATGAAGTTACAGTGAAACAAAAAAATACCACCTTACATATATTTCTTGTGACATATCTCCTAAAACATCATTCTTCTCAAGATCCATGGGTATGTAATAAGTGTCTTTCGTTTGCTAAAGCCATCTGCAACCTGCAGAATGGAATCGGGGTTGCGTAGACATCTGGGCAGGTGAATGTACTAAGACTGAACAGGACTCATTATTAGCAAAGGTCATAGGGAGATTCTAGTCTGAACAAGTCAGTGAACCTCAGGGGGAACTGTTGCCGTATTTGAGCCTAGAATATTTGACAAAAATATATTTTTTAACAAACAGTTGTATATATAAGTAATACATATATAAATCATATATATAGCTATAATCTTCACATATATGTAATGCATACACATAAAATCTTTCACATTGGAAAATAATGTATATATTTTTTATAATTCCAGCACCAAAATGTTCATAAATCCATTATTTTTCACTCAATTATATATCAGTGTTTTCTTTATTTTATATTAGACACCTTTATATGCTCTACTTCATTTGTGGAAAGAAATTGAGACTATACTTTTTAGTAGAAGTTTTGTTTTTGATAATAGCAAAATTTATATATTCTGGTATCCATATGGGGCTTCTAAATCCTTCTGTATTTCATTTCATTAGTTTCTCATTTCTTTTGTTTTCTTCCCTTCCTTCCTTCCTTCCTTCCTTCCTCCTTCCTTCCTCCTTCTTTCCTTCCTTCCTTCCTTCCTTCCTTCCTTCCTTCCTTTCTTTCTTTCTTTCTTTCTTTCCTTCTTTCCTTCTTCCTGGATAGTTGGATACAGAACATGCCTTAATTATCCCCTGAAGATCAGACTCACATACACCTCTCATGAGTGAACATTTATCTATTTGGTTATTTTAGAATTAATAAGATCATAGGCACAGAGGTATTAATTTAGAGGACAGCTAGGAAACACATGGTTCAAACGTGGCACTAAGTACCAGAGGTGCATACCATGATTAAGAAAGCTTCTGCTGGGGTTCCTGGGTGGCTCAGTTGGCTAAGCATCTAACTGCCTCAGGTCATGATCTCGTGATTCATGAGTTCCAGTCCCATGTCGGGCTCTGAGTAGACAGCTGGGAACCTGGAGCCTGCTTTGGATTTTGTGTGTCTCTCTCTGTCTGCCCCTCCCCTGCTCATGCTCGCTCTCGCTCTCTCTCTCTCTCTCTCTTTCTCTCCAAGATTAATAAACATTTAAAAAGAAAACTTCTGCTGACTTTCTCAGTCACCTTATTTATGACATCCTAAATGCAAATATTGCAGATCTAAGATCTTTACTTCTTATTAC
Organism: Suricata suricatta; assembly: GCF_006229205.1. Classification (NCBI taxonomy): domain Eukaryota; kingdom Metazoa; phylum Chordata; class Mammalia; order Carnivora; family Herpestidae; genus Suricata; species Suricata suricatta. The sequence continues at coordinate 52,779,656 of NC_043701.1, read as the reverse complement.
TTTTCATCACATTCTTGCGTGGTCCAAGTATATAGAATGACTTTTTAAATGGCAGACTAATCTACACACAGCATGTACGTATATGTAAGTGTAGCCCATAGATGACAGCCTGAGGAAAATAAGGTGCAGACAAATGCAGACATTTGGATGTCTTCTGTATTTATGCTACAGGCTTGTCAGACATCTAGACATAAACTTCCACTTGTCTCTCATTCTCTTTTCTGATGCTTTGAGTCCATTATGTTGTGGCTTTATTGTACTTGCTCTTTATATCATACGTCCAACTTTTTCTAGTTACTAATGTGTAGAAGAAAACAGTGGCTGTGAAATTCACATGTATCAAATAAAATTTTAATTTGCTTTTGCTTTCTCCTTTCCTTCTTACATGATGTTCACATAAAAAGTATATATTAAAAGTATGATTTAATTTTAAATCTACATTTTAATAATACTGCTAAATATTATTTTATTAATGGTAGGTTCTTTTTGACCTTGACACTGTTATAAAGTATGTTAAATATTTGCTTGGATTTAACAACATTCTGTTACCTGATATATATCCTGACTGGTTACATCTCTACTTGTGAGTTCTAATTGGTTCATCAGTCAGCTAGTTCAAATGCATAAATATGTGGGTATGTGAGAATAATTTTTTTCTAAGACCATTAGATATATTGTTTTTTCTCTTATTTTTCCTAGTCCTAGACTACATAGAAAAAATTAGTAATAACATACTCTCCACAAAGCTCTGCATATATTTCATTATATTTAATCATCAGTGTTTTCAAATAAAAATCTGAAACTCTTCTGATTTTAAAATGTATTTGTTGAGGGGTGCCTAGGTGTCTCAGTTGGTTAAGTGTCTGACTTTAGCTCAGGTCATGATCTTGCGGTCGGTGGGTTCCAGCCTTGCGTCAGGCTCTATGCTGACAGCTCAGAGCCTGGGGTCTTCTTCAGATTGTGTCTCTCTCTCTCTCTCTCTCTCTCTCTCTCTCTCTGACTTTCCCCCAGTCATGCTCTGTCTCTTTCCATCTCACAAAAACGAATAAATGTTAAAAAAAATTAAAAGCTACTTGTTGATTTATGCCTGAGTACTTCTGGAGCTTCTCTTTGGAATAAGTTTGAAATTTCATAGGTTTGGGTTTTATTCACTACCTGTGGAGTTAATTTGAAAATCTAGAAACTTCAGAGAAGAATACCTATTTCTCTTATTTATCTTGCTACTTCTACTCTTTCTAATAATCTATTTTTTACTCAATTTCTTTCTTATATGAGGAAGAGTTTCAATACTTATCTTAAAAAACTTATGTCCTTTCTTCCACAGTTTCAATTTTATTTATTAGAGAGAAGCTACTTTTTATGTCACAGATTTCCTTTTCATTGAAGTTTATATGCTTTTTTTTTGCGTTATTTCTATGTTTTACATTGGACATGGTATTTTTGATACCATGGATGGTATTTTAGTCTCAGAATATTCCATTTTTATGAATTAAAAGGTGTCTTTTTGTATGTTTATTGTTTCTGCTTGTTTATGTCTAGGCAGAATACAGAATTTCGCCTTGATTTTATTCTTATAGTATGTTTACCTTTATTGTTGACAAGCTCTGCTTTTGTTCTTGTTTTCATTTCTGTTTTAAGCCATGACCATCTGTGCTATCAAACTCTCTGTTCTCTGAAGGAAGAGGATCCGTCTCTCATTGTCACTCTGTATCCCCGGGCTCTATAACAATAGTCGGCAATCATATCATTCTTAATAGATATTAGTTTATGAAAAGCACAAAAACTGTGCCTCCATGAGATCATTGACTGATATGATCTACAGCACACTGGTGGGTATGGACTAAATGTTCACACCAAGTGGCCCACATAAGGCAATAGTTCAGGTTTAGAATGCTTATGTAGGATGTTTGACATATCAAGCAAAGGGTCTTGAACAGTAAGAAACACTGAGACTGATTTCTGAACAACAACAAAGTCATCAACTCTACTATTCACCATTTTCTTCTCTAGGATTTGGTGCCTTTCTACAGAAACATCTATAATTTTAATTTTCAATGCTTAAAAAGCATAAGTGAATTTCAGGAAATACTAAGTCCTAATATTTTAAATGGATTTTCAGAGGGATGTTAGATACTAATGAAGCCATCTAGAAACATAAAATTTTACTACTCAAAACTATTGATTAAAAAAAAACAAACATTAAGGATGAATGAGACTATACAATTTTCATTCAAAATCACATAGCTATCTATAAATGATATGGCAAAAACTAAGGGTGTATTTCCAGGTTCTTATGAGATTTATAAATCAGATTTATGAAAATGTTATTACTTCAGCATATCTTTAATCTTAATGTATTTTTCTCCCTGAATAGTCTGATAAAACTGCAAAAGTAATATGTTCCTGAAAGAGCAAGTATTTGAGGGAATTATTAATATTAAATAAAACACATTTCCCAAGTGCGTCATCAAGACATGTAATCTAGAGAATAACATTAGATTTAATATTCTCCATCCCAGGCTCTGCAGGCATTATTGATCATATCTACAGCTCTATGTGGGATTTTATATTAGTGAACTTGAATGCATGATGGACTGTGTTTTTCATGTTGCATCTGATATCATTAGATGTGATTTTATTAGAACTTGGTGAAATATATTCCATAGTAAATTCAGTTGATTAATGCATTTTTCTTGTGAAGTTACATGAGTTTGGATTCAATTTCTTTGGAACAATTCTCCATTTTATTGTCTACAGTGGCCTGCTAATCCAAATTAATCCATCAGATATATGCAATGGCAATTGTGGAAATTTTGAAACAGAATGATTTATGTGAGGTACCAGGAGTAATACTATCTGGCTATATGTCTTGTGTTCTTCTAAAATATAGTAAGTGAATTCATTGCATTCTAGTAAATTCATGATTTATGATGCTGAAAATCCATTAAATAATATAAACTGTCAATTGATGAGTTTTTCAATTAAAAGTTGAAAAGATTGGCAGGTAACCATCTTTATAGTGAGCTGGCCAATATATTCTCTCCTTTGAAATACAATACACAGAGAGACAATCAGTCCTGAGTTTGTTAAAACGACTATTTTACATGATTTAAAGATTTATAACATTATATTAACAAAATCTGTTATAACTGTATATTTAACATGGATATTGAAATAAAGGGAATATTGGTGTCTGATTTCCAAGAACAACATCTTCCCAAGAGGGTGCTTCTTTTGAGTTGTATCTATTTCGATTGTTCTGTGTTTTCCAAGCTGACAATATTTTTGCTTCTCACTGGCATATTATTCCTCTATATTGTCAGATGATATGCTAGTTTTGCTCTGGCCTCTAAACTACTCTGTCTTCAGAAGCTAAATGCAAATATTTATGATTCAATTATTGGCATATTCTGTCACTAATTATCAGAAGGACATCTTATTTTTTCTTGTTTCCACGTTTTCAGGGATATATGTGCTTATGAGTGCATGTGAACAGCAGTCAGAGGATATAATGCATCTCCAGGATACTTTCATCAATACACCTGCAGAGGCTAACATTTGGTAACATCAGATTTGTTCAGGAGAATTATCATCACATATAGTGCACCCATGTGAGTTTCCTCATGTTTACAGCATGGATAGGTTTTATTCACTTATTCAATTTTCATGCACATGTTGTACCTTGGAGTTTGTATGAGATAAAAGTAATTGAAAAGTAATAATGAACCAATGCATGTTAAATATCTTCCTTTAAAAATGTTTGGTTTTGGTTATGTATTTGAATTTCAACTTTTATAATTTTATTCTCTGAAAATACCAGTAAAGGCTGTGTGAAAACAAAAAGACAAGAGGAAGTCTAAGTCTTGACCATCTTATAATTTCTTTTTCCCTGTGGTTTTCCACAACAAATTCTGTTTGAACATTTTCCTATGTTCTCCTAATTTATGGACTGATGTCAAAGATAATTGGCAATACTCAATTATTATTGGGCAAACCTTATAAAGATTTACTTTGTATAAGCAACCAGTTCTCTAAATTAATACAATTGTTTATTGGATTTACATCAAAGTTCTTATATTTTGGTAGTCTACACTTGTTAAAACTTACTTATTTATTCTACCATATTTATGGAATATTCTAAATTCTGTTTCCCCAGTGAAACTTTGTGTTTCAAAAACTGTCCCATTCACACTGGGTAAATAATTATGGGATCCTCTAATCTTCAGTATAAATGTTTCCAACATGGTGTCATAGGTCCTTAACATTCCTAAAATCTTCTTTACCTAACTGTGTGTCTTATAAGTTTCCCTAATATCATGATTCAACACATGCTCTTCCACATCCTTTTAAGTTTCCCTGTGGGTGTCCATGCTGTTCACTCCCACATTGCATGACCAGCTACTCTGGTGAGTGGAAGAGATGTTCTATTTTCTCTTCTTTCTCAACCCAAAATTATTTTTTCTCTACTACTTGGAGCTACCTGACATTTACAATATGGTAAATCTATAAATATAGGAAAACTAGATCAAAAGTAGCAACATAGCAATAATGTTTCTATCAACCTCTCATCTAATACCTATCATTTATCTATCTTCATTTGTGTGTGTGTAGATAGTGAGAGATGGGAGTTTTAGTGCTTCTCAAATGTTAATTAAATTGAGTGGATCTTAACAATTTGTCAGCAAGTATGTTTTCCATTAGTAAATAAAGTTTCAAAAAACACTTGAAAATGGATTTAAACTTGATGAATGTATGGGAGCCAGGGCGGCTCAGTTTGTTGAACATCAGACATTGGCTCAGTAATGATTTGGCAGCTAGTAGGTTCCAGCCTCTCATTAGACTCTATGCTGACAGCTCAGAACCTGGAACCTGCTTTGGATTCTGCGTCTCCCTCTATCTCTGCTCCTCCCCCACTTATGCTCTGTCTCTTTCACTCTCAAGAATAAATAAGCATTAAAAAATAAATAAAAAATAAACTTGCTGAGTGCAAAGATTGGACCTCAAATCACTGCAGCTTCAGTAATTGCATCTTTATTAATTCAGATGCTAGCACCACATGCATCGTGCATAGCCTACTTTCATTAAAATAAAAAGTTGAACACATAAAGAATCTAACTCTACTTTTTTTTCCCTCACTTTGATTGAGTTGGGAATTGATAAAAGCCACACAATTTTTGGGGAAAGAAGCTGCTGTCCACAGCTTAAACAGGCTCCTAACCTTTATACTACAAGGTCTTTAGCGTGCTTATCTCTTCTCAGCAATCCAACAGTGCTGAGAAGGCCCTTTGAGCCCAAGATGAGCTCTGGACCTGAGGGTCAGGAGAGGGTGCTGCCTCCCAAGCCCCGGCCCAAATTTCCTCCACCAGTGTCTACCCACATCCACAGAGTGAGAGTTCCCAGGAAGAGCCATCCCCTGGGACCAGAGCCATGTGGCTGATAAGCAGGGTCTGTGGGATCTGAGAAACTTGGGGACTTGACTCCTGCTTTCAGCTCTTTCCCAGCTGGCACCTGAGACTGGTCCTCATCTGTGGACAAACCCAGACCCAAGGTCCTAGTCCCCAAGAGAAGCCAGTTCAGTGGTCCTGTAAGGGAGCAGGCCCGAATTATTAAAAGCAAGTGGTTTATAATGTGGACCCAAATATTTATAAACAGTATAGCTCACTTTGGGGCCCAGATAGAGACCCAGCTAAATTCCCCTGGAAAACATGGGAAATGGAAAAATGGAACTAGAAACTCTATGGTAGGTGTTAAGATGGCTGTTGGCAAGCAATTACCCCTCTGGAACCCCAGACCCTATGAGGGACTCAATGACTAGGGAAGTGAAAAAAATGATCACGTGTTAGGCAATTCTCTTGGAGCCACTCTTACTTTTTGAGCTCAGGGAACCAACAGGCCAGACCAGTGACAAATTGGAGGGCCAAGATGTTAGAGAGGAAAGAGGGCACTGTTTGGGGCGGGGGGCAGGGTTTGCGGAACTTGTTGGATCCTCCATGCTGAGATTCCCAGTGGGATCTGCACTGGGTGTCCTGGAGTCCTTCTGCTGTCCACAGCTTAAACAGGCTCCTAACCTTTATACATAAATATAGGTATAAAAATAAGCATATTTTTTCAGGATAGTTATACATTCAGGCTACTCTGAAATTTCAGACAGTGGAACGAAGCATGGAAGCAAGCATATAAGGTCCAGCAATACATGGAAACTGGAACAAGTAAATAGATTATACAGTCAAATGGCTGAGTCATCTAACAACTGCATATCCTTTGGGAAGTGGTTCTAGTTCAGTAGGAAAATTAGTGAAGGCAATAGAGGACTCTAGAATGGGAAGAATTGATGTTATGGGCTTGTATCAAGCAGGGATCCAGCTTCCGATATATGAAAGTCCGATCATTGAAGTGCAATGTGATGCTTTGCCCTAAAAACCAAGAGAAGAATGGACAGCAAGACTAGTGAAGGTAAAGCAGCAAGATGTGGAGGAATGTGGAGCTCTTTAACCTGAGCAAGCCAGTGCTCAGCCATTAGCCCTTGGTCAATGGAGCAGGTGGGAACAAGGTATTATAGTCTTCCCCCAACTTGCTACATGACTTTCAGAAAATTAACCAACTTATCATGTCATAATGTGAGTTCTTCACTTTTAGTATGTTTTTATTAAAAGACTTCTTGCAGCAGTGTTAATTTTAGAGAAAAATTGAGCAGAAAGGTCCCATCTGACCTTTCTCACCCCCACAAAATTCCCTTATTCTTAATATCTCACACTAGTGTGGTTAATTTATAATAATTGCTGAATTGATATTTCTACATTATTCTTTTTTCTTGTAATTGGTTCATTTTTTATTATTCTTAACTTCCAGTATAATTAATATACAGTGTTATATTAGTTTCAGGTGTACAATATAGTGATTCAACAATTCTTTACATTACTCAGTGCTCATCATGATAAGTGTACTCTTAATATCCCTCATATATTTCTACACATTAAAAATTATTTTTAATGTTTATTTTATTTTTGAGAGAGACATAGAGAGAGAGAGAGAGAGAGAGAGAGAGAGAGAGAGAGAGAGAGAGAATGAGTGGGGGAGGGGCAGAGAAAGAGGAAGACACAGAATCCAAAGCAGGCTCCAGGCTCTGAGCTGTCAGCACAGAGCCCAACACGGGGCTCAAACCCACACTGTGAGACTGTGACCTGAGTCAACGTCGGACACAACAGACTGAGTCACCCAGGCATCCCTCTATACATTATTTTTAAACTAAAGTTCATTTATATTAAGTTTCATTTTTTGTGTTACACTGTGGGTTTCTAGAAATGCATAATGTCATGTATCCACCATTACAGTATCTTATAAAATAGTTTCCCTACCCCAAAAGTCCCTAAGACTTCATCTATCCATCTTTCCTACTGTCCTGCATGTCAATAGCCTTTTACTGTCTTCATGGTTAGTCTTTCTAGAATGCCATTTAATTAAAATAATACCATATGCAACACTTTCATGCTAGTTGCTTTCCTGTAACAATATATTTTTAAGGTTCCTCCATGTCTTTCCATGGCATCAGATCTCCTTTCTTTTTATCACTGAATAATATTCCATTGTGTGAAAACAACCCAGTTTGTTTATTCATGTACCCATCGAAGGGAATTTTGGCTGTTTCCATTTTTTGGCAACAGTGAATAAAGCAGCTATAAATATTAATATGCGTGTTTTATATATAATATAAAAACATATAAAATATATAAATATATATTTTTAATTCATTTTGCTAAATACCTAAGAATAATGTGTGGGGTCATATGATAAGACTAAGTTTAGAATTGTAAGAAACTGCCAAAGTGTTTTCTAAAATGTCTGTATCGTTTCCTATTTCTGTCAGCAATGATTCAGAGTTCCTGCCATTCCACATCCTTGCTGGAATTTGGTGTTGTCAGTGTGTTGGCTTCTAGCCACTCTAATAGACATGTAGTGATATTTTAGTTTAGTTTGCAATTCCCTAATGACATATGATGTTGAACATTTTTTCATATGTTTATTTTCCATCCACATATATTTGGTAAGGAAAATGTTAAACCCTTTTTTAAAATTTTTTAACATTTTATTTTAGTTTTTGAGAGACAGAGAGAAACAGAGTATGAGCAGAGGAGGGGCAGCGAGAAAGAGAGACACAGAATCTGAATGAAGCTGGCTTCAGGCTCCAAGCTATCAGCATGGTGTTTGAACCCATGAACATAAGATCATGACCTGAATTGAAGTTGGTCACTTGACCAACTGAGCCACACAGGAGCCCCTGGAACTTGTTAGTATCTTTTGCCCACTTTTTCATGTTTGCTTGTTTTCCTGTTGTTGAGTTGTAAATGTTTTTTGACTGTTTTGGATACAAATCCTTTTGAGGAGTATCTTGCACATGGTTTTTCCCCATCCATGGGTTCTTTTAATTCTCTTAACAATTTCTTTCACAGAGCAGTTCTCAAACTTATAAGAAAAGCATGTCGTTTCTCAGCAGTAAGTATGATGTTAGATGTAGTTTTTGTATAGATATTCTTTATCAAATTGAAGAAGTTCCCCTCCAGTCCTAGTTTACTGAGAGTTTTCATTATCAATGGCTGTTGAAGCCTATCGAATATTTTTTTCTCCATCTATTGCTATGGTCATATGAATTTTCTCCAGTCTGTTGATATGATAAATTACATTACTTGATTTTCAAATATTGAACCAGATTTGAACATCGGGAAATATCCAGCTTGGTTGTGCTGTATAATTCTTTTTACATGTCGTTAGTTTCAATTTGCTAATATTTTAAAGAAATTTTAAAGCTATGTTCATAAGTATTATTTATCTATAGTTTTCTCATAATATCTTTGCATGGCATTTATACTTAGGTACTGTTTCCCTTATAGAATAAGTTAAGACTTATTTTGATTTCTATTTTCAGGAAAATGTTGTAGAGAATTGGCTTTCCTGAGTTCCTCACTTTTTTCATTGAGAATATTTATATATAACCCATACAGTAGTTATGAACAGGGTAGTAGATGATGGACTTACAGTTTATGACATTCTGTTTATTATATTACAGTCAATAAGCCACAGCCTTTGTAATAAAAATAATTATAGCACTGGCTTCTGATATGGTTTACACTGGCAAGTAATTTCTTCACTTACCATGTTCTTCATTTTGGTATAAGAATTTAGAGTGTTTACTTTGGAAGCAGATACTCAAATGTTCTTTTGAGTTTTGCAGTTACTAGTTACCAGTTGTACGATACGGCCAGATCAATGTACTTAATTTCTCTAAACTTTAGTTTCATAAATAATGGAAGTGACAGTAGTAGCAGTCTCTAATGGCTGCTGTGGGAGTGAAAGTGTTACACAAGATGGCCTGGGTAATGGGTTCAGCACACCAGAGCTTCATAGGAAGTACTCATGACACATAAGTGATAATCATTTTCTGGACTCTAGGATTAGCAACCATGGAGGAGACCTTTTCTGAGGTTATCTCAGTATTGAGATTTTGGTCATTTCTCCATTAACTTAGGATAGGTCTCACAATTTAGAACTTTGATCCCTTTTTGGCTTTGAGTATAGAAGACCCTGGAATAGGTAGAGGAGGGAGCAGTATGAAGACTTCATTACAGACTGTGTGAAAGGCAGCTATATGATACTGAATGCTTTTGCTTCTGTTTTATGTAATCCAGAAAAGACATGCCTAAGGGTATTGGTCATGTGTTTTTAATGCTCTCTAATTTCACACTTCTATACAATCATACCTTCTTTAAACAGAGTGCACCCTATAGACTCCCCACAAATGTAAAAGGATTATGATGATGATAATGATGATGACTGAGATTAGCACACTCTTGTTTCAAGGGTAAGAGAAAATGAGTTTGTGTTTATTAAGAATACAAAGTAGGACTGTTTTCCTTTGAGAAAAATGGTAAAATTACTGCTATATATTTGCATATTGTTAAAACAGACAGCTGAAATACTGAACGGCCCTAAATGCTAATGTCCTTGTTTTCCTTTCCATCAGTCTTTGCACATTCTTTTTAATCACTCTCTCATATTTTAATTCTTCTAGTTATATTGATGCATTGTTATATTTTATAGAGCATCTTTGCTGTAAACAACATTGTATAATATGAATTTTTGAAAATATTTTTGGAATTGTATCTAACATGCATAAAATGCAAACTCTTGCATATCTAATTTTTTTACAATTTTAGATTGTCATAATCAAAACATCTAGACAAATTAAATCTTTTCTTTTTAGGTGTGGTTAGAGAAGGAAATCAGGAGCATAGCATGGAGGTGGTTTTAGCCCACAATGCACTGTATCATTGAATTATTATTTTATATAATGTTCCTCACTTTTCACATTATCAATTATTTTTCAATGTTTCCTAACATTGACCTCATTTCATTGCCACTTATTGTTTTGCGTGTTTATTGTGTGTAATTCCAGTCCATCTTCGAAACGTTTGTTTTCATGTATGTTTATCCGTTTAGAACATCTATCAGGGTTTTGTATGTCTTAAATTTACATTAATTGTCCTATATTATGAATACAGCTCTCATATTTTCACTCAATATTATGTCTTAAGATTATCTATTTATCTGTATGTGGTCTCAATTAATACTACATTGTAAGTGTACGCACATTTCAGAGTTCTCTTGTTCATTCACTTACATAAAGCCACTTAGCTTATGAAAACATTTTTTCCTACAAACACTGTGACAAACATTCTTCTCCATGAGTCTTTGTATATCTGTGGACAAATGTTTATGTAGAGTTTACAGTTTACACCCAGAACTGTGTGTGTGTGTGTGTGTGTGTGTGTGTGTGTGTCTGTGTGTATTTATGTAAAGGTAATAGGCATCTAGATTTTTTTTTCATACGGAAGGATACACTAAATCCAGGATACATTAGGTTATATTGAAAGATGGAAGGGTATTTAACTGAGTGGGTTAACAAAGATTACAATTTGTCTAAAAATGCTTTTAACTTTAATAAAAATATTTGAGGTACAATTACACAATAAGAGCAATAATAAATTCTCAAAAGTGTATATCTAAACTTTTGGTGCTAGGTATCTCTATGTATTTTCAAAGGTGAAGAAAAGATACTCCTGCTCTTAAGAAATCCACATTTTTAAGATATAGAGCAAAAATCTACAACATCACAAAACATACTGATATGTCTAATAGTAGGAATACACTTAACCTATATTGTTTATGTGTATGTGAAATATGGAGGAGGGTATCTTAAAACATACATGAGTGAAAATATGCCTCCAAGTATATTACAACTTTCTGAATTCTGGATGATTGAGCACTCACTTGCTAGGCATATAGAAAAAAGTCAAAGATAACAAGTTGTAAAAAGTAGAGAGTTTTGGAAATTTAATAAACTGCTGGCAAATATTTTGTATGTTTAGAAGAAGATTTTATGGCATGATAGAGGTAAGTTCAGCAGGGCAAAATCCTGCCAGGTCATGTCAGCTAATAGTGAAGCTTGAAGACATGTTTTTACTCTGTGGGCCAATTAAAACAGTGTGATGTTCAGAGAAGTGAACTTTTGAAAGATAATTCTTTCCCATCAGGAGACTCTTAGAAATTCCTGCCACTTCGATCAAGATGCTTGGCAGTAACATTTTAACAAAGTTTACTTCAACTGGAAAACTTCTTGTTCCATTCCCATTAATCCTGATATAATATATCCACATGTGTGCTGGTTCCTTACAGTCCCCAAGGAGCAGTGACAGGAAGAGAAGTAAGGATTCTTCTGCTACGTGAGATATGTTGGTCTCTGCCCTGAGAAATTATGTCTTCTTGATACTTCCACCTATGAGAATAGAGAAGCCTGATATGACACCTTGCCGCAGAGGAAGATTCTGTAGGTGGTGGTGTCCTGCTCGTCCACCATGGCTAGGCAGGAGAAACAACCATCAGGTCATACACTTGGAAGGTAAATGTGACTGAAGGCCTCTCTTAGTGCCCTTCTTAAAATGACCCTTCATTGTTGAGAACTTTGAGTTCATTCTGAGAAAGGAAGTTCTCAACTTTCAATGTTTGTGGTCCTGTTCTGGGCTTTTGGGGAAGCTATACTGTATCATTTACCAAGGTCAAGATGACTCCACAAAACTTCAAAGCACGGGCCCTATTTCTGCCCCAAGCACGCATTGTACATCTAATTCATTTAAGGAAATTACACAAAAGATAATAAAAAGGAAGAAACATCCCTGGTTCCCATTAGATTAAAATCATACAACCCTGCATATACTGGAAACTTAAGGTCTGCAACTTTCTGAAATATCTTTGTCTAATAATTTGCAACTTGTTAGGTAAAAAGTATATTTAACCCAATAGCAAAAGTTCCTTTGCTGGAGTACTGTTTGCTGTGAAGATTATGTATCCTGGTTAGCTGTTCTGAATTGGGCTCAAATAAAACTCTTACTTTGTAAAAAAATTTCTAAAAGTTTCATTTTGCATGGAGAGTATGGAAAGAAAGGTCCATCCACAAAGATGAGAGGACACTGGATGCAATATCTTCTAATTGTTTATAACTTGAGTAACACATAAGAAATTTTCTTAGAATAAAATAAATATTGACAATATTTGTATTTTATATTTGACTTATTTGTTTAAAGTTATAGACATTAAATAATTAACATCTATAAGAAAGAATCTACCCAATGTTTGCCAAAGCATCTCCCAAAATAGCAGTATAGCAGTATCAATATAGTAAGCTACATATTCCTTTCTTAGAGGGCCACAGATTATATATACATACATATATATGTAATTTTTTTGTAAAGTAAACTATCACCCAAATGCAGTTAGAGATACTTGAAGAGAGTAGATCCATCTCAAAACTAAGTCTGACACTAGCAATATTTCACATCTGTTGTAGTAGAATCCTGGACAGGAGAATTAATGAAAAGATTTGTTGAGATTCCTTAGTAGGAGAAGGCAGGTCATTCAAAAATTGAGTAACTTTCCTTTTACCCCTGTTTCTGTTATCCATGCCTGCATAGTAAACTGCCCAAAACCAAAGCAACATTGTTATTATATTTAGTGGATTAAGATTCTAGTCAAAGCATGGCTGGGCAACCCCATTTTAAATGGCTTTGACTGGAGTTATTTGACGTAACTTCTTGGGCTTGACTGTAGAACCAAGATAGCTTTGACACCTAGAGGGTTGGGCTCAGGTGTACTCCTCTTTCTTTATATAGTCTCTCAACACCAGAGTACTTGCATTTCTTCTATCGCAGCTCAAGTGTCCAAGTAACCAAGGCCAAAACAACCAGTCCACCTAACAGTCCAGATTTCAAACCAATACATAGCCACTATATACTCCTGGCCCAAGCACTTCAGTCTTGTCTCAAGAAGAGTTGAATCAGATCCCAAGCCCAAGCCACCATGGGAAGGATATCAAATAATGTGTGGCCTTCTTGATTTGTCCCAAGCCTGTTAATAAGAAACAAAGATGAATTTTCCTCAGTCTGCCAGGCAGATTTGTCCTGGAGATACAGAACAGGTAGCGAGCAATGCTTGGAAGGGAAAGGAAGTAAATGAGTATAGAAGACTAACTTTCTATGCACTCGAATCACAGTCAGGCTTATTCTATCCCAAACCACAATGATGAAATTGGACAGCAAAGACCCTGGAGCTACTTTTGCTTTTTTTTTTTTCCTTCAAAATTTGAAAGAATGCAAGTTCAGGGGGAATGAAGAATTTGAGGAGAGTTTAAACTACAGATGTGTTCACATTTAAGATTATCTACACCACAAAGGATATGCAACAATTCAACAAATACAGTATCTTACCCTTTATTGACATTTAAAAATATAACAACCAGGAAATAAGATTTCAGAATTGTCAGCCAACCCTAAGTCCTATGGAGGGCCATGTCATCCATATACCAGCAATAAGACATTATGATCAAGAATATGGATTAGGAGAAAGAAATGAAAATACAAGGAATAAAACAATAAAGAAAAATTATTATGTAAAAATAATTAAGTCAGTTAAGCATCTGATTCTTGGTTTTGGCTCATGTCTTCATCTCACAGTTTATGAGCTCCAGCCCCACGTTGTACTTTGCAGTGGCAATGGAGAGCCTGTTTGGGATTCTCTATCCCTCACTCTCTCAGCCCCTACCTTGCTTGCTCTCTATCTCTCACTCTCAAAAATAAATAGATAAATAAACATTAAAAAAAACAGTAGATTTTTCTGAATAGAAGACTGGTCAAGACTTTCCAATTAACATCAGACACCAAACCAGACATCAAGGAAATTCAGCAAACCTCAAGTAGAAGAAATTCCAGAAATCTATTCTTTACATACATACATTTCAAAATTTAAAAAAATACACAAAGAGAAGTTCTTGAAAGAAGCCAGAGAAAATAAACACTCATGAAAGAACAAGGATAAAAAGTACAGAGAAACTGTCACCAAAAACAAAAGGGAAGTATTTCAGTGTTGAAAGAAAAACAAAAACCAAAACCAAAATCAAAAACAAAAAAACACTACCAACCTAGAAGTCTATAGCCATTGAAACTCTCCTTCAAATATGAAGAAGAACTAGAGTTCCTCATTTAAGCAAAACTGATGCAATTCATCAATAACAAAACTGCCCACAAGACATGTTAAAAGTTTTTAAGAGAGAAAGAAAATTTACATGTTAGAAACTTGAATCTACATAAAAGAAGGCAGAATATTGGAGAAAGAATACACAAATTGTGTATCAATTCTTAATTGATTTAATATGTAACTGTAATTTCAAAATACGAATAGTAACACTACATCAGGTGATTATAGGCATGGATAAATGAATGACCATATAAGAGATGGGAACATGAAATTGGGAAAAATCTTTTATGATGTGCCTGCAACACCCATGAAGTGGTTTAATGTTATTTAGAAGTGGACTTACTTGCAAACATATATGGCTAATTCTAGGGTTTCAACTAATTAAAAAAATTTTTTATGTTCTTTTTTCTTTTTTATTTGTTTTTATTTATTTTTAAATGTTTTCTATTTACTTTTAAGAGACAGAGGGAGACAGTACAAGCAGGGGAGGGTCAGAGAGAGAGAGGGAGACACAGAATCCAAAGACAGGCTCCAGGCTCTGAGCTAGCTGTCAGCACAGAGCCTGAGGCGGGACTCGAACCCACAAATGTGAGATTATGACCTGAGCTGAAGCCAGACGCTTAACCAACTGAGCCACCCAGGTGCCCCTATTTTTTATTTGTGAGAGACAGAGAGAGACAGCGCGAGCAGGGGAGGGTCACTGAGAGAGAGAGGTACAGAATCTAAAGCAGGCTCCAGGCTCTGAGCTAGCTGTCAGCCACAGCCTGACATGGGTCTCGAACCCATGAACTGTGAGATCATGACCTGAGCTAAAGCATGATGCTTAACTGACTAAGCCACCCAGACACCCCTCCACTAATTTTTTTAAAGACATGTAATTCGTATACTAAGAGAAGAGAGAACATCAAATCATATAATAGGCTCAATTAAAATTTGAGAAGGAAGAAAATAGGGACATAAAGTGAGAAAAAGGGGCAAAAGGCATAAAGAACAAGTACAAGACAAGTAAAAGATCAGTGATTTGCAGCGACTCAGGAGGAAGGTATGAGGAATGAATAGAGGATTTTTTAGAGCAATAAAATGTTCTATATAATATTGTAATGGTGACTGTATTATATTAAATGCTTTTCAAAACATAAAGATTCATGGAACAAAAGTAACCTCACTTTTGCAAAAAATATTTATAATTTTTTGTTTAATGTTTATTTATTTTTGAGAGACAGAGAGACACAGAGTGTGAGCAAGGGAGAGGCAAAGAGAGGAAGGGAGACACACAATCTGAAGCAGGCCTCAGGCTCTGAGCTGTCAGCACAGAGCCCAATGTGGGGCTTGAACTCACAAGTCGTGAGATCATGTCCTAAGCCAAAGTCAGACACCTAAGCAACTGAGACAACCAGGTGGCCCTGCAAAAATATTTTTGAAACTTAAAAAAATAAATCAGTAGGTCAAAGATCTCAGCAATGAATTCAAACTGTTACAAGAAAATCTAACCTTAGTTTAAGTATATCCAACAACATAACCAAAAGGCTGGAGGAATAATATGCCAAACCACGCAAATGAATACAGTGTGTAAGAGTAAAAGTAGAAGAAATGTCACATAAGTGCTTCCTCCAGTGGGTAAAGGGATTTCCCACAGGTGTATAGATTAACAATCATGATACTACTATGCATGTATATTGGAACTGATCTATTTAATAACTTATGACAGAGGACAGGAGCCTGGTTTCTCAGTTAGAGTGGAAATTTGCAGATATAGATTTGAGTTGTAGACCTCAGAACTCCTATTTACCACAATATAGATACAGATGACTACATGTAGAAATATTTACAGATATGTGTACTTACACAGGTTAGGAAAAATACATATAGTTTTTTGCTCTGTCAGCTTAGGATACCTAGAATAAATAACATACTAGCAAGCAAGGAGCATCTAAATCTTACTTTTGGACACCATTCTCAGAAAAAACAAGCAAAACTCCTTGGAGAAATGACTTGTTCTAAGACAGGAAATACACAAGATAAGTCTGGGTTATCTTTCAGTGTCAGGATGTAAGGGAGTGCTCAAATGCATGCACACACACACACACACACACACACACACACATTTCAATGAAGGCATATCAAAATAGGTATAGAAGCCAATCAGAAGATCTCAACAGCCAGATCAGGACAAATTTGAGCAATGAAATACTTGAAGTTGTCCTGGATTGTAACGTACAGACTAAAGTAAATATTCATGAGTCCATGCTGATATAAACAAATAATGCAATAAATTGATAAACAAGAGAAAGAGACAAATCTCTCATGCAAAATAACTACAGATACCTCATGTAGAGACTTGATCCTAAGAGAAGGTGAGCATAACTTTCCTGTTCTTGTACACTGATTGCACATTGATTACTTCGTTGCTCAGAGTACATCATGGAAAGGGGGCAAATGGGAGCAACAACGGTGGAGAAACCTGACAGCCTACCTCCGCCAAGGATCAATGTTCATACCAGCAGTCAGAAATCTGGTTAATCGTATGTAAACTTGGGGCACCAGGGTGACTCAGTCAGTTAAGTATTTGATTTCAGCTCAGGTTCTTGAGTTTGAGCCCCGCATCAGGCTCTGTGCTGACAGCTCAGAACCTGGAGCCTGTGTCAGATTCTGTGTCTCCGTCTCTTTCCGCCCCTCCCCTGCCCTCCCTCTCTCTCAATAATAAATAAACATTAAAAAATTGTATTTAAACTAAGAATGCTATAATAAAAATGACACTTTATCTCTGCATTCTTCCAGAAACCTGAAACCTACTCTAGGCATGAGAAAAACATTCAACAAATCCAGTGGGAGGCATCCTACCAAAAACACGGGTCCTTAAAACGTCAAGGTCATCAAAAACAAAGAAAGACTAAGAAAATGTCACAGCCCATCTGAACCTAAGGAGGCTTGACAACCAAACAAAATGTGGCATTCTGGAAGAGATGCAATAACAGAAAATAAAATATGAGTTAAAACAAAATAATCCGAGTAAACTATAGACTTTATTTTATATGTCACTATAGACTCATTAATTGTGACAAATGCACCTTACTTATCCTTATTTATGTAACAGGGGAAAGTGTGTGTGTGTGTATGGGGGGGTATATTAGAACTCTCACTACTGTCTGCTACATTTTTTTTATGTAGATCTAATACTGTTTTAATTAATTAATTAATTAAGCTATTTAGTTTATTCATTTTGAGAGAGAGAGAGACAGAGTGCAAGTCAGAGAGGGGCAGAAAGAGAGAATTGCAGGCCAGTAAAGAGTTTCATGCGGGACTTGAACTCATGAACAAGGAGATCATGACCTGAGCCAAAGTCAGATGCTCAAGCAGCTGAGCCACCCAGGTGTCCCTCTAAAACTGTTTTTCTAAAAAGTTAAGTCTATTATTTTTTTAACAGGTAGTGGTATAAAACCCCACAGGGTTTAGAGTGTGAGAATTATAAATAACTAGGAGGTATTCAAAATTGTGCCAGCAGGTGATCACGAGTAATGTTTGCAGGGATGTTTTAGTTGAAGTGCGTGTGTGGAAGTCAAGAGAAATGGGCCAGGGTGTGGAGCCAGGGCTGTCAGACCACAGAACCACTTTTGAGGATGGTGGAAGATCTTACTTGCTGTTTCCTGCTTCCAAGTTTACTCACTCAGGCAAACTGTAAATTTCCCAAAACCAAATGTTAATTGTAATTCTTTGCGGAATCATCCAGCAGAGTGATTTATCCATTTGTCCATGTCAGACATACTATATATATATGTGTGTGTGTGTGTGTGTGTGTGTGTGTGTGTATAACATTTATTTCTTTTGAGAGAGAGAAAGAGAGAGAAAACAGGTGAGTGGCAGAGAGAGAGGGAGAGAAAGAATCCTAAGCAGGCTCCGTGCTGTCAGTGCAGAGCCTGATGCAGGGCTGGATCCCATGAATCGGGAGATCATGACCTGAGCTGAAATCAAGAGTCAGACATTTAACCAACTGAGCCACTCAGGTGCCCCACATAATTTTAACATGACAAAAAGAAGTAATTATTAGTTGCCAGGAAATTAAAGGGAGCAATGATTATACATATACCGTATACCCATTTTATATTTTAGATATTGATAGGTCTGTCAATGCGATCTTTTTTTTCACTATTGCTGAAAATGTCACTTTGCTTATTTTTTTTCAGTCAGAAGTATTCAGAACAAGTGTGTAGATTCATGTCTTTATCTGCATAAGTTTCATTATGTTTTGTTTAAAAAATAACTGTCTTCTAAATAAATTTGAACATGTAAAAACAAAATGAAACAAACAAAAATCCTTTAAGGAAAGTCCTTCATGGGGCATGTATTCACAGCCAGCAAAGAACTCAAATATTTCAAATCAGTGCTTTACTGATAGTTTATAACACATACATCTGTAATGTACCCTGTAGGACATTATACGCACAGATGTGCATGGGTACCATGTGGGTGTGCACAAATGTGCATTCCTCTCAGGAGATCACACAAAATGATCATCATTGGCACTGTTACCAGCACTATGGGCAGTAAACAGGCTCATGAAAATGGTTATGACTGAAGGTGGGACAGGAGAGTGCACAGATTCAAGGGGATCTGAGTCATAAATCAATATATGAGGCATGGTATGACATTTCCTTGCTATGTGAACTCCTGTGCAAAT
Organism: Suricata suricatta; assembly: GCF_006229205.1. Classification (NCBI taxonomy): domain Eukaryota; kingdom Metazoa; phylum Chordata; class Mammalia; order Carnivora; family Herpestidae; genus Suricata; species Suricata suricatta. Next base: position 52,760,404 of record NC_043701.1, on the reverse strand, counting down.
TTAATTTATGCGGGCTTCATGGCCATGTTTGTCAGGTGGGGACAATAATTTTACCCACTTAGATGCCATATGTGAGTATAAAGTGGACTGAGCCTTAAGGGCTGGACACATTATGTAACAAGACTTTATAAGATTTTTTTTATCATACTGTGTGCCTTTTTTGTTTCTCGAGCATACTCAGAATACAGAAATGAGGTTGATAAGATAATTCTAGAAGGAATAGGCTGGAAGCCTAATGCTCCTAAAAAGTCAGCATAAAAAGTAACTCTTCAGAGATAATTGAGATATAGTATGTACTTCCTCTCTTTCCCCAAGTAGTAGAAATGGAGAAAACAACCCCCAAATACATGAAACCGTGGTGTTTAACGTCAGTTCTTAGCTCTCTGGGCTACGTGTTAGGGGAGGAGCAGCCACAAAATAGATTAAGAAAAGTCTCTGACACCATATTCTGCCCTAATCGGGAGAGGCATTTATGATTGTGAGGCATTGAGCCTGTGATCCTTGTTAGTTCTTTGTCAAAAAACTAATTAAAAGCATTCAAATTGGAAAGCGTAAGAGTATCATAACTTCAGTTATTTGATTTTCTTCTCTTCTATTTGTAGCATTTTAAATCTAAATTTAAAAATGGTGCAAGTCAGCTGACACTAATTATGCTTTTGAAATCATGAACAATTTTTGAAGTTACTTCAGCGTCAGTCAGAATCCCAGCTTGAGGTGTAGTTTATATTATATTCATAACGATTACCCCCATAGACAGACATTTTACTTGGCATGCGTATCTATGTCATATAAGATATTATAATGGAAAAGTGGGGCAGATATTTTTAGTAGAATTTTTACACTCCTAAGTAAAATCGGTCCTGAGTAGTTGTTTGACAAGGACATATTACCTATGCTGATTACCCAGTGGTCCTAGAGCACTTTCATATTCTGGTGAGATCAATAAATATGAAAAGACATTGACATACCTTATCCAGGATTTCAAAATGCATATGAATCTCACATTTTCAAAAATTATTTCTGAATTGTAATCAAATTTAAATGGAAATATCCCAACATGGAGTGGCTGCTATTGAAATCTCTTCACTTAAAACATTTTAAAGTAACTTGTCTAAAGTTGATGATCTTTAATATTTTATGTAATAAGTTATCTGATTTTATAATCATTAAAAACATATTTAGAGAAATAATTTGAGTAGAGATACTGGAGAAGGATAACAAGGGGTACCTTTTCAGTACAGAGAAAATTTAAACCTAGATTTTGTGGGGACCAAAAGAAGCATAATTTAGAATCCCAGGAATGGGGTCCCTGGGTGGGTCAGTCAGTTAAGCATCCAATTCTTGACTTCAGCTCAGATCATGATCTTATGGTCATGGAATTTGAGCTCTTTGTCAAGTTCTGTGCTAACAGAGCAGAGCCTGCTTGGGATTCTCTCTCTCTCTCTCTCTCTGCTCCTCCCTTGCTCTCACACACACACTCTCTCTCAATATAAATAAATAAACTTCGAAGAACCAAAAAAAAAAAAAAAAGAATCTTCGAAAGGCTGAGAGCTGAAAGGTACCAGGTACTTTGGAAGTAGGGCTGTGAAATAAATGCTGAGAAACAGATGTCAAACACTCCACAGAGAGCATGGAAATATGGAAATTCCACACCGCACCCGTACTTTCCACACCTTATCAGCTGCCACTCTTTTTCTAGCATACAACTGGAGATTTGCATTCTGAAGAGATGTTGCTTTTAACTTTCAATGCCTTAATCATTTTGAAATAAAAATTAATACAAGGCTAGAGATAACAATCCAATTTGATCTTTCCAGATTTTCTCAAAAATATTTACTAATATACCTGTCCCCTAATGAATTATAAAACTTCAAAATAGATTATTTTCATGTACACTTGGACTTGTATCTGAGTTATGTCTTATACTGATATATCTTTCCAATATATCTACTCTGTTTCCTGTATATCTTTTTTCAATGTTAATGTTTTTTTGGTAATAGTATTGCTTTCAATGTTTTTTAAACCTGATAAATTATGCCCCCTCCTTCTCACCAATCTCATACAGGTCAGATAGCTATCTGTGGACCTACTGGATGCATATAAAGATTACTGAGATATTTAAAACCTTTAACCATGGGGTGCCTGGGTGGCTCAGTCAGTTAAGAGCCTAACTCTTGGTTTCAGCTCAGGTCATGATTCCACAGTTGGTGGATTCCAGCCCCATGTTGGGCTCCATGCTGGCAACAGAGCCTGTTTGGTATTCTCTCTCTGTCTCTCTCTCTCTCTGCTCCTCCCCCGTTTGCATTCTCTCTCTTTCTCTCAAAATAAACAAACTGAAAAAAAGTACAAATAGAGCCTCCAACCATATACTTAACTGAAATTGTATTTATAGATTAGTTTTATAAGAATTTATGTTTCAAAATAATTAATGAAATACTTATTCATCTATTCTTTCAAATGCCATTTCCATGTGGTTGCAAAGTCTTCTCTGTGGATTCCATGCATCCTCTTGGTTCATAACTTCCTAGGTCCTTTATAATTCTATTGCTCCACTAAATAGTGTCTTATGTTTCCTGAATTAAAATTGCCAGTATACAACATTTTATAATTAAAGTAATGGAAACATTTCTGGTTTAATTAGTTTGAGGAGGTTGTTAGTTGTTTCGGTTGGTTTTTACAATTCAAAAAATGATCATATTGTCTTGAACTGCGGGTGGTTCAATCTCTTTTCCTTCAGAATATAGAGGCCTTTTTTGGTTTTCTTTTAATATTGGCCAGGAATTTCAGCACCCTGCTAACTAGTCCAGGAGACAGGCAACATCCTACTATTCCAGTTTTTGAAGGGAATGTCTCTAATGGGTTCCTAGTAAGCATAAAATTGCAGCTTAGTTTTGCTTATCATTTATCTATCTATCTATATTCTATCATTATAAAATCTATGCAAAGCTAAAGAAGTTCATATTTCCATTTTAGTTTGTAGTGTAATTTAAAAAAATGTTTATTTTTGAGACAGAGAGAGACACAGTGCGAGTGGCAGAGGGGCAGACACACACACACACACACACACACACACACACACACACACAGAATCCCAAGCAGGCTCCAGGCTCCATGTCGTCAGCACAGATGCTGGTGTGGGGCTGGAACCGATAAGACATGAGATCAAGACCTGAACTGAAGTTAGATGCTCAACCACCTGAACCATGCAAGTGCCCCTTTAGTGTAGTTTTTAAAAAGGTATGAAACATTATCAGATAATTAGATTTTGAGGGGGTTAGTATGTTTTTGCTTTGATATAAATACTTATAATTTCTTTTAGATTGATCACAATTAATAAATTAATGCAGTGAGTTACATTTCTAATTTAAGCCCTCTTGGAATTCCTGGGATAAACCCTAGTTAGTTATAATCCACTCTATTTCATTTGTTATTGTATTTTGTTAAATGATATTTTACTCCATGATTTTTCTATCTATATTTGCAATTGAAAATATAATTGTATTCTATTGTCATTCTAGGTCATCTATGTCATTCTAGGTCACACTAGATTAAAAAATATAATGGGCAGCTGTAGTTCTTTTTTACTTTCTATCTTGCATAATATAAAAATTAATTTTTTGAATAGTACTATTTGCCCATTGAATTATGAGGGTCTGGGATTTTAGGGATGGAGAGATCATTTCAATTTCTTTAATTGGTTTATTAAATGTCTCTATATAGTTTTGTGCCAGTGGTTGACATTATATATGTTTCTAAAGCCTACCCATCAAAAATTAATGTTTATTTATTTTTGAGAGAGAGAGTGTGTATATGCAGGGGATAGGCAGAGAGAGAGAGGGAGAGAGAGAATCCCAAGCAGGCTCCATGCTTTCAGGACAAAACCCGACGTGGGGCTCAAACCCACGAACCGTGAGATTATGACCTGAGCTATAATTAAGAGTCAGATGCTCAACCGAACTGAGCTACCCAGGTGCCCTGTGGAGCTGACCCGTTTTGTCTAAGATTTCAAATTTGTTAGCATTCAATTGTTGATAATATGGTTTCTTTTTGTTGATGCTCTTCTGTGTCTGTAATGATTCCTTTTCTTAAGAATGATTCTCCTTTTCTTCATTTAGTGTTTCATTTGTGTGCATCTCCTTCCCTTTCTTCGTTTTCTTTCTTTCGTTCTTTCTTCCTTTCTTTCTTTTTCTTTCTTTCTTCTTTCTCTCCTCCCTTCTTTCTTTCCCTTTTTTTCTGTCTTTCTTCTTTCTTTCTCTCTCTTTCCTTCTTCCTTTCTTCTTTCCCTTTCTTTCTTCTTTCTTTCTTTCATTCTTTCCTTCTTCCTTCTTTCTTTCCTTCCTTCTTTCTTTCTCTTTCCTTCTTTCTTTCTTTCCTACTCTTTCTTTCATTCCTACTCTTTTTCTTTCTTTCTTTCTTTCTTTCTTTCTTTCTTTCTTTCTTTCTTTCTTTCTTTCTTTCTTTCTTTCTTTCTTTTATTCTTTCTTCCCATGATCACTCTTGCTAGTGCCAAGAATTACCTACCAGTAAAGCAACAACATGGATAAATTTCAAAATCTATTTTGAGTAATGGAATCCAGACACACAAAAAAGTATATCTTTTTTAATGAGTCCATTTATATAGAATTCTAGAGAATGCCAACAAATGTATAATTACAAAGCAGATCAAGGTGTTATGTTCTAAAGACCTTGTATCAGGCTGTTTGCTGCATTTCTTTCATGGTAGTTCTTTGTTCAGATGCCAAAGTTTTGCCCCTGTGAATGCATGTTCCCTGCAGGCCTGTCCAGAAACCCTGGCTGACCTCTAGGCAAGAGTGCCATGTGGCACAAGTCACTGTAGATCACTCTCATTTGCTGCAAACCCATGCTGAAATTTCTGTTATGGTTTGACTTGCAATTTCCCATGAAAATAAGTATTTGTATTTATCCACTGGGGCTATGGAAAGCTTGAGTAGAGGCACAAAGGATGAGAGGCTTGTCCTCCTGAACCAGCCAACGTTCCTTCTTCTCTCGGTAAGTTTCTGTGTCCTTTTTCTGCACCAGCCCTCAGTACAGGGCAGGTCATCCAGAGGCAGTGCAGTCCAGATTCTAGCACAGAATGTAAAATTCTTTCTACAAATTATCAACTGATACTTACAGCAGTCAGTAGTTATTTGCTTTACTTATTTATTTCAGTGCCGCATGGATCATTGAATGTTTGCCACGTGGGTAGGGATGTGTCTGATTTACTCAGCACTGAAATCCCAATCCTAACACTAGTAGGCACCAAATCATTATGTGTTTAATGAATTATTGAAAGTAATGTAAACTTGCTCTCTTTATTCTTCTGTGTGTGTGTTTCTTCTGACATTATTACAATTCCAGGAGGTAAGACACAATGATTCACTGCTTATTCTCACAAAAAATGGGCACACTTATTTTTTTGGCCAAGCAAAAATAGGTTGGAGTTGTGGTGCAGCACAATTATAAAAATCATATAACCTAAATTGACATTTTCAGAAACCATGGAACATGAGGGAAAATTACAATCTATATAATATGTGGAGAGATGACATCTAGTCATTTTTCTCTGTATACAAGCAGGAATAAATATATCACCTTCAGCTATAATGTAGAATATGCTAGAATCATCTATGTAATTGTGTCAAACATCTATTAAAAGTATGCCAATGATAAAGGTATTGTTTATGGTCTATGCCACGGAACAGTAAGATAGCAAGTTTCAAATAGAGACTCTTCTCTATTTTATATATCCTATCGTCTCTTTCTATTATGCCCAAACATTCAGAGCAAGTCAGTTCATGTATCAGCCTGTTAGTAATACCTCTGTGAATGAAGGAGACAAGAACTGATCTGCCCTTGGGGCCAACTGCAAAGAGACTCATTCCCTCCGACAGCAATGGGACTCATTCCAGGTTGCCAAAGATACCTGCATTTCAAAATGCTCTGAAATCAGTGAGGAACCTGGCTTTCTTGACTTTGTGTGGTTTAAAGTACTTGTTTTGTTGTTATTGTTGATTTTTTTAAAGTTTATATATTTATGTTGAAAGAGAGAAAGCACACAAGCAGGAAAGAAACAGAGTGAGAGAGAGAGAATCCCAAACAGTCTCCATACTGTCAGCACATAGCCTGAAGCGGGACTCGAACGCAAAGATCATGACGTGAGCCAAAATCAGGAGTTGGATGCTTAATCGACTGAACCACCCAGGTGTTCGAAGATTATTTGTGAAAACTATTAAGAGAAATCACAAAAATGGAAAGCAAGAAAAAGGTGAGTTGAAATACTTATTATCTCTGCAAAATTATAACTTTTTTGTTTACTTGCTTATTTTGAGAGAGACAGAGACAAAGCGAGTTGGAGAGGGGCACAGAGAGAAGAGACAGAGAATTCCAAACAGGCCACCGGCACACAGCCCAACAAAGTACAGGGTTGGGGGTGGTTTGAATTTATGAAACCGTGAGATCATTACCTGAACTGAAACCAAGAGTCTGACACTTACCCTACTGAACCATTCAGGTGCACCTGCAATATTATGGCTTTTAAAAGTAACAACAAACACGAACACACAAGTATATATATTAATACTTATATAGGGGTGCATGGCACCTGCTTGGAATTCTCTCTGTCCCTCTCTATCTACCCCTTCTTCACTCACGCACACACATGAGTGCACTCTCTCTCTCTCTCTCAAAATAAGTAAACTTTAAACAATTTTTAAAAAATACAAACATTTATAGAACAACATAATTTTATCCTTTTTAAATGCACTTTGGTGCATTTATATAGTCATTTAAGTAGCCTGTCACTTTTTCCATAAGAAATAAACTTTTTTCCTTGAATATATCTTCTTTATTTTAAAATAAGTTCCTATGAGTGGCATTATGGGTTAAGTCATTTTATAATATATAAGACATGCTGCACAGTTCCAGATTCCTCTCTAGATTATGTGTGTCAGTTTACATTTCCAAATATCTTGGACTATACACAGCAGTCTCATTAGTGCTAATGTTAGTAGTGGAAAGTTGTGATAAATATATTGAGCACTTTCAGATTAATTTAAATCAGATAGAACTCTATAGAATTTAAGTTCCCTTTTAACCTCTTATGATTTAACTCAGTACTCACCTGAAAATTATTATTTCCCAATCGTTAAAATACTGACCGTTTCTAACAAAAAACAAAGTGGGTCTATTGATTTAAGATGCCCATAAAGGTGCACAGTATTTACGGAGTGTGCTACCAGGAAGTTTATATTTTGTTTGTATTTATCAGGTTGCCAATTATTCCATTATATTTTTAGTGCTTATTTTTAAGAGAGATGGGGGGGCGGTGCAGAGAAAGGCGTAGACACAGACTAGGAAGCAGGCTCCAGGCTCCAAGCTGTCAGCACAGAGCCGGATGAGGACCTTGACCTCACAAACGGTGGATCATGACTTGAGCTGAAGCCAGACACTAAACAGACGGAGCCACCCAGGTGCCCCTATTTCATTACATTTTAAAGTTGTGCTTTTTTTCTTTGTGTTTGGACATTAGCATCCATGCTGCCTTCCGAAAAGTGGCAGGAGGGTCTCCCCTCTGGCCCCTTTCATGGCTGTAAGTCCATCACTCCCTGAACTGGACCCCAGCAAGCCTCCTGGTTCCTTCCCAGATGTGCTCCTACTCTTCAGAACTCAGAATTTCCTGCAAACTGGCCCACAGCGCTTCTAGCGCCAGGGTACTTCTGACCCCATAAAGGCAGATTTCAGGGCCGTGCAGCACACCCTGAGCCTGAGGGACCCCTAGCGCACAGACTTAGGCAGGGAACTGGGCATTCTCAGTTGTGTGCAGGAGGCTGGCTGCTCAGGGTCGTGGAAGAACCCGGAGCGTAGGTAGAACAATTCGACTGTGCTTCCTCTTAATGTTATTGAATTTGTTCTACATAAACAACAACCTGAAAGTCAAAGACCAGTAATATTGACACCTCTTTTAAGTATTTATACTATTTTTCCCCCACAGCTGAGAAGGTTACCTATAAAAATGTTAGGAGAACATACTGAGAAAATATGTGATAGTTCTTTTTATTATTTTTTTAAGTTAGACCTAGAAATATACATGCTATGATATAAAAATGCATCTTTAAATTTAAAAGGGAGGATGGCCTGGAGTCATATGGGTGGCTCAGTTGGTTAAGCATCCGACTTCCATTCAGGTCATCATCTCCTGGTTTGTGAGTTTGAGCCCGGCATGGGGCTCTGTGCTGACAGCTCAGAGCCTGGAGCCTGCTTCAGATTCTGTGTCTCCTTCTCTCACTCTGCCCCTCCCCTACTTGTGCTCTGTCTCTCTCTCTCAAAAATGAATAAACTAAAAACTTTTTAAAGAGGGATGGACTAAAATTTGTTTGAACATGAAAGAGAGATAAAGCGAAGGTGTCTATATTAACATCCAACAGAAAAAGATTCAAGGCAAAAGAAAATCAGATTGGATGAGATAAAGTCCACACTGAAAATTTTATTATCTTCAAGTGAAATATTAAAACATGTTATACAACACCTCTTTTCACTGCCTAAAAATATTGACTGAAATTCCAATAATAATGTCAGATGTTAACATTATGATGCTACCAATGGGTAGTAAAAGCAAAATACTACCTAATTAATTCTGTTGGTTTATTAGCCATTTATCAAAAAATATGCACTCTAAACAGAGACACTAAATTTTATTTGAATGCTCAAAACGGTTACAAAATTGATCACTTCTCAAGAATAACAATAAATTTCAAACAATCCAAACAGAAATTGTGCGGTTCAATATATCCAACCAAGATGGATGGATATTCTTACTATATGGATAAGAAAATTTATCTAAAAATTAAAAAAAATTTAAGGTAAAAAGATACATTATCCTAAATAACACTTTAATTAATTAAAAAAAATTAACGTTTATTTATTTTTGAGAGAGACAGACAAGAGTGCGAGCAGGGGAGGGGCAGAGAGAGGGAGACAGAATCTGAAGCAGGCTCTAGGCTCTGAGCTGTCCGCACAGATCCTGATGCTGGGCTACAACCCAGGAACTGTGAACCTGACTGTGACTTGGTCAGAAATCAGATGCTCAACCAACTGAGCCACCCAGATGCCCCAACAACACCTTGATTAATTTAGAGAGGGAAGATTTGGGACTAAGCGACAAGCATTAAGCATGTGAAGACAAGATTACTAATATATAAATAAGTGGATTGTGTTCAAATAAACTATGTTAAATGTAAGCCTGGGTCTGACATAAAGAGCTAAGACACAGACATGAGGAAAGCTGTTGGAATCTTCTCTAGAATGCATAGACATTTTTTTCTCTCCTTTTGACATCTTTTTTCTCCTCATTTAAAAAAATTGTGAATAAGTTGACACACAATGTCGCATTAGTTTCAGGTGTATGAAAGGCCACACTGTAGTGTCATTTGTAAGATCCTGAGGAAGTTTATATGCTATGCTGTGCTCATCATCTCTCACCATACAAGCCTGTTACAGCAACATGGGCTCTATCCCCTATGCCATGCCTTTTGCTCCGGTGACCTGTTCCTTCCGTATCTGGAAGCTTGATTTTTATGCTCCTCAGGATCTTACAAATGACACTACAGTGTGGCCTTTCTTGGGACATCACTCCACAACTTGGCTCTCACATAATGAAGGTTAGGAAGGGCCACTTGGTTATACGAAAACATTTTGATCTTAATTATTTTCACAGAATCCAAAGATTTGGACAGGTGCTTACTAGTTACATGAAACAAGAGAGAAAAATTCTAACCAAAGATCACATTTCACCGTATCTGCCATCTTCCTGCATTTCCAGTCTTCTTACTTTCTCCCCTTCCTCCCTGTCTTTATTCTTTCTTTTCCATTATTGTTTCTCCTTGATAAAATTCAATGTGTGTTTTTTAAATACTTGACATCTGGTTTCATTTGCATCCTTGAGCCTAACAGGAGTAATTTACAGTCCTTTGACTTATATAACTAATTACATAACTTATTCCAACCCACATAGCAAAAGAATATAATTTTCTATCTGTTACTTTTTGAAGCTTATATAAAGAAAAAAATAAAAGTTTTACCCAAATAAGTTCAACTTTGTTACTTACTAAAGAAATCTTCTCTTCTCTTGTGGTTCTTCTTCATTTTAAGTTCTGTAAGTCGGTAAAATATCTCTTTAACAAAATTTCCCCCCAAATATTTATAATTTATTCTAGAAAAATGGTTTTAAAAATTCTTATTGAAGTTTTCTTAGATATGAATGGAACACATGGTAAATAAATGATATGTCTTTATAATCTTTATTAAATTCTAGTCTTGGCATCATAATCCATTCTTTCCTGCTCTAGAACTTAAAAAATCTAAAAATATAATAATAATAATCATCATATTCTAACGTATCATATATGGAAGGAAATATTTTAATAATGAATTGGCTGGTCATACATATTACACAGTATAAGTTATAAAATATCACTATATTTTGATACATATGTGTATTTATGCATAACAAAGGCTAGGCATTTGTAAACCAATTCAATAATAAAGATGAGGCATTTATTCATAGGTTGTTGCCTTCTTTGTGCTTATCTGTCTTTTTATCCCCAAATGGTCATTCCTGATAATGCAATTTATCTACAATAATTGTTATTTTAAAATACAAATGTGGTGATGCACTCAGCACTTCGATATTCAGAAGAAATTAATATAGTAAAGAAAATAATTTCTGATATGTAAAAATTTGTACACATTTTGAATCCAAATAGCCAGATTATTTTTTGTTCAGAATTAGCATTGGGACAGACGCACTGCAGATTGATTAATAAACATTCCCCTGTAGGCTTAGCTGTTGTCAGAAGAGGAGTTAAGAGGGGCACCTTGGTGGCTCAGTCGGTTAAGCGTCTGACTTCGACTCAGGTCATGATCTACACAGTTTGTGGGTTCAAGCCCTGCGTCAGGCTCTGTGCTGACAGGTAGCTCAGAGCCTGGAGCCTCTCTTCAGGTTCTATGTCTCCCTCTCTCTCTGACCCTCCCCTGCTCATGCTATCTCTCTCTCTCTCTCTCTCTCTCTCTCTCAACAATAAATAAAACATTTTAAAAAGGTGTCCATGGACTACATCCCATGATATAGAGAGTGGTCAAGGCATATGACTCAATAAAATGCCCAGAAATAATAATATAAAATAAAACAAAACAAAATTTAGAGGTGGTTAAACATCTGCCTTTTTATCTCAACTAAGGTCATGATCTCATGGTTTGTGATATTGAGCCCCACATCCAGTTCTGTGCTGACAGAACAGAGCCTGCTTTGGATTCTGTCTTTCTTTCTCTCTGCCTCTCTCCTGAACATGTGTGTGCACCTCTCTCTCTCTCAAAATAAATAAATAAACTTAAAAAATAACAACAACAGAGTTAAAGCTTTGTTCAGTTATAAATTGTTAATGCAAACTTTATATCTTTATAAACATAAAATAACTTTATAGGTTTTCATAGACATAAAATTCTATTTTTAATCTTAGAGTATACTTGCTATTAATTTTATGAATAAAGGACTAATTAATACTTCAGAAATATTTATCTAAATCCCAAAGCTTTTAGAAGCATTTTCAATTCAACCTTGAAAATTTGAATTAGAGAATAGAAAAATCAAATCGAGAGCTAGTAAATGTTTGAAACAAGATTGTTTCATTAAATGAGAAAATTAAAGGTAAAATTAAAAATTAAATTTAAAATTACTTAAAATTTAAGAAAGTATTTATTGTGGCACAGAGGGGCTTTCTTTGCAAAATATAAAGCCTGTTAGCTAGTATACTTAATGGAGAATTTCTAGAAATTTTAAAAAGACACCAAAGAGAAGAAACAATAGTGAGGGAAAGCTGAGAATCGGTAAAGGGTCGTTTGCCCAACAGTAGAACATGGCATCTCATTGGCTCTCTTTTGCCCCCTCAGGTTAAGGCCCCACCTGTGTATTGGGCACTTCAAACTGTAGGAATGATCCACATGGAATTACAGCCAGTCCTGTGGGTTTTGTTTTCAATTATTCTTAATGCATGTCGTTTTTGAACTTCACCAACAATTTCTGCCTTATTTGGAAGACACAATCCATAAATTTAATCCATTTCTTGACATTGATTCCCTTTTTTATTCTCTAAGTCAGAGTTGTTGTCTTGACTTCTTGCCACACATCCCCCTCCTCATCTCCTATTGTTATTGGCAGGACATTTTTTCTTCCCTTCTGTTTAGTGTCTAAGGTCCCGTGGACTGGGCAATGCTATTCCCGGTAACTAGTGCCTGACCTTCTGGTTAGATTGCTGAATGCTACTGATTCTTGCGTTTAGAGCCACAGATATTGAAATACTGTTTTGAATCTTTGAGAATAATCACTTTCCTGCTTCTCAGATATGCTTTTTTTTTATTTTTTAAGGTAGCATTCTGAGCTGACAGCAGCATGTGTGCATTGTATTTCTCTACATTTCCCTATTACAGAGTGAAAGACCCTCCCTGCTCTGGTGTTCTACTCAACCTGGATCATTATCAGCCCTTTTCCATTTCATGACATATATCACAGTAAGTGACATTTCTAAAAATGCACTGAAAAGAAACTCTGACTTTTCTTGTATTTGGCTAATGTATCTGTTGGATAAAGGTGTATGATGAAGTCAAGTAGCAAGAAAAAACACAATACAAAGAATGTGTTGGATAAAGAAGGAAAAATAATTTAAAAATATTATTATTAAAGGTAAATTTTATTGGTTCTAAGTAAAAGTAATTTCTTGTTTTCTTTATTCTGTTGGGAGTTTTTTCTGCACTTCCTTTTACCAGGTAAGAATCCGAAACTGGTTCATTATTTTTAGGCTTGACATTCATTATGCAGCATCAATAATTAAATTATATTTTAAGTCACCAATTTGATCTATCATAAATATATTATGAAACTTTAAAATACTACTATAGAGAACAAAACCTGGATTTGTGCAAAAGTATAGAAGCAAGTGACAGAGGACACTGAATGCAGAGAGGTATCAAAACTCACAAATTTCTCTGAAATAATGAAGTATAAAGCAATCATATTCTTAATGATCGCAATTTAGTAATTCAGCAATATTTAGATATCTGGACTCTCAGATTGAAAACAGTGAAGCTTAGCTATTCAGATCATACAGTTTGGGATGATGTTTCTTTGGTTTAGTTATCAGAAAAGGATTAAGTTTTCAAACTGACATTAAAATTCGTTTTAAAAATATGGTGCCAATTATAACTTCTGGAAGAATAAGAAATATGTCCCTTGAAGTTTTTGGTGGCAAGTAAAGAAAAATAAAACATTTCTATTCTTTCACTATATTTTCACATACCCAGTCCTTAGTTGTTTGATTCAGGAAATTTGATGACAGATATACAAATCAACTGGTTGGGTGAAAATTAACCATTTAAGCCACCAACATCCTTGGTCTAGTATCTTCGTATTTACATGTTTGTATTAAATAGAATTCCACCAAATAAACACTCTTAATCAAGAATAGCTTAAATAACCCTGGGCAAACAGGTGAATACAGACATTCATGGAGAGGAGTTTGGGCAGGGTAAGCGGTGAATGATAATGATAATGATAATGATAATGGTTGTCGTGGTGTAATCCAACATTTGTTAATGCTTATTAAGAACAAAGCATTATTTTATACAGGGACTAAGTAATTTAATCTTGACAATAACCTTATGAGGTTTTTGCAGTACATTTTCTACTTTCCAGAGGCAAAATGGAAGTAGTTAAAAGTGGGTAGGTAACTTGTCCAAGGTTAGACAGCTTGATGGTACATACATCCCAGCTTCAGGAATGAAGGATCTAAAGAATTATTTGATCTCAGGAGCTGGATGGGTGTACAGTTTCACAAGCTCAAGAAATAGAATGTGGGAGAGACAAAGAGGATGTGAAATTGAAGAAGAGTCAACATGAATGTAAAGGGAACCAGTGGCGTTTGTTCCTAGGGTAAGACCCTTACCGGAGATGAGTAGAGGGTAACAGATGGGTTTGCAGAGGGCTGGCAAAGGCTTCCATAAACAAACCTAAGTTGGAATCAGGAAGGGTGCATTTCATTCTGTGCAGATGTAGACCCCAGAGGGCATAGAGGATGGGGTGGAATGGAGCTTAGGCTATGTATCAGTCCTCATATTCCGCCTACCCTCCCTCAACTATGTGCCTTTGGGCAGCAAAGCCAACAGCCAGGGGCCAGGCGCTACATGGAGTCCCTTGGATCAAAAACACCTTGGGCACCAGAAAAAACACAAAAGCATAGGGGATAAAATGTTTACTCCAGCAAGGTGTGCTTTCTCTGCCTGGGGCGAAGAGAGGCTAGGGGTGGGGATTGCTGATCTGCTAACCTCAGCCATGGAGCAGTCAGTGTTCTTTCCAGAGCCAAGCTCATCATCCACTGAGGGAGAGAGGGAAGGACAGTTGGGGAGGGTTAGGATAGGAAAACAAAAGGGGATTATGACCAGAGGTGTGGCCCCAACTGGGCTCTGTTTTCTTTCTCCTTATTTCTATCTTCTTTCCGCTAAATGTCAATCTCTTTGTTCATAGTTTGTTTTTCCAACTATTATTAACATCTCTTCAGTTCTTTTCAACTTTATTTTATTTTTTAAATTTTTTAAATTTATTTTTTTCTGTACTTTTTTTAATATAACACAATTTATTTTTTAACATATGCAATTATTTTCCATCATTTACAATACAGTAGTTACAATGACACTCCGAACAGAAAAGCAAAGTAAAAAATCAAAACACCAACTTCTGTTTCATGTAATTAGACTT
>NC_043701.1:52721301-52745501 GCF_006229205.1 Suricata suricatta | reverse complement strand
GGGTAAGGGGAGGGAGGTGGTGGTAATGGAGGAGGGCACTTGTGGGAAAAAGCACTGGGTGTTATAGGAAACCAATTTGACAATAAACTATTTTAAAAAATTAAAATTTAAAAATGTTTACATTTATTTACTTTTGAGAAATAAATAGAGCACAACTGGGAAGGGGCAGAGAGAGAGGGAAACACAGAATCTGAAACAGGTATCAGGCTCTGAGCTGTCAGCACAGAGCCTGATGCAGGGGCAAACTCACAAACTGAGATCATGACCTTAGCCAAAGTTGGACGCTTAATTGACTGAGCTACCCAGGCACCCCTGTAATTAAAATTTTTAAAGTATTAAGTCACAGACACTTATCCATGAAGATATTTTATTAAGACAGTAATTTGGGGCCTAAAATATATTTATTTTCCAGAAAGAGACACACCTATGAAATTTATTTTTTCTTATCTGTTTGCATATTTTTATAACTCTTTAGTAGTTTATGTGCTTTAAGGCTACAGAAAATCACTGTTCTTGATATTTCAACACATTTGTGACATCAGGAGATATAATAATAATGAATACAATAGTATCTCTAACTTACTGTTCATTTGGAATTAATGGCTGGTTTATAATTAATACCATTTAAAGAACTAGTTATTTCTTAAGTGGGAAATGTATTTTAATTTCAAAGGCATTTACATTATTCAAAGAGATCTTTAATTGGGCCTCATTACAAGTTAATCACTTTTCTAAAATATTGTATCATACTTGTGTTTTAATTCTGAGGTCCCTGTAATTCCATTTAAATCAGCATTATTGTACTGTGCTATGATAATACTTAGTCACTTCATCATGATTATTTGATTTAGTCAAATTAAAGTCTTGTCATGGGTATATGATTCATTAATACATATCAAGACATTGTCCATGTAGCCAATAAAACTCTTTCCTTATCATTCGTTATTTGTGCCAAATTCAAACATTTCCTCCAGAACAAAAGAATAGGCAATAAGGATGCCCATCGTTTTTCTGTGTGAGTACAGGGAGAACAAAAGAAACAATGATAGTCCTGTGTGCACACATTCATGTTGATCCATGCTTCTGTGCCTCTTAGCTTAGGATGACTTTTATATAAATGTGCTTCTTTTCTTCCCCTCCATATGGTAGGGGAAACTTATCCGACCTCCTCAGCTTACTTCTCTTCTCAGAAGATAAAAGTACAAAGATGGTTATTTTCAATTTTCTTTGCTCCTTTTTTTCCTCCCCAAAGATGGACAAGAGTTGGTGTGATGATTAGTGGAGGTTGACTAGGACTCTCTGAGATGTCCCTTTTTCAGAGAAGGGTGTAAATCCTCTTCCATGTGGAAATGACTTCCCCATTCAGTTGAAACTTGCTCTAGACAGTGATACAAAGCCACTTGGCCATCTAAGCCCCATTCTCTGATTAACTGTACTGTTAATCAAGTTGATATTCTATTCTGTGTTTGAGATTCCTATGGCTTACATTTCAGTTGATTCCAAACTATTAAAGAAAGAAGAATGTAATTAAGTGGCATTTCTAAACCTCATCAGTTGACCAAGGTGTTTTTTCTCTTCTTTTAAAATTTCTGATTGAAGGCACCTGGATGGTTCAGTCAGTTAAGTGCCAACTTCAACTCAGGTCATGATCTCACAGTTGGTGAGTTTGAACCTCATTTCAGGCTCTGTGATGATAGCTCAGAGCCTGGAGCCTGCTTGGGATTCTGTGTCTCCCTCTCTCTCTGCCCCTTTGCTCATGTTCTGTTTCAGTCTCTCTCTTTCTTACTCTCTCTCAAATATAAATAAACATTAAATTTTTTTTTAAATTTCTGATTGAGAAGTGGGTATGTAACTATATGGAACCCTGCTAGGAACTTATTTACCAGAGCATTTGAGTAGGAAAGTCTTTCCATTGTTATTGTCATGCCAAAAGCATAGGAGATTTGGGTTTCTAGTAGAGCAGATCTTACCTGGGAGAAAGGAAAAAAAGCAGAAAGCCAATGAACACAAGTCAAAACCACATCTACTTCTATTTTTGTTGTATGAGCAGATACATTTCCAAGCTTCTTGAGACTAGCTTGAATTAGATTTATATAATGCATCAAAGAGAATATATATCTGAAAGAAGTAACTGTGAATAAGGAATGCAAAAGCAGAACATGAAATTGGCTGTTTTGAAGGGAATCCCTGACAATGAGGATGTCTCTATTTCCAGCTAAATAATTGCAAATCCATGGTATGCAATGATAAAATATCTAAATAGTTACCTACTGTGTTCAGTTCCATGTGGAGATTGAGGACTGAGTGCCATTATGAAATAGACTTTTTTTAATTTTGTTTTTTAACATTTATTTATTTTTTTGAGAGAAAGAGAGACACAGTGTGAGTGGGGGAGTGGCAGAGAGGGGGAGACACAGAATCTGAAGCAGACTCCAGGCTTCGAGCTGTCAGCATAAAGCCCTATGCAGGACTCAAACTCATGAACTGTGAGATCATGACCTGACCTGGAGTCGGACGCTCAACCAACTGAGCTACCTAGACACCCCAAAACAGACGTTTTTAATAGCTCCACTGAGAAATAATTCATTTAATATAAAATTTGCCCATTTAAATACACAACTCACTATATAACAAGTAGATTTCAGTATACATATACAATTGTGCAATCATCATCAATCATGATCTAATTTTTAAAATTTTCATCATTCTCCCCCCAGATGTTCACATTTATTAGCAGTCAACCTTCATCTTTCCCCAATTCATTGCCATAGAGCCCAGACTTAGGCAATCATTAAATTGTTTTCTATATGTATAGGTTTGGCTACTCTGGACATCTCATATAAATGCAATCATATTTCAAGTAATCTATGCTGTAATGTGTATCAATACTTTATTCCTTGTAGTTACCTGAGAGTACTCCATTGTATGGATTATATCACAGACTATTTATCCATTTACCAGCTGATGGGCATTTGAATTGTTTCACTTTTCGTCAATTACAAATAATGGCACTATGGACATTCATGTACAAATCTTTATGTGGCCTTTCCCCTGCATTTCTATTGGAAGGTCATTAAGAGTGGAATTTCTAAGTCAAATTGTAATACTATGTTAACTTTTTGAAGAACCACAAAACTGCTTCGCAAAGTAGCTGCAACATTTTACACCATCAGCAGCAATGTTCTCTAACATTTGTTATTATCTTTTTGTGATAGTCATCTTACGATGTAGGAAGTGGTTTCTCCTGGTTTTGACTTGCATTTCACTAATAGCTAATGACGTTGAGCATCTTTTAAGTACTTATTGACCATTTGTATATCTTCTTTGGAGAAATATCTATTCAGAACCTTTGACTAACCCTATTTTCTTTTAATATTTCTTTAGTTGTAAAAGGTTCTTTAACATGTATATTCAGAAGGTAAGTCCCTTTTCCACATATACTTTGTATATCGTCAGAAATCATTTACATGATTTGTAAATATGAGGGTCAATTAAAAAGATGTTTCATATTTTATTATTTGAAAAGATAATTGGCTGTCTAAAGAAAAAATAGTAGCATACGTAGCAATATAAATGCATGAGATGTATAGATGTATAACATATACGGAAATAAGACAAAACATGAAATAGACAAAAGTGCAATGTTTGTTTCTCTCACTACAGGTGAAATGTATATTTTTTGAATGAGTATATTCTAAGAGGTATAATGTAAATTCTAGAAAATCTTCTTAAATATCCATCACTAGTAACACAATACTGGACATAATGGAATTATAAAAAACCAATTTAATCCCAAAAAAGCAAGAAAAGAGAAACATTTGGTGAAAGAACTGATGAGACAAATACAAAACAATAAACAAGATAATAGATTAAAATCTACCCATAATGTATTTTATTTTAATTGGTGTAAAAAATTTAACTTAAAAAAGACAGACTGTCAGATGGCTTTAAAAACCCTCACAAACCCATTTTCAGTATAAATGTGAGAAAGTGTACATTTTATGTTTGTTTCTCAAAATGCATACTGATATATGTGGACATGAAATGATGCGATGTCTTTTTCTTTAATTTTTAAAAATTTATTCATTTTTGAAAGACAGAGACACAGCACAATCAGGGGAGAGGCACAGAGAGTCACACACAGAATCTGAGGCAGGCTCCAGGCTCTGAGCTGTCAGCACAGAGCCCAACGCAGAGCTCGAACCCACAAACCATGAGATCATGATCTGAGCCAAAGTCAGACTCCCAACTGACTGAGCCATCTGGATGCCCAGTGTGATGTCTCTTATTTTATTTGCTTTAAGATGCTTTGGCCATAAAGTTAAAAAAAAAAAAAAAGAAGAAGAAAAGAAAATGAAAAATCATAAGGAAGGAAGAATGAGAGGGTGGCTCAGTTGGTTAAGCATCCAACTCTTGATTTCAGCTCAGGTCATGAGCCCAGGGTCATGAGATTGAGCCCCACATTGGGCTCTGCACTGGTCATGGAGCCTGCTTAAGATTCTCTCTCTCTCTGTCTCTCTCTCTCTTTCTCTCCCCTGCCCCTATCTCAATCTCTCTCTCTCTCTCTCTCTCTCTCTCTCTCTCTGTCTCTCTCTCTCTCTGCCTCTCTCTCCCCCAACCCTACCACCTCAAAAATAAATAAATGAATGAATAAAAAATAAGTAAATAGATAGATAGATAAGTATAGTGATAAACTGATTCTGGGGTCCAGCTAATGAGAATGTGGGTGAATTTCATGTTCACTCTGTTTTTATGTATGTTTACGTTTTTTGTAATAAAACACTTACAATACATAATTATAAGTATTGCTTTTTATTTTATCTTTTGCAGGGTCACAAATTACAAATTATTTCTCAGATACCAGCAAAATCAACAGAGACTAGAAAAGTACAGCTAAGTACACTCCTCGCCCTCCTTCAGCCACACGTCTAAGGGTCACCTCCAGCTTACAGAACACTGAGGTAAGGGGGGATCACGAACTGTATGCCATTTTCAGTGCTGCCTGAAGAAATGAAAACTTCTTACTCCCTGGCCACGTGTTCTCATAGTGACAGCTTATCAGATCAGGAGAGCACAGCCTAAAGATAATGTGGGCTTTTAAGAAGGCAGAGCAGAGCCTGTGATCAAATAATTTCTGTGATTATCGTACATTTTGATTTTACTAATAAGTTAGCAAAGGGTGAGCGGGGTATATTTTTCACCAGGTATGATTAGAATTTTCTGATTCTTGCACATAAAATTTCCTGAGGAACACTTTTCTAGAGAACAGTTCTAGGGGAAGTCAAGGTGATCGACCAAGGGAATCCTTACAATCTTTGTTGTGTAAGTTTCGGATGTTTGTGGAGGAGGGCTGCATGTGGATTCCACTTTCTGCAATTTACAAGTAGCTTTCCTTTTTATTATTTTGTTTCATTTTTGCTTTTTTTTTTTTTTAATTTTGGCTTTGTTTTGTCTTTAATTGCAGCCCTCTTATTTTCTTTTTATGCTTCCTGCTGGATATGGATCAGAGGGATGTCTAGGACCCAGAGGGAACACACACAGACAAACACACACACACAATTTTCATTTTATGAGCAGGATATGTTTGAAACATTATATATGTAGAAAGGGATGCACGTGGGAATTTGAGGACTTTCTCCCATGTGTCCCTATACCCTATCACAGAGGTGAGTAGGGAGAGGAGTCTTGATCTATCAGAAAATTCCGTTTCTGTAAGCAAAGTGAGAAGGATGAACACATACCCTGAATATGTCCTTTATTTTTATTTTATTTTTTCTTCCTCTGGGACCATCAAGAGTTCTGGGGAAAGGATCTTCCTCTGTGAGGATCTAACCTGATTGAATATGAGTGTGTGAGTCTTGGTGGTCACGATACCATGCCTTCTTTAGAGATAGGACATATGTGAGCAAGTGAGAGAATGCATCCCTTTGACATGTAGAAACTCCTGTTTCTACCATTTCTGAATTCAAATATCAGGGTATTTTGGTTCATTTTATGTCATACTGCCAATTAAACTGACATTTGTCACTTGCTACCAATTACCATCAAATTTTACAGGCATTTTCTGAAATGACTAGGGAAGAGAGTCCAGAGTGAGAGACATCAGAACAGCCTGAGTGTAGAAGTGAGACTGTAAGGCTGCAATGTCTGGAGGCTGAAAGTGGGACCCTTCCCTCTGTTTCTCTCTCAACTCCCAGAAGACAGACAGCCACTAATAGAATCCCAGGAGGGAGACTAGATACAGTCCTTTTCTGAGGAGACTGATGAGGTCAAAATAGCAGCACCATTGACAATAGCCAAAGTATGGAAAGACCCCAAATGTCCAGTGACAGATAAATGGATAAAGATATGGTATATATATATATATATATATACATATATATATATACACACATATATATACATACATATATATATGTATGTATATATATATACACATACATATGTGTGTGTGTGTGTGTGTATATATATACACATAATGGAGAGTTACTTGGCAATAAAAAAAAAAGAATGGAATCTGGCCATTTGCAACTACATGGACGAAACTAGAGGGTATTATGCTAAGCAAAATTAGTCAGAGAAAGACAAATGTCATAGGACTTCACTCTTATGAGGACGTTAAGATACAAAACAGATGAACATAAGGGAAGGGAAGCAAAAATAATATAATAACAGGGAGAGTGACAAAACATAAGAGACTCTTAAATATGAAGAACAAGCAGAGGGTTGCTGGAGGGGTTTTGGGTGGGGAGATGGGCTAAAGGAATCTACTCCTGAAATCATTGTTGCACTATATGCTACCTAACTTGATGTAAATTAAAAAAAATAATAAATTAATTATTAAAATAAATAAATAAATACCCATAGATATTCACAGGTAGGGTCACCATGTTACTGAATCTATCTCAACACACTTTTGTTTCTGAACCCTATGAATATAGAACTTCCAATCAACTTTACAAATACTTCACCCTTTAAATGCTAATGAAAAGATAATGTTCCTAAGACATTTAAAGATATATGCTAATGTCAAAGGGAGATAGAGTTCTCTAAAGGAAAGAGAGAAAGAGGGAGAGAAATAGAACTCAAAAAAATAAATTTAAGGAGAATGTTTAAAAAGTTCTCTCCAAAAAATAATTAGTAAGATTGGAATATTCCTATGTCTTTGTGGGGAGTAGGATGAAAAAGCAAAAGGTGAACAATATGTGAGAAAGATCAGTGTTAGAAGATCAACTTGAAAGTTCATATACTTGAACAAAAAGAAAAAAAAGAGGCAATAACAGAGGAAACTTTCCTAAAACAGAAGGAAATGAGTAACCAGATAGGAAGTGAATACAAAAAGATGCATATTAAACACACACACACACACACACACACACACACACACACACACACCAGGAATTTTCAGAGAAAATGCTGTCAAATGTGTAGAGATAAAATAGATCATTTAGGATGAAGGAGAAATCAGACTGACACCAAATGGTATGATAGCAGCACTGGGATCTGGAAGCCAGTGAATCAGTTCTTTGAAAATTCTAATAAAAAAGTATTTCCAAATTTTCAATCAAGAGTGAGGCTCGAGGGGCGCCTGGGTGGCTCCGTGGGTTAAGCGTCCAATTTCAGCTCAGGTCATGATCTCACAGTCCTGCGTTGGAGCCCTGCATCTGGCTCTGTGCTGACAGCTCAGAGCCTGGAGTCTGCTTCGGATTCTGTGTCTCCCTCTCTCTCTGACCCTGCCCTGCTCCCTCTGTCTCTCTTTGTCTCTCAAAAATAAATAAAAAACATTTAAAAATTTTTAATAAAAGAGTGAGGCTAGAATTTTCAGACAGGTTACGGTTAAAAAAAATGTACAATCCATGCACCTTCCTCAGTAAGCTTTTGGACGACAGAGTAGGCAGGGACATGAAGACAGACTCAGACCTGGGAGACAAGAGATCCAGCGCAGGAGAGAGTGGAGGAGGGGGGAAGGGAAGTCACGATGAGGTCCCCTGTAGAGCTGAGTCACAAGTTCTGTGCTAGAGCTGCGGCAACAGCCGTCCAAGAGGAATATTCTCAAGAAAGTGAAAAGAACACTCCTGGGATGAGTGCATGATCGGTTTAAGAAAAAGTTGCATTATCACTATCTACTCAGAGATGAACGAGCTTTATGTGTGGAGATTACAAAGCAAATTTAAAAATAAGAGATTATTATATCCATGAAAAATCAATGTAGAAAAGAGGAAATAAAATAATAGTACCCCAAATAGTAAAGTAACCATGGAAAAACTAAAACTGGGACCACAGAAGAGGGGGATTGTGTACAAACACTGGGGTAGAATAGAGCCATAAATCGATAGAACCATTTTCCATAATTAATTAATTGATAATATTTACAATCCATTAATCTAACAATAGTAGTAGATCCATTTTACTTGGATAAAGTTGTATTATTAAGGAAGAGTTGGAAGTAGTTGCCTCTTCCAGTTCCAGTCATAATGGAGTAGCTGAAATCAGACTGTTTTTTCCTGCCATTATCAACTTTAGAAACTGGAAAAATACAGGGGCGCTTGGGTGGCTCAGTTGGTTGAGCACCTGACCTCGGCTTAGGTCATGATCTCACCATTACTGAATTCAAGACCCTCATTAGGCTGGTTGGGTCAGCATGGAGCCCACTTTGGATACTTTGTCCTTCTCTCTCTGTCTCTCTCTCTTTCTGTCTCTCTCTCTGTCTGTCTCTCTCTCTCTGTCTCACACACACACACACACATGCACACACAAATGAAAATTCAAAAAAGAAACTGGAAAAATACATAAAACACTTCTTTTATGCATTAAATAACAACCGCTGCAAGACGATGATCACCATAGGTAAGCCTCCTCGCTACCCATCTGTCCCCCTGGGGCCATGACACAGAGCCCAAACAAGGAGTACAAGACTCAGACATTCAAGTTCAGGAGTATGGAAGCAGCTCGAATTTTGGGAGAGGGTCCCAAAGAGGAAAAGTCATGGAAAAGAAATTCCTACATATGAAGAAAAGTTTCCATCTATCTTTGGAGGATTTCTGAGCTGGATTAGGGGAGGCCTACCAGAGGACATCTGAGGAACTGGAGGCTTGGGCTGTGACTCCTGCCTGAGGCTTCCAGGCAAGGCATGGGCATGCAGAGACCCTGGAGGAGGGACAGGAATGGGGGCCCATCCATTGGGATGATGCGAGAAAACATGGTGGTGAATGTTGCTAGTTTCCAATCTGGGCAACTGGAAAGTGGCAGAATGATTAATAATGACAGAAAACCAAGGAGAAAAAACTATGAAGGTGACTTGGGAAATACTGAAGACATATTAGAAAGATTGTAGACCTCTGAAGTTTGTGAGGAGAGTTTGAAATTTTTGTCGGTAGATCAGGAGAACAGTTTGCTCCAGTAACATGAATGGGGAAGTCAATTTGTGCATAAATTACAATTGAAATGAATGAATGAATGCCATTGAGTGAATGAAATCTTTGGACAGAATATACAGATTAAAGGAAGAGTTGAAGAATGCATCTAAATGAATACCAACATTAAATGGCTGGGTGCAAGAAGAGGAGGAAGCCAGCTAGGGTATCTGAGAAGGAGTGGACATAATAAAGAAAAATAAGAGGAAGGTGCCACAGACATTAAGAGGAATGAATAATAACAATTCTCATTGATCTGGTCTGCTGCCAAGTAAATATTTTTGGAAGAAGCATATTAACAAATGAATCAGGTTAGCAATTGCTGATGACATGAGAGTCTACCTCAGACACTAGTTATGAAATAACTTCATAGTCATGGGCTCAATGCAATGTTTTAAGCACAAGGCAAACTACAGAGAGGAAAAGAACTAAGTGAAGAAGAGAAGATTCTTGTGAAACACAAGCCTGATTAGTCTAATTCAACCTCACGCACAAGGACGCAATGAAAATAGGGAAAAGTCCAATCTTACTCCACTGAAAATATCATTAAATCCTATGACCTCCTTCTAAAAGATGAGAAGTTTGTTTTCTAAAACTGTATTTAAAAACACAGTTTTAAACGTCACTAAAGCGTATATGTTCCTTAACAAAAGAGGAAAATGTAACTGTGTACATAGAAAAGTAGTTCTCCATACAATGTTTCTGGGATTGGCAAGTATCCAACTCCATCTTTCCCATCTACACGAAGCAGGTAGCATTGAGGGGATGCCAAACTGCAGACAACTTGGTAGTACAGTGTACAAAAGAAGTGGATTCATGGTAAATGAAGAAAAGCATCACACAATCTTCATGGACATCAGAAAATGTGGTTTAGTCATATCTATTACCCATGTAACTGGTACTTGAATTGCTCAAAAAATTAATAAAAAGTAATAGAATGAATGAATCAAGCAGAACTCCAAACCCCATTATTATAGAGTTGATGTGCTAATTATATAATTCAAAATATTTTGGCAGATATTCAAGATATAACCATATAGTACAATCACATTTTTCAAGACCAGAAATTTGTTCATAAGTCAACTCAGAATATCACATTTGATAGGGGTGCCTGGGTGGCTCAGTCAGGTGAGTTTCTGGCTTTGGGTCAGGTCATGATCTTGTGGTTTGTGAGTTTGGGCTCCATGTTTGGAGTTCAGAGCCTGGAGCTCTGTGTCTCCCCCTCTCTCTGCCCTTCCCCTGCTCACACTCTGTCTCTCTCTCAAAAATAAATAAACGTCAAAACATTTTTTAAAAAGAATAACACATTTGATAACTTAAAACTTATGCGTCAAACCCCAAATAGGCCATTTTAGCACCAAGTTACTTCTTGATCTCCAGCACCGACGTTCAGTTGAGAAGGCAGAAATTGTGATCGAATTTTCTGTTCTCTCTGATAATAAGGATGTGATTTGTCCTCATGAAATTAGTCATTTGGAGAAAAGAACAGTAAAATAACAAGATCAAATGAACACACTGATCAAACTTTTTAAAGAAGGATCTTTTGTACAAGACATTAACCCTATTCTGCTAGGAAAAATAACATTAAATGAATGTAATCCCTGCACTGTAGAAGAGGAATAATCCTTTATAAATGATCCTGATAGGTGGAGCTATTGCTGTCAGAGTTGATTTAATAATGACCTATGAGCACATCAGAGGGCTAGAAGAGTATAATTTAAGGTTACATTTAGTTATATAAGAGTATTCTTTTGGAATATTCTTTTATCAAAAACTGGAATTCTGTATTTGTTTTAATTTGATTCATGCCAGTAATTGGGAAGCACTTTCTTTTTTTTTTTAGATAAAGAGGAAGAGTATGAGCAGGGGAGAGAGGGGACAGTGGCAAAGGGAAAAGGAGAGAGAGAATTCCATGCAGCCTCAACACTCAATGCAAAGCCCGACATGGGGCTCAGTCTCATAACCATGAGATCACAATGTGAGCCGAAATCAAGAGTCAGATGTTTAACTGACTGAGCCACCCAAACATCCTGGAAAATACTTTTCCATGGACCTTTACATTTCTGCACAGGTTTTCAGCAGAGACATTTACTTTGTTCCTGACTATCTTCACAAGAATGTGTGTAACAGATGGTGGAAGACAGAGACAATGTCTCCTATAGAGACAGAAGACAGGCAGGCAAGAGGCCCCAGCTTTACTAAACTAAACTGCAGGTAACCAGTTAAGTTTGAATTTAGATATTTTTTTTGGCATACGAATGTCCCATGCAATATTTGGAACATAGTTACACAAATCTATTATCTACTGTTTAATAATCATTCAAATTGAACTGGGCACCTGTGTTTTATCTGGAAACCTCATATGTTAAGGAATGTGCTCTCTGTAATTTCAAGTTTCTCACCAGCAACCCAGACCACCGTTTCGGAGCCATCAGCTGACCCTCTAATCATTGCTTTCTGATGACTTGAGCCTCAGGATAACAGTACAAATGCTGTTATTGTTATGAGACAGTCTTTCATTCCTGACCACACGTTTCAAGTTCTGTCACCATCCGTGAAACTGGTAAGCTGTTTTAGCTTATAAAGAGAGTAAAATCTCAGACACATCATGGTTCTTGACATTCTTCTCCCTCACTAAAATATAAGAGCCTCTGACAGCAGAAACTAGTTTTGTTTTGTTTGACGCTGTATGTCTGGTGTATTGCCCGGTACTTCTCACATGATGAATAATTGTTGAAAAGGTGAATAAAAGAATAATTGAATGAGCTGTCAATTGAATTTCAACTGCTAAACTCTGGGAAGCTTTGCAATGTAAATTAGGCTGTATTCCTTAGAGTTAAATTGCTTTGTGTCTTTTTCTCCCCAAGTTTATCTCCATTCTATCTTCATCATCATCTCCATCTTCTGCGTTGGCCTCAGAGCTCACTCTGACAGGCCAGATATAGTTATAGCTGTTAACCATTCCTGCATTTAAACAGGAATGGGATGTCTGAGTGGCTCAGTTTGGTAAGCGTCCAACTTTTATTTTTATATTTTTAATTATTTTTGAGAGACAGAGAGAGAGACAGCACAAGCGGGAGAGGATCAGGAAGAGAGGGAGACATAGAGTCCGAAGCAGGCTCCAGGCTCTGAGCTTACTATCAGCACAGAGCCCGATGCGATCCTCAAACCCATAACTGTGAGATCATGACCTGAGCGGAAGCCAGATGCTTAACTGACTGAGCCATCCAGGCGCCCCAAGCATTCAACTTTTTATCCTGGCTCAGGTCATGAGTTCACAGTTCCTGAATTTGAGCCCCACATCAGGTTCTGCACTGACAGTGCAAATCTCCTCTTTTCTCTGCACCTTTGCCCTTTCAAAATAAATAAATAAACTAAAAAAAATAAAGTAGGGGCGCCTGGGTGGCTCAGTTGGTTAACTGTCTGGCTTCTGGCTTCGGCTCAGGTCATGATCTGACGGTTGGTGGGTTCGAGCCCAGTGTCGGGCTCTGTGCTGACAGCTAGCTCAGAGCCTGGAGGCTGCTTCGGATTCTGTGTCTCCCTCTCTCTCTGACCCTCCCTTGCTCATGCTGTCTCTCTCTGTCTCTCAAAAATAAATTTAAAAAAGCATTAAAAAACATAAAAGAAATAAAAATAAAATAAAAGCTAATGTTGCTTGAATAGGCCCAAGGAAAATGCTGGGAAACCTCGAGAAAGTTTGTCCCAAAGTCAGGCTTCAATTTCAGCAACTCCATCTCGACTCTCATGTGTGATTCTTCACCAAGGTATTCTAGGAATACTGGAACTAATCACTGATAACTGTCAATTAGTAAATTAATATGGCAATAGTTGGTTGCTTATATAATCACTTAGTTCAGAACTGAGAGCTAGTTTCCTTTGTAATAATCTGCTTCTAATTCCTCATTGCACACCAGAAAAGACATGAACCTCAGAGTTTGGAATGTACCTACATCTACAAATCCCAACTTAAGGTTGACTTAATCATCTAAGGGTTTTTCACATATACTCAACTATGATATAAAAAAACCCCCACAGTATAAACATGGACTCTCCACTTGGTTACTTAAGAATGTACATACACCTCTATTTCTATATCTTTCTATCTTTATCTCTATGTCTATCCATCTATTGTTAATATCAACACACAACGTCAAAGAAATAATCTACTAGTTGTGCTCAATTACAGGCCAAATTCCTTGACCTATAAAGATCTTTATCTTTTTACTTTTTGTTAATGTTTACTCTGGAAAAAAAGATTGGTAAAAACTGACCCATCCTTATGATTTCTCATTCTTTACTGATGGCTTTCTTTATTCCATTTTTTCTTCCTATTTTCTACTCCTCATCCATTGAATTTGCTTCCTTGTATGAGAATGTGAGTTCTGGAGACAGGATGGCTAATGCATTTTTGTGACCAACCAGGATCTAATGGTCAGAGATTTAGAGTGAAAATAACCAAGGCTTGACTCTTTGTAATGCTACCTATTAGTTTGTGACATCATGGAAGTTACTTAGGCCATCTACCTAAAATTTTTTGACTTTGAATAAAAATAATAACCTAATGACAGCAATTATCAAGATTAAACAAGGTAAAGAATATGGATGGTTTACCCAGCAAGTGGCACAGAAAAGAAATAAAGTAAATAAGAAAATATATCATGGGAATTCAGACCAAGCTTGTGTGGGTTACAGCAGCAAGAGGGCTTGATACCACCTTGAGCGTCCACAGACCTATGTCCAGGGAGCTTTTGCTTTGAAAGGCAGCATATAGATGTCACTGAAGACGAAAAGACGTCAGGTCAGTACAAGAAGAAGAGTAGGCATACCACATTTTATTGCACTTGACATTATTGTACTTCCAGATTTTGTCTTTTTTTTTTTTTTTTACAAATCAAAGCTTGTGAAAACCCTGTGTTGAGCAAGTCTATCAGTATCATTTTTCCAATAGGAGTTGTTCACCTTATGTCTGTGTCACATTTTGATAATTCTCACAATACTTCAAACTTTATCAGGATTCTTATATTTTGCTATGGAGATCTGTGATCAGTGATCAATGATGTTACTTTGTAATTGTTGTGGGGTGCCACAAACCACGCTCATATAAGATGGTGAACTTAATGATAACTATGTATGTTCTGACTGCTCCGCTGACCAGATGTTCTCTGATCCCTCTCACTCCCCTTGGGCTTCCCTGTTCTCTGAGACAAAACAATATTAGACCAATAAATAATCTTACAATGGCCTTGAAGTGTTCAAGTAAAAGGAAGAGTCATTCATCTCTTACTTTAAATCAAAAGCTAGAGTCATTAAGCTTCACAGGGAAAGCATGTTGGAAACTATGATAGGCTGAAAGCAAAGTCTTTTTGATGTGGTTTTGGAGTGATGAAGGGGGTCTGGAGACAATGGCTAAGAAAAAAATTCTTGGGATGTCTTTGTTGCAAAATAGTGATTTTATGAAAGCACCGAGACAGGACCTATGGGCAGAAAGGGCTATACTGGGGTTGTGAGGAGCAACTGGTTATGTATTATGGAGTTGGGGGGTGGTGGTGGTAAGAAAATGGGAGGTTTCCAAAATGACTTTCATACACTAAAGAAGACTCATAGGATACTGGAAGACTTGGTATTGTTCCATTAAAGATATTTTCCCTCTAATAAGGAATTAACATTAAGACAAGACAGTTGAGAGTTTCTTGGAGGACTGTTTTACTATGCCTATCTCAAGTATTTGTCAATGAGCTGAAGGTTATAAAGCAATTTATTTTTACCTATATTTTCTTCTGTGTTCCCCACCTCACTATGGAGAGAAGGGTGATGTTAGGTCTCCAGGAAATTCAATCTATGAAAAAGATAGCTTTTTTTTTTTTTTTTTTTGGTAAATCATTAAGACAGTTGCAAACTGATGGAGTAACCAGAGATGGAGACTCTGGTTCTATGATCCTAGGTGACTGTGATCTTTATTAGCTAACTACTTGTTTTTCCCTTTCCTTTGTTTTTGGGCAGCCAGGAGTGCCCGAGGAATGTCACACATCCCCACCTGAGGTGTTAGCTTGTACTTTGCCCTCAGTTTGCCTTTGGCTCCTTTCATCTTCTTGAGCCAAATAGTTAGCCAAGTGTGACTGCAAAGGGGAAGTTTTTGAAGAAAAATAAAAGTGCTATTCTAGCAAACACAAATGATAAGTGAAACAGCCTTATTGGTGATATGGAGAAAGGATTGTTTGTTTAGGTTGAAGATCAAACCAGTCACAACGTTTCCATAAGCCACAGCCTACTCCAGAGCAAAACCCTAACTATCTTCAGTTCTATGAAGGTTGGGATCAGTGGGGAAGCGGATGTTTGTAGCTAACAGAGGTTGGTTTATGAGATTTAAAGAGAGAACCAACTCTGTAGCATAAAAGTGTAAGGTGAAGCAGCAAGTGCTGATGTAGAAGCTTCAGTAAGTTCTTTGAGAAGATCTAGCTGAGATAATTAATGAAGGTAGTTACACTAAACAATAAATTCTCAGTGCAGACAAAACAGCCTTCTATTGGAGGCAGATGGTGTCTAGGATTTCCGCAGCTAGAGAGGAAAAGTCAATGCTTGGCTTCAAAGTTTCAAAGGACAGTCTGACTCTTGTTAGGGGCTAATACAACTGGTGACTTGAAATTGAAGCCCATGATCATTTACCATTCTGAAAATCCTTAAGCCCTTAAGAATTGTGCTAAATGTGCTCTTCCTGTGGTCTATCAGTAGAACAACAAAGCCTAGATAACAGCACATCCATTACAACATAGCTTACTGGATATCTTAAACCTGCTGTTGAGATCTACTGCTCAGAAAATAAAATCCTTTCAAAATATTACGGCTCATTGACAATATACCAGGTCACCCAAAGGCTCTGATGGAGATGACGAGATTAATATTGTTTTCATGTCTGCTAACACAATATCCTTTCTACATTCCTTGGATCAAGGAGTGATTTAGGCTTTCAAGTCATCTTATTTAAAAAACACATTTCGTAAGGCTATAGCTGTCATAGATCAAGATTCCTCTGATGCATGTGGGCCAAGTCAGTTGAAAACCTCTGGAAAGAATTCAATATTCTAGGTGCCATTAAAAACATGTGTGACTCATGGGAAGAGGTCAAGATACCAACATGAACAGTAGTTGGAGGAAGTTGATTCCAACCATTATGGATGACTTTTTCATTGGAGGAAGTAACCAGAGATGTAATACAGATATCAAGAGAACTAACATTAGAAGTGGAACCTGAAGATGTGACTGACTTGATGTGATCTCATGATCAAACTTTAATAGATATGGAGTTGCTTCTTAGACATGAGCAAAGAATGTATCTCTTGAGATGGAATCTCCTCACTCCAGTTGAAGAGGCTGTGAAGACTTTGAAATGACAGCAAAGGATTTAGAATATTATTTGCACTCAGTTGATAAAGCAGCAGTAAGTTTTGAGAGTGTTGGCTCCAATTTTGGAATAGGTTCTACTGGGTAAAATGAAATTGGTCATGAAAGGAAGAGTCAATCTATACAGGAAACTTTGTTGTTGTCTTATTTAAAGTGATTGCTATGGTCATTCCAGTCTCCAGCACCTACCACCCCGATCAGTCAGCAGCCACCAACATCAAGGCAGCACTCACCACTAGCAAAAAGATTATGCCTTGCTGAAAGCTCAAATGATGATTACCATTTTTATGTAATAAAGTACTTTTTAACTAAGGCATACAATTTTTAAAAATTTTTTTACATTTATTTATTTTTGAGAGACAGAGTGAGACAGAGTGTGAGTAGGAGAGAAGAGAGAAGGAGACATAGAATCCAAAGCAGGCTCCAGGCTCTGAGCAGGCATTCAGCACAGAGCCTGATGCAGGGCTCAAACCCATGAACTGAGATCATGACCTAAGCCAAAGTCAGACACTTAACGACTGAGCCACCCAGGCGCCCCAAGGCATATAATGT
Organism: Suricata suricatta; assembly: GCF_006229205.1. Taxonomy (NCBI): domain Eukaryota; kingdom Metazoa; phylum Chordata; class Mammalia; order Carnivora; family Herpestidae; genus Suricata; species Suricata suricatta. The sequence goes on along the minus strand of NC_043701.1, from coordinate 52,728,138 downwards.
TTTTAAGACATAATGTTATTGCACACTTACTAGCCAATAGTATGGTGTAGACATAACTCTTATGTGCACTGGAAAACCAAAATATCATTTGGTTTGCTTTATTGTTATATTTATTTTATTGGGGTGAGATAGTCCCTAAACCCAAAGGCTATGAACTAGACAGGGATGATAAGGTCTGAATCTTGTAGGATGTTACCTGTGTGCCATGCTTAGGGGTGGGTAGGCAGGTAGCAGGCCAAAATAGCCAGAAATATAACACCACTGATCCTCTGTACTGCAGGAAATGGGTAGGAAATAGTTTTAACAGACTCTCAGTAAACCTGAGCAGCACTGAGACAGTTTAGTCTTTAAAACTCAAGATCATTCTCAAAGTAACTTTTTGTTTTCCTAACTCTGGTCTTTAGATTCTCAAAATTCAACACTAGCATGTCAAAGACAAATCTGAGAGCCAAACACAACCCTTATATTATTTAAAATAGCACTGACGTTGCACACCTGGGTAAGCACAAGCAAATATAAGGCTAGTCTTCCCGCTGTTGGTTTCTGACTACATCAATTATCCTAACCGACCGGGTTGTCTAAATGATCATATTTCTGATTGGTTTATTTGCATAAGAGAAAATTATATAGTCACTTTAGCAACAAATTTCTTGGCACGAAGATAATCATTTCACAGTTTTTCTTCCAGATTCCTGAATGCTGAGTCACACTTAAGCCACAGCTCAACATCTCTTGTGAGTATATTTTTATAATACCACCTTTGAGAGCCAAAATATATTGTTGTTTTCTAAAAATTATTGGTCCAAAATGAGCTTTAAGGCTTAAAATATTACTCTACACTCCTTTGGGGGGATTTCTTTTTCTCTAAGTCTATTCTGAATTTTCTAGTATGTCCTTTGAAAAGATATCTAATCGTGTATTTTTACTCTGATAAGAATAGTTTTTGTTGTGGTTGGTATTTTGAAAAGATTGAGACATCTTGTTTCTTTTTTTTATTTTTTTATGTTTTATTTATTTTTGAAAGAGAGAGAGAGAAGGTTAGCATGAGCAGGGGATGAACAGAGAGAGGGAGACACAGAATCTGAAGACAGGCTCTAGGCTCTAAGCTAGCTGTCAGCACAGAGCCTGATGCAGGGCTCGAACCCACAAACTGTGAGATCATAACCTGAGCCAAAGTCAAACGCATAACCAACTGAGCCACCCAGGCACCCCTCAACATCTTGTTTCTTGAATTCTGGTCTTTATTACTATAGGTTTATTATTTGCTAAATGTTTTTAAAAGTCTGAAATTAATTGCAAAGTAACAATTATTGAGAAAACGACATTTTTGCAATGAAATTGACACCATTCCTAGAATTATCATAGAATTATTTTAAGACATTATTAAAGACATAATTTAGGAAGAATTAGGTTCTTTTTCAAATTTCAGAAGGAGTAGAGGAGAGGAGAGGAAGAAATGAAACCTTTTAGTAAAATGTTTCAGTTCCAAATTAAGACAGTCACATTCTCGGTAAAAACATACAAACAACAACAGGGGTCCCTCTAAATCTACTTTGCTATCTTCTTCAATTTTACTAGAAACTGATGTGCACTTTTGAACAAATACAGCATTTGTCACTGAACAACAAGGACTTGAACTGTGCAGGCTCACATATATGCATACTTTTTACAGTGTGATGCTCGGAATGTGTTCTCTCTCTTTTATGACTTTATTAAAACATTTTCTTATCTCTACTTTATTGCAGGGATATAGTTTATAACACATACATATCATATATATTCATTGACTGTTTATTTCATCAGTAAAGCTTGTGGTCAACAGTAGGCTATTAGTAGTTAAGTTTTGGGGAAGTTGAAAGCTACATGTGGATGTTTGACTATCGGGGAGGTCAGCACTCATTTTTCAAGTGTCAGCTGTATGTATATGTAATACACAATTATTTGTCATAATATGTAAAGTATATTATTCTTTGGAATAATTTAAAGAAACATAATTTAAAGATAAAACTAGCCAAAACAATGACACTCTAACTTCATCAACAAAAAGCCTTTGCACTGTGTGTCTTAAAGTTCCCTCCAAAAATGGCTTGTCTTCATTCATAGCAGAATCTGAGGGGAACAAACATTTACCAAAGAAATTAATGTCTGAAGTCTGTCTGCTCTCGACATTTCCCCTTATCTAACTTACAGGTACCAGGCAAGCATAGAACTTCTAAAGTCATTCTTCTTTCTGTCCTTGGGGACTGGAGTTACAGTCAGTGCATCATTTACAGAATATTTTCTCCAGGGGATTTTGTGGTTGGCTTATCATGAGCACTTAAAGTGTTTAAATCTATTACTCGTTACATAATATTGGTGGCATGGAGCCACTGTAAGTCTTTTTTTTCCACTGATGTTTAATGGCTTTTTATTTTTAATTTTTACTTTTTTTAGATTTTAAATTTTTTTAACCTTTATTCAATTTTTAGAGACAGAAAGAACAGAGTGTGAGTGGGGGAAGGGCAGTGAGCGAGGGAGACAGAATCTGAAGCAGGCTCCAGGCTCTGAGCTGTCAGCACAGAGCCTAACGCCAAGTTCTAACTCACTGACCATGAGATCAAGACCTCAACTGAAGTCTGACACTCAACTGACTGAGCCACCCAGGCACCCCAAACAGCTTTTTAAATATAATTTCAAATTATAATTAGGACAATAATCCCCAGTTGGGTTTGGGCTTCAGTCGACCATTAACCATTTTATTTGTATTTCTGGTAATTCAGATACATTGTAAAACACGAAATCCTTCCTATTAGATTTTAGCTTATGCTTTTATAAAATGATGTCATTAATTATATGTACTCCACAAGGAAATGTCTTTAAATATTTTGAAATATTCCCTAAAAAGAAACGTAAGCACACTTATTTTAATTCTTGATATATGTGTTGGGCTAATTAAGTGGTGAGAAATTTATTGAAATATTTAATTAAAAGCTAGTTTTTAAGATAAAAGCTAAGTAATAAAAATAAGTTCTACTAAAATAGTTTGCAAAATATGCTAATCTTTTGCAAGCTAATTAAGCATGTTAACCTTTGGAAGATTTATATTTATGTTTTTACTGCTGAATTATTTTCTTGTAAAAGTAACATTTGTTTGCCAGATGTCCATTGATCTTACCTATTTCAGAGTTTGTTTGAAGTTACAAACGACTCAATCATAATTTGTCAAAAGAAATCTGGGTCTTTACAAATAAAGTTGTAACATGAGATTTTCATGCTCTAAATGACTTAGACATTTGTTACCTCTTTATAAGCCAGTAGATTTCCCACTCAGGTAAACAAACAAACAAAAAACCCGATAAGTGGTACTATGTCTTTTTAGAATAAAGTGGATAGAATTAGCTATCTGATTACCCAGATAGGAGGTTTTAGGTTGCTCAACATTTAGAGATCTCCATTTGTCAAAACTTTACATGGATCATCCATTCTCAGTGAACTGGACACTTATATAGGATTAGATTCTACCCTTGAACGTGACAACTGTTAGAAAACAAGATAACAGGTTGGGGCGCCTGGGTAGCTCAGTTGGTTAAGCCTCCGACTTCGGCTCAGGTCAGATCTCACGTTCGTGGGTTCGAGCCCTGCGTCGGGCTCTGTGCTGACAGCTAGCTCAGAGCCTGGAGCCTGCTTCAGATTCTGTGTCTCCCTCTCTCTGCCCCTCCCCCTCTCATGCTCTGTCTCTCTCTGTATCAAAAATAAAAATAAAACATTAAAAAAAATTAAAAAAAAAAAAAAGAAAACAAGATAACAGGCTCAAAATGGAGTCACTTGTTCTAAGCCACATACCATCCAACCAAAACTTAATACAATAATAGCTTTGGCTCTTCTAATTGATCAAGAATTGCCTGAACAGTACTAATTAGGTAATCTGCCTGGCAGACTCTTTCCATCCCCTAAAGGAAATTAACCTTACAATAACCATATACTAGTATAACTTCTTTGTCCCTGTGCCCTTCTGCCTATAAGAGTCTTTCATTTTTAGAGTTTTTGGAGCTCCTTTCTATCTGCTAGATGGAATGCTGTCCGATTTAAATTTATTATTTCTCAAATAAACTTAAAAAAATCTAATATGCCTCAGTTTATTTTTACACACACTAGGCTTTATGGTTCCAAGACTTTAAGATTCTCAGTCATCTAGGTTTGTGGCATCTCACACATCAAAAAAGAATGACAATATTTGTTTCCACGTTTTTATGGATTTAATTTTAATACCCATCTTACATGGCCCCCTTTACTAATATTGGTCATTTTATTTCACAAGTGGGAACATTTTATTCTGAAATGTTTAAGAGGTTCTTCTTATATGTAATCTTTAACTATCTCATAGGTAGTATTCTCTTGTAAAATCCGGTAATACATTCTAAAGGAAAAAAAAAATAGATACAAATCAAAGTACAAAGCAGAGTTGACTCATCTTAATCTTAAATGTTAGATGAGAACAATTTCCTTTTTTAAAAATGGGTTGTTAAATTACTGAGACCCTATAGTCCCGTAATTGTTATCATGTTATGCCCAGATCGCAGTCCCCCTAAAGACCAGGACCACCAGGGAGACCGAGTCACGCATGCAAAAGCAAAGGGCTTTATTATGGGCACGGGCTTGGGCTCACAGACTTTACCAGCACAGTGGATCCATGCTGTGAGCCCCAAACAAAGGCAAAGTAGGGTTTTTATGGGGTTTGTGATGGGGGAGTTACAGAAATTGTGACATGGGAACAGTGATCCAATCATAATTATACAATATTCCTGACAGCAGGTTTAACCATTCACATTGTCTAGAGTATTCATGACTTTTGGCGGGATCCGATTACAACATTCAGAGTACCTTTAAAATCAACCAATTACAGGGCAGATCTAGGGTCTTGTTTGGCGACTATCAGGTTAATTTTAACATTAGGTAACAGGGTCCTATCTAAAGTTTCCATCTGCAGGCCTCACCCTTAGGAATGTGGAGAATGGCAGTTGGCCTTTCCTGATTGGGTGTTGCGAGGGTGGCCTCTCTTGCTCTAGGCAATGTGTAGCTGCCTGTTAGTTTTGGGGAACTGAAACCTAGGCCTTCTAGATCAGAGGGGAAACTTAAAGCCTGTCATGGAGTCTGTTTGGTTTAGACTTGTGTCCTTACACTGACACAAAGAAAATGAACAAAACCTGCTATGTGGACACATTGGCTTCATTCATAATTAGTAATTAATAGTTGTCAAAATAAAATTTAAAAATACTTGGAGGGGCACCTGGGTGGCTAAGTTGGTTAAGTGTCCGGCTTCAGCTCAGGTCAACATCTCATGGTTCGTGGGTTCGAGCCTGGCATCGGGCTTTGTGCTGACAGTTAGCTCAGAGCCTGGAGCCTGCTTCAGATTCTGTGTCTCTCTCTCTCTCTGACCCTTCCCTGCTCACACTGTCTGTCTATGCTCTCAAAAAAAAAAAAAAAAAAAGAAAGAAAGAAAGAAAGAAAGAAAAAGAAAAAACATTAAGAAAAATTAAAAAAGAGTTGTAAATGAAAACTTACTTTTTCATCATAATCTTATATTTTCCAATATATTTAGTACTCCAAGAAAGACAACTTTGGTTGTTTACTATTTATTAATGCTTGTTTCTAAAAGACTGGATTTCTGATGCCCTTCAAATCAGGCATCAAATATAGGATACATAGTTAAATTAATTTGAATTTTACATAAACAGCAAATCATTTAAAAAAAATTTTTAGTATTCATGTTATTTCAAACACTGTGTGGGTCATATTTTTCCTCAGAGAAAATGCTGTTTCTCTTCTCATGTTTATTTGTTAAATTTTGCAACCCCACCTCAAATGCATATGCTGGGAGGAAAAAAAAAATCTCTCTACCAATTTAGGTCTGACAATAGACAGATTAAGAGAGAAAAGTTGATGATGCCTGTGGGAGCATTCAAATGAAGAGGCTGCCTGAACAGCCAGGGATAAAGGTTATATACCAATTCAATAGAGGAAAGGGGCAGGGTACGGCTTCTCTGGGATTGTAAATGAGCTGTGAGAGGAGACAAATGGGCTTTCAGGGGACCAAATGGAAGGTAGGACAGTGTCTGGTAATGTTTGTTTATGCAACTTCTCAGCCCTGTACTAGAGGTCAATCTCTCTCCCCTCCAGAAGCTCCCCCCAAAACAGGTTTATGCCAGTTTCCCTGGAGAAGACTCTGCTTTTAGTTGGAAAAAGGAAACTCTCAGAATGTGTCTTCCTGAATCTGCTGTATCTCAAATGTCTTCTGTTTGAAGTAATCTTTATATTGTTGTAAATCCCTTCACATACACTGACAAACCAGTGTAGCTAATGTATATGGGTACAATATTTTTAGAAGGTAATTTGGCATTTTCTGTGCTATTACCTATTGATTCAACAATTAAGCTTCATGGTATTTAACCTGCAGATATACACACAGGCCTTTACAAAGGTACATGCTGTTTCGGAATGCTTTTAATGTTAAATTTTATTGTAAAGTTGGAAATTAAAAATAAACAAATAAAAACCTAATTGTTTATCAGAAGAAGGCTTATGAAATCAACCTTAATGAAACTGTATAATGAAATACTAAGTAGCTCTTTAAAAAGGTAAGCTAAGCGAAATAAGTCAGGCAGAGAAGGACAGATACCGTATATTTGCACTCATAGGTCTAACAGGAAATTTTCAGAATGATCTAGCTTCAAGAAAAGCAAGCAGTGAGTAGTGTTTAAGAAAAATTGATTCAGTATCTAATGGATAGTTGATACCTGTCACAACACAGCATTTTACATACTGTTAAGTGAAACTGCAATACAATCTAAGTTTATTTTG
>NC_043701.1:52714691-52721201 GCF_006229205.1 Suricata suricatta | reverse complement strand
TTTTTTTGTGTGTGTGTTTTGGAGAGGGCATGTGATGAAACTGTTTTATGTATTGACAATGTAGTGATTCCATGATGTTTTATTTGTGAGAACTGTGAGAAATTACTTTTACTCTATGTTCATAAAATGAAATAATAATTTTAAAGTGATTATATGGGAGTTAAAGTTTATATTATTTAAAAACCTCTTCTAGTTTCATTATAAAGAAAAGAAGTGGGGAATTGTGAGAAAAACAGGTCATCAAACACACATAGTCATCACTGCAATGTTTCCAAATATTCTGATTTTCTTTCTCTTTGACGTCAAGAACATCACTTGCGTGCCCCCCAATAGTCAGCATAAATGATAATTTATTCCCCAAATGATTTAAACCCTTTACCTCATAAGTAAAACACTACAGATAAATCTTTTAAAGATGGAAGGAGAGAGACAAGGTTTTCTAATGGTGTTCCCTTTCATAAAATAAAGTAATAAAGAAGAATAAAAGATTAAGACACTTTCTAGTGCTATTTTTCAATGTTTTGTATACTCTCAATTTTTTGTAATGTGTATCAATGACTCTTACAAATTAAAAAACACATTTATTTTCATAAAATAACAATTCTGTACAAGATATATCACTCATTGCTTTGTTTCAAGCATTATTATTAATAAGGCTTATGTAGTGAAGTTTCTGGTTATTTAGGCACATCCTATAATGCCTAACAATGAATCCCATATATATTTATCTTATATCATTTTTTAATGTTTTATTTATTTTTGAGAGAGAGAAAGAGACAGCGTGAGCAGGGGAGGGGCAGAGAGAGAGGGAGACACAGAATCCGAAGCAGGCTCCAGGCTCTGAGCTAGCTGTCAACACAGAGCCAGATGCAGGGCTCGAACCCACTAACCAGGAGATCATGACCTGAGCCAAAGCCAGATGCTCAACTGACTGAGCCACCCAGGTGCCTCTCTTAATCTTAACTAAAAGTCTATTACATTGCCCCGAAAATTCAATGCAAATTATTTTACTTTATTTATTTTTTAAAACATTTTTGTTAACATTTATTTATTATTGAGAAACAGAGAGACAGATCATGAGTGGGGGAGGGGCCAAGAGAGGGGGAGACACAGACTCTGAAGCAGGCTCCCAGCTCTGAGAGGTCCATACAGAGGCCAATTGGGGGCTCAAACCCATGGACTGTGAGATCATGACCTGAGCCAAAGTTCAATGTTCAACTGACTGAGCCACCCAGGTGCCTCCAAATTATTTTACTTTAGACCAATACATAATGATACACCTGTCGGATCATAGCTTTATACTTCTGCTACAAAGACATACTAGCTGTTGACCTTTCTTTTAAAAAGTTTTACCATTTCTACCTGTATCTGTGTGGCAAAGATTCTTCAAAATGAAAATTTATAATTTGAAATTCAGCATATATTCACTATGAATGAAGAAAAGGTAACTTGAAAACCTAATTTCAAGAAGAAAAGTAGAATGTGAAGTTTTTGGTAAACTGTTGAACTAATATAGAAAAACACATTTGATGAGTTCTGTCTCCATGGACCAAAACTGTGCAGTGTTGTCCTAAAAACATGGTAGATATTCTCTCCTTTTAAATTTTAGTAGGACCCATTACCACTTTTTTATCTTGTTGCTTTCCATCATTTTAGAGAACATAAATTAAATAGTAGTAAGAAGAGGTACTTTTTACTAATCAATATGTAAAATTGAGTTTTACAAGTCATATGGATTTTTTTAGTTTTTTAATGTTTATTTATTTATTTTGAGAGAGATAAAGCACGACCAGGGGAGGGCCAGAGAGAGAGGGAGACACAGAATCTGAAGCAGGCTCCAGGCTCCTAGCCTTCAGCACAGAGCCTGAAGCAGGGCTCAAACCCACCAACCCATGGGATCGTCACCTGAGCCGCAGTAGGATGCTTAATCCACTGAGCCATCCAGGTGCTCCTAGCAAGTCATATGGGGTTTTATAATGAACCAGATTATGCTACAGGAAATGACCATTTATTCAATAAGAAAATAAGATATTCTAGTGGATAATATTATCTAGTTAACATTGATTTACTCTATATGAAATAATTACTGATTTTCAGTCCTATAGATTCAACATAATTTAACCATTTTGTTGATAAAGAAGGGACTTGTCTTCTCATCTTATTTTAGTGTCCTCTTGTCAGCCCAGTGGTGATCATTTTTTCAAGAGATTGAGTTCTTTTAAAGAGTTGAACCAACTGTGAACTGAAGGCCAAATTAAAATAAGAAATCACATATGAGTGCATTCAAAGGCTTTGGTATATATATATATATTTTTTTTTGGTATATATATGTATTTTAATTAGAAGACAATTGAAAACCTATACGTGATTTTTGGAGATTAACTTTTAGAAGGGGAGATAGAAGACGAATAACTGGTAACTGGTGTTCCAATGATAAGAAGTGACAGGATTGCAGTAAAAATTAAGCTTGACATTGAGACTAGAAGAATAGTTAATGCACTATTAAAGGAGTGGCATGCCTAGCCTAAGCTGGGTCTGGTTAGCTAATAATAACTTACGTTACACTAAACTTGCATTCTGACAATATCATGTACCTGCTAAACAATGAAAATGTGCAATGGTATGACAGTATGAAAGTAAATGGTATTTCTGTGAAAATGATGAAGAAATATGGGCTTACTGCTTGTTCAATTAGGAGAGTTATAACTATTTGAAATGCTTATTTAAGAAGTTACTCATCAATTTTACCATGGAAGAGACGTTTGATTTCAACCTGTCTTATTCTTTTTTTTTAATATATAGTTTATTGTCAAGTTGGTTTCCATATAACACCCAGTGCTCATCCCCACAAGTGCCCTCCTCCATGACAATCACCCCCCTTCCCTTTACCCCCTTCCCCTTCAACCCTCAGTTTGTTTTCAGTATTCAAGAGTCCCAACTTGTCTTCTTAAGCATTTTTTTTTCAATGAACTGGATGAAAATATACCTGGTATGCTTAGCAGTTATGTTCATTATTTAATGATATATGAAGAGTCCCAGTTTGGGGTGACTGAATGAAAACCTTGTAAAATCTCATGGAGCTACAACATTAGAATAAATCTAGTTTAAAAAAAGTAAATAGTGTACAAAACAAGGTGGAGAGGTCACTTGATTTAATAATAGAACTACAGGAAAAAAATTGTGGAAGAGACAGTAAAGAAAATATGATCAAGAGACTAATATGGCTCTAAAAATAGCTACTCCCACTGGCAAAAGTACAAAACAATTCAAATTTAGTATTTTGTAGGTAACTGCAAATCTCTATAGCTGGAGTTTGGTTTTCTGTTTCCAATATTACTCTTTGAAGAAAATATTAATTCTAGAATATGATTAGAAACACACAGCCAGGATAGTAAAGAATCTGGGTGTATATTTCTTGGAAAAGGGAAGAATGTGGGCAGAAAATTAGAAAAGTGGGTTGTTAGAAACCCCACCATGTAGAAAAGGCTGTGTTTGTTCCCAAGGGATAACGCTGGATCAATGATCAGCCTCTACAGAAAATAGACCTCAAGAATTAATCAAGCCACATCTAATCCAACACTGAAGGGACTCCAGAAACAATGATTTGCTTGTAATTGGAATTGTATAAAAGTAATCAGGAGGGTTTAAGAGTGGAGGGGGCGGGATTTAGAGGTGATTAGCTTGAAAGGAAGTGGGGATTGTCGCTCATCACTCTTAAGGACTTTACAGCCCTTACATAATTAGAAAATGCATATCTAATTGTGCATATGCAGGGATTGAATTTTGGAGCCTTAGGAGTTCCCTGTCCCCCCTAAACAGGAGTTTTTCCTGATACATCTAAATAAGATACAAATATGCTTTACTCAAAAAGACAATCTTCTAGAAGCTTGCCTATGCCTCTGGTCGTGGCTTGTATAATCAAATATTAAATTATTTTAATGTTTCTATAAAACATAATATTTTTATTTTAGTATGAATTGTGAAATTCATTATATTGTGATTTGATAAATATCTATATAATAATTAGATACATAAATATTATGTTCATGGTTATATTTGATAGATAAATCATTTCTAGGAATGAGATAGTAGTCATCTCTTTTTTTTTTACTTTATCAAAAGTTTTTACTATTAAATATTTACTATGATAAGATATGGTAGAAGAAGAAAAGATGGTTTAGATTTTCCAAGAATTAGAAACACAGCCTCCCTTTTTCTCTCCACCAACCTCATATGGTTCAAAACCTCAGACCCAAAGTGAGTGCCATTTTGTCTGAACGAAATCCAATTTCATATGGAAACAATCTTTTTTCTCTAAAATAAGGAAAAAAAGACTGCTTCCTGTTTCACCATGCATACTCTCCTTATCTCTATCTACCTTTGTAACTCTACCATAGCATGTAACATGGGTAAGGCTGTGAGTGGCTTCATGAAGTATATAAATCTTTGCACATATTTTCTGATTTTTTTTTCTTTTTACTTAGCAGTTGTGGGCTCAACGATGGCTCCCAAAAGATATGTCTACCCAGAATCTTATTTGGAACAAGGGTCTGTGGACAGATGTAATTTAAAGATATCAAGATAAGATTGTCTTGGATTACCTGGGTGACTCTAACTTTGGTGACACATGCCCTTATCAAAAAAGAAGACTTAGGCTATGTGATGAGGGGGGGAGAGATTGAGGGTAGATTGTCACAAATCTTGGAAAATCTGGAGCCACACAGCTGGAAGAGGTAAGAGATGTTTCTCTTAGAAACTCCAGGAGAGGGTGTGGGCAGACTTCTTGTTCCCAGACTTGTGGTCAACAGAACCAGAGGAAATGCATTTTTGTTGCTGTAAACCACGTGGTAATTTATTACAGGAACCTGAGGAAAAAAATGCAGCCATCGTTCAAATACACAATCTTACTTTTAAAATAAGAAGATTCTATATTCAAGGGTGAGAGAGAGAGAGAGAGAGAGAGAGAGAGAGAGAGATCAGCCATAAATTTAAGTTCTCTGACACAGTAACTAATATATTGTAAAGTCAGGAAGGTAGGAATTAGAAACTATGGAAAAGCTCTTTGATTGTCTTATAAAGATAGGGAGCTGCCCAGTGGCTTTTTAAAACTTGACTCAGTGATTTCTTTTAATAAATTTTTAAATGATTTTTATTTATTTTTGAGAGAGAGAGAGACACACAGCATGAGCAGGGGAGGGTCAGAGAAGAAGGAGACACAGAATCCAAAGACAGGCTCCAGGCTCTGAGCTAGCTGTCAGCACAGAGCCTGACACGCGGCTCGAAACCAAGAACCCCGAGATCATGACCTGAGCTGAAGTCTGACGCTTAATCGACTGAGTAACCCAGCCACCACTTTTTTTTTTTTAAATGATGGATGATTTTTAACTGCTTCTTTCTTTTTTTTTTTTTTAATTTTTAATGTTTATTTATTTTTGAGAAACATCAAGAGACAGAATGTGATTGGGAAATGAGCAGAGGTAATCCGTAGACCCGATTTGAAGCAGGCTCCAGGCTCTGAGCCATCAGCACAAAACAGGACAGGAGGCTCGAAATCAAGAACTGAACTGTGACATCATGACCTGAGCTGAAGCTGGCCACTTAACCGACTGAGCCACCCAGGCACCCCTTTACTGCTTATTTCTAAAACAAATTAAAGACAGTAAGAGTGAAGCATGTAAAAAAAGTTAAACAGTAACCCCCACTCCTGGTCCTGGAATAGAAAACATACAGCCTTCACTAGGATTTTACTTACTTTGCAAGGCATGTATCAGCTACTTTAAATCCAATTTTTAGGTAAAGCAAGTGAAATGCAGATTGGTTAAAAGAAGACACTTCAGGCATGTTGCCATTAAAAAAATATATACACTAGGCAAGCCTAACTGCTCCCACCCTGTGGCCAGTAATCTATCACACAGCTGCCACATCCCTTTAAATATTAAAATGATGAAATATGGAGTAGACACACCATGGAAATAAAATTGGCTATAACAGTGGGAGAGGAATGGAAATTAGTCCAGTGGCATATACAAATTTTGTCAGGCATGCTGATTGTCCAAATGAGATTGAAGACCATTAATTTATAAGAATACTCAACTAGAAAGTAGACAGTATAGACTAATCCTAGCTTGAGATTTGAAGAGAAACATGTGGTAAATTTGAAGTTGAATTATTACTAATGCACACAGAGATTCTCAAACATAATAGCATGGGAACTTTATATTCAAGATTATTACCAGATCAAGGCTGCTAGATCAAAGATTTTATATCTTTAAATGGTTCCTTTTTAGAAGAAATGAAAACATATACGTTCCGACAATAGTTTAGATAAAAATATAATTAGGGTATGGGCATTCTTTTATGAATACACAAATTACATTAACAGAAAAATATGCCCCGGATGTTATATGATTTATTAACTAACAATATAATCCCTGAACTGTAGAAAATTTGGTTTATTTTATTTTTTCCAAGTTTTTATTTAAATTCAAGTTAGTCAACATACAGCATAAT
>NC_043701.1:52707252-52714591 GCF_006229205.1 Suricata suricatta | reverse complement strand
TCACAACACAGCATTTTATATACTGTTAAGTGACACTGCAATACAATCTAAGTTTATTTGGGGAGTGTTTGCTGTATCATTGGATTTAATGAAATGTTTAGAGGTGCAGTAGGCATGACTTTGAGTAGATAATGAAAGAAAATGCAAAATGCTTATCAACTTTATTTTAAAAATCCATCTGGGGTGAATTATTCTTAGGAATTTTTTTTAGCATCCAAATTCAGAAGAATGACTACCCTTCAGATATGTAGATTCAAATATATATTTAAAAACCTTTGCCATTATTGAAAGTAAAAGTCCTGAAAGAGAATTCTGATTTCTCTGATGCTAAGATTTGTTTGGATACTACTCATGAGATATTTTAATGTGTACTTTTTGTCACTTAAAAAATCACTTTATTTCTCACTGCAACATTAAAATATTCTTAAAACAACACAATTACAAAAACATTAACAAATTCCATTGACAAATGCACATTGAAAGAAACTAATAAATTAATAACATGTTTATTAAATGATTAAGCCAAATACAATATTTAATGATGATTTGACTATTAACTTTGGAAAACAAACCAGTTGGGTGCAGTTTTGTTTTTAGGTAGGAAAGCCTCTAATGAAATAGCTCTGAATTACTCCTGGAATGAGTCCAATTCAATATCTTGTTGATATCAAAGATAATCTGTTGCTCTAATTAAATTGATAGAGTTATAAATTAAAAGTTGGTATAAGCAACACCAAAGAAGTTGATAATGCAAAGAGAGAAGGGAAATTAGAAATATGAGGAAAATCATGAATCTTGCCAGAGAAAATAGAATGACAATAAGGAAGGTGATCACTTTGTTATTTATGACTTGCAGATGCTAATTTAGTAGAAGGGGGAAAAAATCAATGAATTGAATATGCAAACACAAACATTCAGGTGACAGAAGTGTTTGAGAAATTATCTTCAATAGTATTAAAACAACAAACTGCAAATTTACATAAAGATTACCCTAATTAAGTTATCCTGAAGAAACTCAAATTAATATCTGTAGCAAAGAATATATTGAAAAAATAAGTAAAACCTTTGAGAAATAATATGCTTTCCTACTTTGAAAAGGATATCTTTGTAAATTAAGCTCTGCATAAACAAAAATAATTGCGCAAGGTTTCTGATCAACTAAACATTACAACTTAGATCATAATTTTTTCCAACCTTCAGATTTACTTAAAATAATCTTAGATGTTTTCCAAAGAAAATCCTTGAAAATCATATAAGTAGCTTAGAGGTGTGAGTTTTGGGAGATGATTAGATAATCAGTGTGGAACCTTCATGAATAGGATTCCTGCCCTTGTAAGGAGACCCCAGAGAGCTTGGGTTTCTCCCATGTGAGAGCTCAGTGAGAAGATGGTCTTCAGAATGAGGAAGTGGGTTCTCACCAGACATTGGATCTGCCAGAGCCTTGATCTTGGACTTTCAGCCTCTAGAACTGTGAGGTTGCTTAAAATTATTTAATCTATGGTATTTTATTTTAAAAACCTACACTGGCTAAGACAGTAGCCATATAAGTTAGCCTTAGATAATGCCTGGTATGATCAACAGTCAAAACAACTGTGGAAGTTAACTTCTCTCTTGTGTACAATTTGAGTGGGAAGCAACAGAGTGCAAGCTTGATTTTGCTCCATGGAATACTGCTCTCATTTCTTCCCTCATTCTTCTCCACTGTACCTTGAGTTTGGGCCAGTTTTTACCAGTTTGAGTTTAAACTTTCATATACACAATCCAAGCTACATTAAGAACATTTCCTGTAAATTACACACATAACTTCACTTTCCATTAGCCATGACTTAGTCATAGGCAACACATAGACATAGGAAAAAATAAAAAAATAAAACATTTGCTGCGGATTGGCATGTGCCACTTCAACTTTTGGTTTGATAAGCAAAGAATTGCCCAGGGGATTAAGAGGTCAATGAAATAAATATCTGGAAATTTTAATCTGTTTTTTTCTGTGGGTAAGAAGACATCCAGATGGTCAATAGACACATGGAAATGTGCTCAACATCACTAATCACCAGGAAAATGCAAATGAAAACCACTGTGAGATTCTTTACACTTGTCAAAATGGCTAGAATCAAAAATACAAGAAATAATGAGTGTTGGCAAGGACGTGGAGAAAAAGAACACATGTGCATTGTTCGTGGGGATGTACATTAGTATAGACACTGCGGAAAACAGTATGGTGGTTCCTCAGAAAACTAAAATAATGGAAATACCATATTATCTAATAATTCCACTACTGGGAAATTCAGAGAAAACAAAACACCAATTCAAGAAGATATATGCACCATTGTGTTTAATGCAGTATTATTTCCAATAGTCGATAGATAAATATAAAAGAAACTTCACTGCACATTGATAGATGAATGGATAAGAACATATGATTATCTATCTACCTACCTATTATTCTCTCTATCATGATCATCTATTTTATACAATGTAATATTTCAGATTGATAAGAAAGGATGCTACTGTGCCATTTTAACAATATGAATGGATTTAAAGGGAACTATGCTAAGTGAAATAAACCAGAATGGGAAAGACAAATATTGTGTGATTTCACTCATATAGTCTAAAAAGTAAACAAACAAACAAAAAGTAAAATCAGACCTATAAATAAATACAAAGAACAAACTAAAGGTTGCCAGGGGTGGGGGGCAAATGGGTGAAGGGGAGGGAGATATACAGGCTTCCAGTTACAGAATAAATAAGTCTTGGAAATATAAGTCACAGCATAGGGAATACAGTCAATGATATTGTGATAACGTTGTGTGGTGACAATTGTTAGCTACATGTGGGGTGAGCACAGCGTAATGTACAAACTTGTAGGATCACTATGCTGGCCACCTGAAACTAATGTAACGTTGTGTCTCAACTACATTCAAATTAAAACATTAAAAAATAGAAGAATATTTGGCTTGAGAGGTGAGCTCTAGGCTTTAAAAATCAGAAGAGAATGGTATTCTCCAAAAGCATCATTTAACTGACACTTCTATTTTCTAGCATTCCCAAAAATATGATTCTTTGTTTCTTTTCTACATAAAGCTATGCTCTAGTTCTAGATATGAATATATTTTTAGAAAATAAAGTTTGTTTTATAATACGGCTTTTTGAATTAAATTACAACCTTCAAAATATTATGGAATGCTGTTAGGATTTAATTGATCCAGTTTAACTAAATTATGGCTACCTATGCCAAATATAGATATTTATATGTCATATGGGTGAAGATAGTCTTTTACATGAAAGAATTATACAACTGGCAGTTCTCATCACTTTGCATGTTAACAGAATTGAGCAGAGATTCATTTCCTACCATAGGCAACAGAGCATAATCTTAAGAATATTGTTTCTACCTGTTATAAATCAGTGACTAGCTTATTGTATTCATCTTTAGTTTTCTTTTATTTTTCAAATTAGATAACTATGCAGCTGTCTTATTTGCTCAGAGTAGTGCATTTTGTAACATCACACCTGCATTTACACATGTTACAGGGCTAGATGATCTGCTTCGTGATTTTTGTTCATTTGAAATTAACTGGCCTCTTAAAAGAAGTTTCTCCTTTCTCAGAGACTGTAATGGTCAAGGTAGCCAACAACTACTGTAGGAGCTAACAACTCAAATATGTCAGTGGCTTTCCACAAAGCATTGTTTCTCAGTCACCATAACTATCTATTAACAGATCAGTTGCAGCTGTGTTCCACATCCTTTTGACATGGGCACGGGCTGACGGAGCAGCTTCAGCCTAGAGCAGAGGAACAATGGTGCTTATTAAGTGTCTGCCAGGAAGAAAATATGTCATTTCTCCTTCTTTTTTATTGACCAGGTGAGTCAGAAGGCTAGAATGCGTGTCAGTAAGATGGGGAAGTGTATTTCTTCCCCAGTGAGGGGCAAGGGATATTTTTAGTGTCCTAATACAGCAGGGTCTGTCTTTCTAGACATTAATTTCACTTTCTTCCTCCCCTCACAAGGCATCCACACTCCCTCATCAAGGGCACCAAGCTCAAATCCTGAAAACATCATCCATCACAGACATGTAGAAGTCTCTACATCCGGTCTGGAGCAGTGTAAACAAGGAGACCAAGGTCGATGCCTCCCCCCACTCTCCGTATTCAGTGGAGCGACAAAAAACAGTAGTATTGCAATAAAGCTTTCATTTGGCAAAGGGAACAATTGGAAGTGACCAACTGTCCCTGGTCTATAGTAATCCTCTAAACTTGCTGGCTGGATATTTTGAAAATCTCCCCTTTTTAGGATGGAGGATGTTGTTTGTATCGTAATTACACACCTTAGGAACAGATACTCCCTCTCCTAGCCTGTCATCCCTTCCCCTATAGCCCTTGGCACCACTTTTGAAGATTTCCTTCCTTTTCACCAGCTTATTTTGCCAATGTCTGGAAGGCTATTGAAAATCTGTCCTCTCTGGGGACTAGATAGATTTCTCAGTCTGTCCCTTGTCCTTTCGAGTTTGGACAGTCAATGCTTATTTTATATTCTGAATACCCAAATTCTCCTTGGGTCCATGCTGCTGACAGTTGGAAATACAACTCTCTTGAAAATTGAGTTGTCTTCTCCATCTTTCATGGATGAGGAAGCAAATATTTTTGAATAATAATACAGTCCACATAGAGGTGGACCTTATTTTTTCCATATATAAAATCCCTGATGAATTCAACTTAATAGCTGTTTCTATCTGCTTTTTATTTCATTTTTACATGTGACTTGGATATGCTAGTAGAAAAAACACTTAGAAAACACTTAGAAATCAAATCTTGCACCTGATGGTTCCTATCAACACATTCCTGACCAATGGTCATTTGTCCTACGCATGATCATGCACAACAGATGGGGTCTCACAGCCTACTGAATCCATTCACGGACTTTTCTACTCATCAGCTGCTAGCCTATAAATCTGTCTTCCAGTAGTTTCCAGATCCCATTCCTCATTCAGTCAACACATCAACACACAATAAATATAAACCATCTTACAAACCATCACCAACCAGTCAATATATCTCCTGTTGTGAGACAAAAAATATTGCCTGAGAAAAATCTCTGGCTACTAAAATCATATTTTCATATAGCCAATTTCCTTCTTTGCTTTCCTTACAGTGTGTTCTATTTCATTTGTTTTGTTTTTTAAAAGTGTGCATCACAAACTAAATGCAGAGTTCTAGGCATTCTTGGGTCCCTACAGAATTGAGCAGGGCTACTATTGCCCTCATTTTAGATATTTGCTCTTTGATATCTTGAAGATTATGTATTCACTCATTTTAAACAAATCACCTAAATCCTCTATTATTTAATTAGTCACTTAACATATTTTCTATATATCCCCGCTACTAATCATGTCTTTTACATTTTTTTATCCAAATGATTGATAAAATTTTGAAAAGGACATAGCCAAGGATAAAGCCAGTGGCACCCTACTGACAACCACCTTTTCACATTGACATCTATCCATTAATCATCTCTTTGGGTTGAGTTTTTCAATCAGCTACTAATCCATCACTTTGATCTTGCACTTTTCTAAATCTTGTCCACAAATGCCTCGTCTGACATGATTTGTTCTTTGTGGGTCTATACTCACCTCCTTCTCTAAGGAATCATCTTTCAACTTTAATGATGTGTTCTTTAGAAAGGAAGGCGATATTATGCTACACAGCAGCAGTAAGCAGAATCTTCATCCAACTTTTCAAAGTGTAATAATTATTTGTCAAACTTTAAACTTGTGGTACTTCTAAGGTTCACCAAGTTTCCTCAAATGTTTTTAAGAATATGTCCATGGACTTATTTTCAAATGATCTGGGTATTAATCCTTCTGCTTTAGTAGACATTCAAAATAGCTCTATGTGTTACTAGAATTCTCTTCACCTATTTCAGGTCTCAAATCTTTTTTTTTACTAGTCCTCTTTCTATTCTTCTGTATCTGAAAATAATTCTAGACACTATATCTTTACTTCTTTATTGTCAGTCCTTTATGTAACAAACCCCAACCAAGTATTTTCTAGTCATTGCTGAAATTATATCTAAAATATCTATCATTTCACCTAGTCCTTCTTACAGTTAGTTTATTTGTTGAATTTAGGTTAAACTAGAAAATAGTGCTTTAAGGTTTAGATGTTACAGTGTTTCCATTAAATTTAAGATGGAAAGATAGGCCTTGACCTGGAAAGAACACTGAATGTGGGTTCAGATATAAAAGAGTATGAGGCCTGAGCCCCAAAACTTTCTAGTTCTCTGTTTGGGAGGCCATAAGACTTTAACTTACAGTTTGTTCTGTAAGATTAAGAATTTTTTTCTTATGTGGAGCACTGTACCAATGATTAAACTATGGGAACTACCTTCAAGTACTGTGAAATTGGGGAATATAAAGCATTCTCTTATTGTTACTATGTAGCAATATCAAGTTAATATAAGAAGCAAGATAGGAATGGAAAAATGAAAGCGGCATATTGATAACTGAGAGAAGAACTAGATTATATATACTGAGGTTTTTTGATGTTGATCTAGCCCATTTGTGTGCTTAATACCTTGGAAATAGTCTATATGTCCTCCTTTAGTTATTAAAAATATGTCAATCATTTAAAAAATGAGTCAGTGGTGATATAAATTGAGTGGGAAAATTAAAAAATTTTGTAGTTCTAATTGCCCTGCTGAGCAAATTTTAGTAGTTTAGTTTTTATAACTTCATAGGTCACATTTTAAATATTTTTGTAGTTTTTCAAATTTAAAAAGTTTAATTGAATTTGACATTGAAAATATTTATGATATGAAATTGGAAATGTTTTTCTTTCAATCATTGGTTTTTGAAAAATTGACATTGAGTTAATTTTACAATGAAAATTATAAGTTACTGCACTGGCTGAGGGCATATGTTTATTACTTTTCTTCATCTCAATACTTAATTGCTTATAGGTATCACCACTATTGGGACCTCATCAAGATAAAAAGCTTCTGCACTGCAAAGGAAACAATCAAGAAAACTAATAGGCAACTGACAGAATGGGAAAAGATAGTTGCAAATAACATATCAGATAAATGGCTAATATCCAAAATCTATAAGAAACTCACCAAACTCCACACCCAAAAAACAAATAACCCAATGAAGAAATGGGCAGAAGACATGAACAGACACTTCTCCAAAGAGGACATCCAGATGGCCTACAGGCACATGAAACAATGCTCAACATCACTCATCATCAGGGAAACACAAATCAAAACCGCACTGAGATATCACCTCATGCCAGTAAGAGTGGCTAAAATGAGCAAATCAAGAGACTATAGATGTTGCTGAGG
>NC_043701.1:52706789-52707152 GCF_006229205.1 Suricata suricatta | reverse complement strand
AATCTGGCCATTTGTAGGAAAGTGGATGGACCTCAAGGGTGTCATGCTAAGCGAAATAAGTCAGGCAGAGAAGGACAGATACCATATGTCCTTGCTTGTTTTGTCCTATACACTCATAGGTCTAACAGGAAAACAGGAGAAACCTAATGGAGGACTGGGCGGGGGCGGGGGGGGGGGAAGAAGGAAAGAGACTTGGGGAGAGAGAGGGACACAAAACCTGAGAGACTATTGAATACTGAAAAGGAACCAAGGGTTGAAGGGGGAGGGAGAGGGGTAAGGGGAGGGAGGTGGTGGTAATGGAGGAGGGCACTTGTGGGGAAGAGCACTGGGTGTTATAGGAAACCAATTTGACAATAAACTATT
>NC_043701.1:52693706-52706289 GCF_006229205.1 Suricata suricatta | reverse complement strand
AGTTGAAACCATGAATACGGTTCTGTCTTAAGGCAACCTTCCATTCCCCATGGGACAATCAGTAGCTATCAATCAGTTGAGGTTGAAATGCAGCAATAAAGAAAAATAAGTGTCCCAGGGATTCATATGTGCTGAACTGAAGGAACCCAAGAGACTCAAGTTTATGTCTAAAAGGCAAAGTAAGCATAATTTCAGAAATATTCCATGCCAAATCTTAAAAAAAAGATCCCTTAATGGATGCTGTCATTTTTAAGTTTATGGCTTGTCCTTCAGTTTTATTGAGGAGATAAGAAAGGAAAATGGTTGTGTCTTAACAATTCAGGATGCAGATTATATAAGAATGTGGAATTTGGGCACTTTGATGTAGCACACTTTATCAAGCACACAAAAATCATATCACAGTTTTTGGTGCTTTGTTGCTTGGTTGATTTATTTGTCCTCTGTGAGGTTATATGTGGGAAATTATAACATAAATTATTTAAAATAAAATACTCATGGATTTGAGGTTTGGTTTGTAAGTCCATGAAAACCATGAAGCTCTTCCCAGAAAATGTATATAAACATATACCATTCACATAAGAACATAGAAATATGATGTTGCACATAATTTTTAGGAGGACATACAAAATAAATAATTATAAAGAAAACAATAAAAAAAGGTTTGAAAACCCTAACAAAAATATGTAGAAAGTACAAGAAATATTTTTTGAAAAGAAAATATCTTATGTCTGAATGTTTATATCTTTGCCCAAATATTGGAGCAGTAAAAAGTTTTACAAACTAACCTATTACAATAAAAACTTAAGAAACTATATTGATTCTTAAGATATGTGTTAAAAAGAAGAATGTGAAAAATGCTAAAGTCCAGTTTTAAAAGGAAAATAAACTGATACAATTAAAATATATAAAAACTAACTTGTACTAGTTTTTGAGGGTGTATTATGTGCCAGGAGTTATTTAAGTACATACTAACACATTTATTCTTTTTTTGTAAGTTTATTTATTTATGTTGAGAGAGAGAGAGAGACAGCATGAGTAAGAGAGGGGCAGAGAAAGAGAGGGGGAAGAGAGAATCCCAATTGAGGCCTGGAGAAGTCTCACAACAGAAATGAATTTATCTGAGATGTAAACACAGATAATCTGCACCAGAACCAATGTATTACCTAGTAGACTATACTGCCTTTCTGTATAGAACTACAGTAATTAAAAGTGGAGGGGCACCTGAGTGGCTCAGTCGGTTAAGCCTCCAACTTCAGCTCAGGTCAGATCTCACGTTTGTGGGTTTGAGCCCCGAGTCAGGCTCTGTGCTGACAGCTAGCTCAGAGCCTGAAGCCTGCTTCCGGTTCTGTGTCTCCTTCTCTCTCTGTTCCTCCCCCTCTCATGCTCTGTCTCTCTCTGTATCAAAAATAAATAAAACATTAAAAAAATTAAAAAAAAAGTGGAAAGCGCACAACCAATAGCAGGTGATAGATGGAAAAATTTTTCCTGAAACAGAATTGGTTATATAAAATCACACTTTGTATATAAAATGAAGTATCATGAATAAATCAATGATATTTGAACACCATAAGGACAAAACGATCAGTCAGAGTACTTTTTAATAATAGATTCTCCTACTCCCCTCTAATCTTCTAAAGGTTTCTGATCTCAGTGTTTAAGACAGTATTCTTATAAGGACCTGTTGTGCCCAAGTTTTTAAGATCGCCCCAAATCACCCCAGAACAAGCACCAGAGACTGCTAGGGAGACCGAGTCATGCCTGCAAAAGCAAAGGGCCTTTATTAGAAGCTTAAGCTCGGGCTCACAGTCTCTACCCCACCCGCTGGCCACGTGGAGAGAGCCCCAAACAAAGGCAGGGCAGGGCCTTTTATACCTTTGGGAGGGGGAGTTACAGGAAATGATGACAGGTGAACAGTGATCCAATCCCTATACCCCCATCAACACTGGCAGTTGTGGGAGCCAATCACACCATCAGGAGCACTGACCAATCAGAGTGGGCCCAGGACGCCCCATGTGGGGCGTGACTAGGCCCGCCTCTAGAAAGGTCAAAGGTATTGGCAGGCCTCCCCTGATTGGGCGCTACAGGAGTTGTCCCTCCTTAATGCACGCCCTTTCAGGAGAAGCCGGCGCCTTCCCCTTTATGTAAAGGAGAAGGCTGGATCGGACCTGCGGCTGGCGGGGGAACCCCCCTTCCCCCAGGGCGCGGGTACATTTCCACCGTGGAGGTGCACTGCAACCGGCTCCGGGAAGGCTGGGATGGCCCGGTGGTGAGGGCCGGATCGGACCTGCATCCTTACAGACCCACACAGGTCTAAACCATCCGGCCCTCTGTCAGACTCAGTTTTCTTCCCAGGATCCACTTCTGTTGTTTCCTTTTAGCAACAGAACCCCTGAGGGTTTTACCAGGCACAGGGAAATCCCATCTGGGATGATATTTCTCAGACTCCCATGTAGCTGGAATCGCTATGTGGTTAAGTTTTAGTCATGCTGCAAAAGAGAACATGACGTGTGAAATATCAGCTCATGGATGTTAAAAGTTAATTTCTTGCTTTCTACCTCCTTTCTTTCTCATTTTTCTGTAGGTTGGAATTTTGAAATGACGACTTGGTGCTGGTGACCCTGCTTTGATCATAAAATGAGAACAAGACTTTAAAAAATAAGGCTTTAAAAAATAAGGAAACAACATGATAGCCAGAAACTGGGTTGAATGAACCTGTGATTAAGTGCTGTCTATCCATTAGAAACACCTGCCTGTGTTTGAACTGTTAGGTGCAAGAAAAGTAAATGTCTACTATGTGTGAGCCCCACCTTTTTTTGTTTTGTTTTGTTCTCATTGTTGCAACATATATCCTAATTTGTAACAGTTTCTTTGCTACCGCTGCAGTCTCCTCTCTTAACCAGTTTTCCTGGAGCAGTTGACCTTTGGTTTAGGCTCAGCTCACGATTTCACAGTTGGTGGGTTTAAGAGAATCTGATGCCAGTGCAGAGCCTACTTGAGATTCTCTCTCTCTGCCTTCCTCCTGCATGTGCTCGCGCGCTCTCTCTCTCTCTCAAAATCAAAGTAAATAAACTTCAAATAGATAAATAAGTAAATAAATATTAACTAACATGGAGATTTTCTGACTTAAATATGCCACTCCACATCTCCCTAATCTCTTCTAATTTTCTTATGGACTCTCTCCCCATTGTACATTGTCTATAGTGTTCTAACAAAAATAAAAATCCTTTTTTTTTAAAGGTGAACATGAAACTGTCACAAAATCAATCATGTAGTAGATCATCAAGAATCATCAGTACGATACATGAAGTTAAAATATTATAAGCAATATTTTCTAATTAAACTTTATAAAAATGAGAAATTAAATGGAGTATGAATGGATATTTCACAAAAGAAGCTAAATACATATAAAATCATGTTTTTTCTCTATAGAAATCAAATAATATTAAAACAGAAATGTATTTTCATCAATAAAACTGGTTAATTTGTTCTCTTTTTTTTTTTTTTTATTAATGCTGAAATAGCCAGAAAGGCCAATGTATGTAATGCTTGTGGGAGCTCAATTTGTTACGGACTTTGAGAAAAGTAATTTGATAATATTTATCTGGATCATTAAAAATGTTTATATACTCTATGCCATTAGTCCTGACTCTATAATTATTTTTAAATAAAAAGATCTACAATGTAATCAAAGTTAGTATATAAAGATATTCATTGCTGTGCTTTGGTAATGTGGGCAAAATAAAAACATGCAGCATATTGATTGACCACCTTACGAGGCTGCTCGAAACTAATGGAATAGCATAAAATGTCCAAAATAACAAATTCTAGGTATAAATCAGTTATCAAATAATAATTATGAATAATAATAGTAATAATTTATTTTCTAATGTTAGATAAATGACATAGTGTAAGTAAAGTATCTATATGTGCCTCCATATATAGGAATACTGATTGGAAGGAAAATGTGCTTCATATAAGACAGAATTGTCATAAAAATAATATCTGCATGAGATTGAGAATAATGTGTATTAATAATGTATAGACATACAGCTCACATAGTACACTTCTGGAGAATATGACACCTACAGGAAAACCACTGCACTGTATTAACATTCACATCTGACATCCAGTTACAGATTACCAGACATGAAGAGGAGGACAATATAACTCCTACCATAAAGAAAAATAAGACAGCGGAAAGTATCTAAGAACTGGCAAAGATACTAGAATTGGCAGATATAGACAATGAGACAATCATCATATTTGTATCCCATTTGTTCTGACTGTGTTTCAAGATCATGAAAGATATTTTAAAGGTCCAAAATGGACATGGGGAGGAGAAATAAAAAATGCATGGGATGAAATTAAAGCAGTTTAGACACTGCAAAATTAAACATCAGAGAATTTGAAATTATAGCAGTAGAAACTATCAGCAGCTATCAATACAACACAGGGAGGAAAAAAATCATTTAAAAAAATTAAAGGAGCATCAGTTATCTATGGAACATCAAGCAGCCTAAATATATATGTAATTAGATTCCCTGAAGTAAATAGGTGGCAGATAAATATTTAAAGAAATAATAGCTAGGAGATTTCCAAATTTGGTGAAAATTGTGAATGGTAATATCCAAGAATCTCAAAAAACCCCAACACGGGAAATGTGAAGAAAACTATACCAAACTACGTCAAAGTGTACTAAGAAGATAGCTCAAAAGTTATCATAGAAAATGTGAAAAGCTGCCAGAGGGGAAAAAAAACTGTTACATATTGATAAATCACAATAGAAACAAACATGACAGCATATTTTTCTTCAAAGTCTATGTGAGCGAAAGACATTACACTATTGAAAGAAAAAAAGAGAAACAAACAAATAACTAATAAAACAGAATAGTTTACCTAGAATTTTGCACCAGGCAAAAATATATTTCATTAAACATATATTCTTTTTCCGACATAGATAAGCTAAAAGAATATATAACTAGCAGAACTGGACTAAACAATACAAGAAACACACACAAAAAAGGTCTACTAATGGTAGTTTCCCAGGCAGAAGGGAAATTACAGCAGGTAGGAAACTGGGTCTACCCAACGAATGAATAACATTGGCAGTGACAACTGTGTGGATAAATGTGTACAGTATATATCAAGCAATTGGTTGGTATGACAATAACATAAAGGCCTAAATATTATTATGTTGTTATGCTGTATATCAAGTGGTAGATTATCACTTGAATATAGATTGTGAATATAGCCCTAAAACAACAATCAACCATTAGAAAATCTTATACCTAATGTGGAGTAAAAACTTAACCTCCCAGGGAACGTGTCTGGCCTTTGCCCCCTGACAATCTTTGTGTAATGGCCTTGGGCTAAGGAGAGAGTAATAATGTGATTTAGGGTGGAGAAAAGCCACACCAAAAACAACCATTAATATGAATTAAGGTAGGGGATTTGGGTCACATTGTATCTGTAGAATGAGAACAGTCATGTGAGCAATCAATCAATTGTAAGGTTAAATCAGTGGAGTGAGAAACTCACAAAACAGACCAAGAAAAGATATCAGAGCACCCTTTATTAAAGAGCTCTCGGTGAGGTTCTGAGGCTTGGAGGGAACGAGCCAGGGAAGTTGCAGAGACAATGCAGAAAACTGAGGTCAGAAATAAATGTAAAAGGCCTTTATTGGGAGTGCTCTTGTTATGCCCAGATCGCAATATCCCCGAAGACCAGAGACCACCAGGGAGACCAAATCAAGCATGCAAAAGCAAAGGGCATTTATTACGGGCTTGAGCTCAGGCTCACAGACTTCACCAGGCAGTGGATCCGTGCTGAGAGCCCCGAACAAGGGCTGAGCAGGGATTTTGTGGGGTTTGGGAAGGAGGAGTTACAGGAAATTGTGACACAGGTACAGTGATCCAATCATTATTGTATAACGGCATTGGCAACAATTTTAACCTTACATTTTGTTTAGAGCGTTCGTTACTTTTGGCGGGACCCAATCACAATATTTAGAGTATCTTTGAAATTAACCAATTACAGAGTGGGCCCAGGACCCCCACGTGGGGTGAGTAACTGGTTAATCTAGTATTAAACAACAGGTAACTATCTGTGGTTTCCATCTACAGGCCTGTCCTTAGGAATGTTAAGGATGTTAGCTGGCAGCTTCTGATTGGGTGCTGAGAAGGTGGTCACTTGTTGAGCAATATGCCCTTCCCTGTTACTGTCTAATGATTCTGGGAAACTGAAACTTAGTCCTTCAAGGACAGAGGGGAAACTTAAAACCTGTCATGGAGTCAGTTTGGTTTAGACCTGCATCCTTTCACTCTCAGGCAAGGTTCCCTGGTCTGGACAGAATGGTTGTGTCAAGGCTCTCTAGAAGTCGTTTACATTTTGGATTAGTGTTGAATGGATGGTGCTTTTATCTCCATCAAATCAAAAGATGGAAATGAGACTGGCACTGCTCACTATTACCCCTAATGACACACTATTTATTTTTTTAACTTTCTGGTCCCATTACCTTATTTTTCACTAGTCTAGATTATACTTCCAAAGATAAGAATACTTACACTAAGAGACACAATAACAATTCTACTGAATTGAACCTGCAAATCAAAATTACTCCGAGAATTAGTGTTGTTATTTCAAGTTAGTATTAATTAATAACTGCATATTTCATAAACTGTGTCTCCTACAGGATATTTTTTTAGTCTAAGTTGAAAAGCATAGTAAAGACATCTGGTCCAATACTGTTAGCAAGTTCTGTGAGTCATTCTTGTGAATTATCACACCCGAGGACATTTTAGGAACACCTTTATGATAGTTAATTTTTATCATCTTGTCTAGGCTAATCTAGGTTTTGCTGTGAAGGTATTTTGTACATGTGGTTAGCATCTATGATCAGTTGACTTTTAGTAAAAGGGATTACCTTTCATAACATAGGTGGGCCTTATCCAACAACTCTAAAAATACGTTATCGGTAAATAGCTTCAAAGTAGTGAAAGGTTATTATTCTAGTTCTTTCCAGTATCTCCCTCAAGCATCTTCTAGTCTAAACTCTGTAACTCTAATTACCCCACATCATGTCTTCTACCTTAGAGTCCTTGGTGTGTCCCAGTGATCCTGGTTTCCACTGTTCAGAAAACTGAATCCTTCAGTGCCTTGCCTACTAGCTTCCCTCCCAGTCCATTTCTTTTTGCATATAGACAATGCCCTTATTTGAAATGCCACCTTGATTGGGCATAGCCACCTCACAGGGATGCCTTTCTTTCTGTATTTTGGAAGACAGAGTTCCAAAGTAAATCAGTATTAGCTATTAGCATTTTATCACAGCAGGCAGTGCCCACCTCAGAACAAGAATGGAGAGCCATTCCTTTTCTCTGATCCTGGGATCTCCTACTTCACCAGGATCCTGAGCACCACATGGCCAAAGTGGACTGAAGATCTGGCACCTGGCATGTGGTTTCACCTATAACTCTCCTCCCATGTTCAATCATGCTTATCTGTTCACTCTTCTTCCCATTGTTGCAGAGACCTTCCTATGTAGCATGGCTCCTCCAAATCTGGGAGATGCTTGGCTTGTGGAAGCTCAACTTCTGTGTAGGAAGGGTATCTCACTCACCACTGAGTTTTGCCCACAGTCTTCTGTGATGCATCCTCACACTGTCCTGGTGAATATCAAGGAAACCTCTTTGCCAGGGCCAGGAAATGTGGCCCTTTCTATTTTTTCTTTTTCCTTTACATCGCTTTCTGCAGTCTTGTTGTGGAACAATTTTTGTATAAAATGTATGTCTTATTGTATATTTTTCAGAGAGACAGATCTTGAGCAGACACACATCATTGTGGTCTGTCAACTTAGAGGGGGCCTCTGAATATGCGTCATGAGATTTGAGAACCAGACAATATGACTTAAGATGTTGTAATGTGAATTCTCCTGGTGAGTCAACTCTTAGATATAATCTTCATTCAAAACACATTAGGGTCTTCCAAATTTAAGATTGACCAGTATCATGATGCTAAAGAGACACCAGTTGGATATTTTAGAAATCATTATTTTACCAGGGTTGTTGAATAAAGGAATCGACTCAATGTTCTTTTGTGCCAAAATATAGGTTTTATAATGTATTTCCACCATAGCCCTTCTTCACTAAAATTGTATTTAAATATTTAAATTTAATTTGTAAGAGCCTTGATTACTGATTTTTAAAATTGAATTAGCCACCATTTAACTAACCACTGCTACTTAGAATTAAGTAGGTTTTCATATAAATATAATTCACATTTAGAAAATTACATTTTCTTTCAGTGAAATTGACATTTCATGTAAAATTGTAATATATTGGCCATGTTTTCCCTGTATAAATTTACCATGTATAATCATAAATATAGGAAGGAGGAGGAATTTATACTTCAAGCTCCAAAGATCCAAACAGAAGGTGAGGAGAAAGTTTCCAACAGAGGACCTAGTCATATCACAAATCCATAGGTGCTTAATCTGCTCTTCTTCTTGTTCTTTTCTTCACTTATTTTCTTGGGCTCAAAAGTGGACAATCTACCTGTTTATATTTAAAAAAACAGCTAGGAAAAATGCATTTCATTTCTGTGGGTACAGAACTGAATCCTTATACATTATTTGCTCTGATAAATTTATGATAATTCTACAAGTAAGTGACTGCTATTTACAATTAAATTCTGGGGCATTTGGGTCTCTTAGTCAGTTGAATGTCCAGCTTCAGCCTTGATCATGATCTCATGTTTCATGAGTTTGGGTCCCACACTGGGTTCTCTGCAGTCAATGCAGAACCCTCTTCAAACCTTCTTTCCCCCTCTCTCTTTTGTTCCTCCCCCAATCACCCTCTCTCTCATAAAAATAAATAAACATTAAAAAAATTAGATTCTAGAAGGCTATATTAGATTAGATTAATTAAAAAAAAATAAGTTCTTTAAGTGATTCCCTAAACAGTTCCCTATCAGAGTTCTGAGTATACAGCATGTGTGTCCCTTTCTTTGTAGTGGCCTCACTAAGAGAGGTATTTGGCCTTCATCCTGAACCTGGACACTTTCATCAAAATATTCACATTGTTGACTCATGACCTCCTCAGGAAATTTTCCCAAAGAAAGAGACAGGGTATTCCAAATAGATAGGTTCTTGGTGTAGAAAGCGAGGGAACTTATGTGTTTGGCTTATCTTGGGCAGCCACACGACCCAGAAGTCTCCACCCCAGCCCATCAAATCTTAAAAGTTTATGTAGAGGCCTTACTTGGCTTCAATCATGTGCTCAATCCAGATGGCCTCAACCCCACATTTCTATTTCAAGGCTGAAAATTTGGGGCAGCCTCTGGGAGTCGGGAAGGCAAGTGAGGTATACATTCCAAGGACAGGGGAGGGTGTGAGAGGCCTCCTATTGCATAGTCAACTTGGGTATGTAACGTGTTCTTGAGGACCTTTTAAGGACCTCCAGCAACAGCATTATCCAAGCTTCCTTGCAAATTTTGAATGCATGGTTGTTTCTTGGAATTCAATCCTGATTATTACATAACAACATATAAACTCTTTCACATGTGTGGTGAATTGTTTTGTCAATTGCAGGAATCAGTGCATTTCCCACTCATGCATCTGTCTGTCCCTTTTCGATCTATTTCAAGATTCTTATCACAGTTCAGTCTGTAACGTTTACCACCAAATGCTTCACACCATTTTCAGAGCACTTATAGATCTTGAAGTAGCTGGTCAAATGCTTGTTCTGGGTTTTTCTCTGTAAGTGGGTTCTTTTTTTCTGTAATAAAGAAGCCAGAGTCACAGGATGCACTAAGAAGAGAATGTATTTACTCTTAATAGCCTTATACAACAATAACACACACATATACATACAAACATACACATATAAATTGAAATTGGTAGTAGCTCTGAATTACCAAAATGTGTTTGACTTTTATTATCATTGTGATATTTTTAGTGATCTCTATAGAAATTGAACAGATGGCTTCATGTTTTACTTGTGGAACAATTATCATTAACTGGGTAATGATCTACTACATGTGTAAAAGGGAAAAAAATAAAATTCCTTTTATAGGTTTCCAGGAGATGCTCCTTTTCCATATAAGTAATAATTCTGTGCACTCTTCTATACTTCTTTTGAGAAGAAAAGTAAAGGCCAAATTCCCAAGTAAAAATATGTGCATGCTCACACTGGTGTGTTGATTCCCAGACATACCCATCTCTCCCTCATGAAGCCCTCACCCCCTGTGGCACTGTCCTGACAGTTTACATTGTAGAATCCTATTAACACACAAGCACCAAGAAGTGTGGAAAAGGGTGCAGATTTTTGTACAAGGTATAAAAAAAGCACAGAGAAATTAACTCTCTTAGAGATCGATGATGAGGATAAAACAAAGAGTGACATTTTGCAGGAATTTGGAAACATCCAGGTTTGAGAAATCGGTGTGTGGACATTTAATGAAATCATTTTCAGGATTTGCAAATAGCCAGGCATTATTCTTGGAATATAAAAAAAATCGTGCTTTCAGAAAAGAGGATTTGGGGATAGAGAGAAAGAGATGACAGAAAAGCAGCCCCCTTGGCTTAGACACACTTTTACTCCCCCTACCTCAACACACACATCATCTCTTGTCTGTTCTCTTAACTGTGCCTTGTTCCTGCTCTGGAACCCCTTGAGATAGTAGAGCTGTCTAGGCCATTCTTACAGGTGAGCATTTGCATGACCTAAGGATTACCATTCAGAAAGAAGGACAGATGATTCATAGAGCCTAGATAAAATACCAGGTTAATATTGTTAATATTATATATGTATGTATAAGTGGGATTTTTCAGATCATGATTCTTTGTTCGTAATCATTGGACCCTATCCCAAGAATTATATGCTCTCTGGAGACACCTCATGTTATCCTCATATTAATTTGAATGTAAATTCTCTTTCTCATTTCCCACCCATAGACAGAACTCTAAATTTCCACCATGCTTTCAGGAATTACCATTCCACTGTAGACAAACTTCTTTCACCTTTCATCTCTAGCAAACACTGGACATATCTCTTCACCCTAACTGAAATACTATTTTGACAATGTTATCTTACTTGAAAGGAGTCTTCCTTCTCTTGCCTTCCACATACCACCTGGCACATGTCACTGGCATCTCTAGGGGGTCTTTGACCAAGTGGGCAATGAATCAGACAAACTCATACAGGAATATCACTTTCCTTTATTACCCATTGTTTCCCCTTCTTCCTGTTCTGGTTTTCCCTTGGTGATTTTCCCACATCTACTATTTTTTTTTTCCACTTCTATTCTTGAATAACCTTGTGACTTAAATATCCAACATCTACAGCTTTCAATGTTCCTTACATTGCACTTGAGAAACTCATTCTCCTAGCCACTGTCTGTTATTCCAAGACTGGTCGACCCTTTTGATCTCAAATTCCTAAGCCACTTCTTCAATCTCAAATTCCTAAGCACTTTAGTCCTCTAATTCTAATTTAGTCCTTCTACCTTTAATCTTCAAATTGTAATTGTATTTCAGTGTGCTCCAGAAATTCATCTCAACACCCACTCCATTGCATAACTATGATTTTCTCACTTCCTTCCTCCACAATTTGGGATTACATGATCTGCTATCCTTGCCACTTTGGATAATTGTATAACATATTCCTTAAAACCTAAACATTTCCATTAGCTAAATTTGTGTGGAGAACCTGGAATAGCCACTTGGCCTTTGGCTACTGCATTTTTTAAAGTTTATCTATTTATTTTGAGAGAGAGAGAGAGAGAGAGGGAGAAAGAGAGAGAGAGAGAGAGAGAAAGTGGGGAGGGGCAGAGAGAGAGAGAGAACCCCAAGCAGGCTCCACATTGTCAGTGTAGAGCCTGATGCGAGGATTGAACTCATTAACCGTGAGATCATGATCTGAGCAGAAATCAAGAGCTGGGTACTAAACCAACTGAGTTACCCAAGCGCCCAGATACTGTAAATTCTTGAATTCCAATCTAAGTTGAACTTACATATTTACTTATCACTTTTTTGCATTTCATATTCATTCTTCTCGGCCAACTGTCTCAAACAGTTTTTACTCAAATTTCCTACCAGTTTTCATCTTTTTCACAATGGCATGGACAAAGAAAGAGGAGGGCATCTGTTAAGAATGATCTTACCTGTACCTACTCTGAATCAACACCTTAAAAAAAAAGAGTGAATCCAATTAGTACTGTTCCCTTTTCTGGTATCAGCAGAAGAACTTCTCCCACTGTTCTAACATCAGGGCTGATCACAAGAGGTCTGTGTGCTGAGCCAAAAAATATGGAGAGCCATTGAAACATTCTACACAGCAGAGGGGCTCATCAGTGTCATGGCATGGTTTATCAGATGTATGTTTTATTTTTTTATTTTTTATTTTTTTAATGGTTGAAAATATTTTTATTTTTTTAATTTTTAATTTTTTTATTTTTTTTGTAACTTTATTTTTTATTTTTTTTAGAATATAACACTATTTTTTTAACATATGCAATTATTTTCCGTCATTTACAATACAGTAGTTACAATGACACTCCAAATGGATAAGCAAAGTAAAAAATCAGAACC
>NC_043701.1:52690764-52693606 GCF_006229205.1 Suricata suricatta | reverse complement strand
TTAAGTCTTTGGTGTTGTAAAAGCAACTTCATTTAAACATAACCACCCCCACCATCAAAGAAAGAAGAGAAAAAAAAAAGTAATGAAAATAATAAGGGAAAAACCCAAGACACATTTCCTAGGGGGGAAAAAAAAATCATGTAATTTCTGTCCTTGACAGAATGTATTAAATAAGCAAACACCACCAACAAACATTTAATACATAGTAGCAGAATATTTACTATTGAAGCTTGAAAAGATGTGAGTTCTTTGTGTGCAATCTTTCATTTATGCATGTGAGAGGGTTTTCTTTTTTTTAATATTTTTACATTGGAGTATCAGATGTATGTTTTAAAGAGATCAGTGGGCAATATTTCTGAAGGAAGCTTGGTAACAGTATAAAATAGTTAAATACTATTATAAATGCAAGTAATGAGAGGCAAGATGACTGATTTTAAGTGGCAGGGTCAGTGTCATTAAAATTTGTTCAGTCCTACTAAGACTAAGTGGAGGGAGTCTGGTATTATTCTTGTCTGATTTTTTAGTTGAGCTGCCAGTGTCATCTGGAATTGCAGGATCAGAAACATTTCCAGTTTTTGAGTTTTTGTGGATATATTAAATTAAAGACACCTAAGGTGTTCCCATGTAGGAACACAGTAGTCCGTCAAAGGTGCTCAACAGATGACCCTGGGTTGTACATAGAGAATTGAGATTTATCATAATGATGTGTAGCATCATCTCCTGCGTGAGCACAAGTTCATCCAAGCATTGTACATAGGTTGAGAAAAACATATGGCTTAAGACAGACCACTATAGATAACTACCATTTAATGGTTCAAAAGAAGAAAAGAACCCCCCAACAGAGACAGAAAAGCACTAGAATTGAAACCAAGAAAAGACAGTTTGCAAAACTGTGAGATGAATGAGTCTTAGCAACTGGTTTATCTGTGTAGTTTCTAATTCTGGAGGAAATAAGAGTTTTGTTCAGGGCCATGTTCTGGACATGTGACATATGTCAAACAAAGATGGAAATTCAGTCTAGAAATGTCAGGTTGAAGTGAGCATATTTTTAAAAAATTTTTTTATTTTGAAATAATTTGAATTTATGTAAGAGTTGCAAAAATAGTATAGTTCCTGTAAACACTTCACAGATTTTCCCTGATGTTAACATCTTATACCACCAAGGTGTATTTATTAAAACTAAGAAATTAACAATGGTACAATACTATTGCAGTGCTAGAGCGTTTATTCACCTTTCAGTTTTTCCACGAATGTCCTTTCCAGTAGTGTCTCATTTATGTTCCAGGATGCAACCAGGATAAAACATAATATTCATTTGACATTTTTCCTTAGTCCTCTCTGCTCTGTTATTTTCCTGTTCTTTTTCTTTTATTTCTCCAATATTTTGAAGATATGTTGTAGAATGTTTCTCGGTTTTGGTTTGTTTGACATTTTCCATCATTAGACTGAGGCTATGGAATTTGGGGTAGAACAGTATAGAAGTTAAGTGCTTTTGTGATTACATCATATCAGGGTTACACAGTGGTAATATGTCTTTTTACCGGTGATGCTAACAAGGGCCTTTTGATTAAAGGAGAGTCTTCCAGCTTCTCCCATTGTAATGTTACTATTGCTCATTTCTCATATCTCAGTTTTTGGAAGCAATCCACTCAGGAAGACAATTTTATTCAACAAGCTTGTTTTGGTATTATGGAATTTGGAAACAGGAACCAAGAGTCTTTCTAAATGTGAAGATGCAAGCAGATCCCCAGGGGAGGAAAAAAAAAAAAGAAAAAAGAATAAAGATAAAATTGGAGTTAAATATTCAAGTCCGACTGTGGAAATGAAAATCTCGAATAGCACAATTTTCTTCAGACTCACAAAGAATTGTTCTAAATGAGAAAGGAGCATATCAGTCCCCTCATGGGACAGTTTAAGCTACAACTCAGGACATCAAATAAATGCATATCACCAAAGCCTCTGGAGGACATGTTTCTCCAGGAAGAGCCACAAGGAAATGAAAAATGGGGCCATGCTTAATAGATATAATATAACTCTCAAAGTGCTTTCCTCTTGTGTTGTTGCTGTTGTTTCCATGTTCACCATTCAGTTAACACAAAGAATTTTTTTTTCAGTGTTCTTCCTTTAGAATAAAGATTCCAAAGAGAAAAAATTATCTTCCCACAGCATTCATAGATGTTTTTCTTCTTGCATAGGAGTTCACAATTCCAAGGGAGACTGTTTCCATAGTTTTCAAGATACAATTTTCAGTTATCAAGAAAGAAAGGGGGACACCTGGGTGGCTCACTCGGTTAAGCATCCTACTTTGGCTCAGGTCATGATCTCCCAGTCCGTGAGTTCGAGCCCCATGTAGGGCTTTGTGCTGACAGTTCAGAGCCTGGAGCCTGTTTCTGATTTTGTGTATGTGTGTGTCTTTCTCTCTGCCCCTCTCCTGCTTGTACTCTCTCTCTCTCTCTCTCAAAAACTAAATAGATGTGAAAGAAAGAAAGGAAAAAAGAAAGACTCCTGGTTCTGGTCAAAAATCAAGAAATAAAGACCAGTTTTTATTTTTATTTATTTATTTTTAAATGTTTATTTATTTTTCAAGAAGAGAGAGATGGAGTGTTGGTGGGGGAAGAGCAGAGAGAGAGAGAGAGGGAGACTCAGACTCCAAAGCAGGCTCCAGGCTCTGAGTTGGCAGCACAGAGCTTGATGTGGGACTCAAACCCACAGACTGTGAGATCATGACTTGAGCAGAAGTCTGACATTTAACTGACTGAACCACCCAAGTGTAGGGGACTGGAAGTCCCCTGGGCCGATTGCGAGGTATTTCGCCAAGAGGCTAATTGTAAAACACACCTGG
>NC_043701.1:52688762-52690664 GCF_006229205.1 Suricata suricatta | reverse complement strand
CCTTGTCTCTCCTTGTTCCACTCACCCCTCCCCCACAGGAACCGTTCGTTGTGGGTCGCGGGCCGACTCACCCAAGTGCCCCTAGAAAACAATTTTTAAAATCATACTTGAGATTTTTTTTAATGCTTGAGCAGTAGTATAAGTTTTAACACCACTGCAAACTAGTGGTATTAAAAGCTCTTCACGACATCACTGAGAGAACAAGAAAGGGCATTTTCCATTCCAAAGCCTGTGGCACCCCTCAGTTTCCATAAAACAAGCAGCAGGATGGAACACCTGGGTGGCTTAGTTGGTTAAGCATCAGACTTCAGCTCAAGTCACGGTATCCCTGCTCCTAGGTTCAAGCCCCACATCAGGCTCTGGGATGACAGCTTGGAGCCTGCTTTGGGTTCTGTGTCTCCATCTCTCTCTGCCCCTCCCTCTTATGCTTTCACTCACTTGTGCTCTCTCTCTCTCTCAAAAATAAACAGTAGAGATTTTAATAATAAAAAAAGGTTAAAACAGCAGGGAAAACTAAGACATTAGACCACATGCCATTGAAGGATGGTAGCACCAGCTTTATTAGCAAGAATGGTTCAATTTGGGGACCAGGTTGAACCTTACCAGCCAATAAAATTCAGTTCTTACTCTGTAAGAATTTCATCTGATGCTTGAATAGTAAACACACTGGGAATTGTGGGCTGATTCTTTGACAAAGGAAATGTGAGTCACTCTGGAAAATGCTAAGCATGAATGCAAGAAGAGTTGTCTGGACTGAATGAAGCATGAGTTCTGGAACATTCAGGAATATGCTGCCTTTTCAGTCCCCCTTTTCTGTGTGCACAACCAAAGCTAATTTAGCTATCCCTTGGCATCATTTTCTCTACCAACCAACCCTTAAACCTTGATCCTGTTGTCTGATGTTATAGCATTCCTTCCAAGCAGAGTGACACCTCACTATTTAGGGTAGTAGTTAATATTTGCCTTGTACTCATAATCTGCCTTAGACTCATAATCTGTCACCTCCGTTGCTCAGATCTTATTAATTATTTACAGATTGGGACAAATAGAAATGGGGAGAAGAAAGGCATATATATAAGCATAAGTTATATGGAATAAAATGTATTTAATCAAAACTTTCAATATTTTGTCATGTGGAATAAAAGTCTAGATACAAATTATTTTCTTGCAAAATTCCTGCACAAAAATTACAGAGATAAACTTGAGTTCTAAATTTAAATGATACCCAGTGTTTCTTAATAAGCAGGAATTAATTAATAAGATACCTAATTAGTTAATATGATTAATAAGGGCAGTTACAGAAGGTATTCTAATTATTTAGGATTTTCACCCAAATGATGGTAATTATTAATTACTTATAAAATACACAATAGTGAATTATTTTTATCTTTGAAAGTATTTTCAGGAGATACAAGTCAGAAAGAACTGGAAATTTAAAATGTGATAATATTTTTCAAAAGAGGAAATTGATTTAAAAGAAAAACATTTAAAAGGAAGTAAGCACTGGGTGTTGTATGGAAAACAATTTGACAATAAAATATTATGGAAAAAAATAAATGAGAAAAAGAAATGAAAAAAAAGGAAGTAAATTAGGTAATTTGATATATACATATATGAAACATATGAATAGGAATTAATTATTAATATAGAAGCATAAGAAATTAAACTTTGAGGGGCGCCTGGGTGGCTCAGTCGGTTGAGTGGCCAAATTCAGCTCAGGTCATGATCTCACAGTTCATGAGTTCGAGCCCTGCATCAGGCTCTGTGCTGAAAGCTAGCTCAGAGCCTGGAGTCTGCTTTGAATTCTGTATCTCCCTCTCTCTCTGACCCTCCCTCTCTCAGGCTGTGTGTGTGTGTGTGGCGGGGTGGGGGGGGGGTTGGGAGGGGTTGGGGGGTGGGTGG
>NC_043701.1:52659961-52688662 GCF_006229205.1 Suricata suricatta | reverse complement strand
GGCAATAACACGCAATTTAAACCATTTTGTTCTTAATCAGTGCATAAATGATAATGTCCTTTCCTGGATACATACAGTGGGCTTTTTTTATTATCTATGAAAACTTTCTATCTATATGACGTAACTTCATTACTTTTCCACAATTAGACGGAAGAAAAATGCAAATCTACTCACAGCAGTCAATGTTTCTCAAGATCCCAGTATGAGCCATCATCCAGTTCAATCCTCTTTAAATTAGTCTGATCTCAAGTCTCAGATGAAAGGAATATCAATATTTTGGCTACCACAGTATTGGTGCTATTTAGGATTATTGTTTAGTACAACTTGTTAAAAATAAAATATCACATTTATAAATTTCAGACCAAAATTATATCCCCCCCCGTGACAACTCCATGGATTCATTATTCTTTATTTTTTGTTATGATTTTAGCTTTCATTCTTCCTATTCCAGTCTTATTTCACCTATTAGTGTTTATTTTATTTTCCTGCATGTATGTCTGCAAATTGCAATGAATCAATTTTTAATACTAGATGAGTTATAAACATAAATGAATAATGAGATATATTTAGATGGATATTGACATTATCAAATTCATTTAAATCAGAATATAATTCTGATAAGATTGTGCTAATTAACTTTTTCTTCTAAGCAAATCACGAGAAAAATTCCTCATTAAGGAAAAGTTAATTTAGTTGTCTATGGCTATGTTTAATGACCCAATGGCATTTGCTTTAACGTTATGGGCTCAGAGATACAAGGTTAGTGTCCCAGAAGCTGTTTTATTTTTTTTTATCATTCTGCCTTCATTTTGAATAGTAAGAACTAAGCAATAATTTTGTACTTCAAGTGATCAAATTAAAGATCATTTAGAATTTTACATACAAATAGAATTTCTAGAAAAATAACAAAATAAGCAATGTAGTGGCAAAATTATCTATATAACTAGAATTGTTGTTTTTAATTCTATTAAACACACTTTTTATCAGAGTTGTACTGAGTTCTTCTATTAGACTAGGAGATGTTAAGAATTGGCAAAACTTCTTGGTACCTTCTCAAAAATGACCTAAGAAAACCAGGCATAGTTCAAGGTAAACTGAATGGCCTCCCTCCTCAGGTATAAAGCAGGTATGATACACAGCACTATTGATATGAAATGTATAATTAACCGTTCACACATTCTAAGTCCATATAGTGGCTCTACTGCCTACATGGTAATGCCAAATATTATGTTTACCAGTACAATACCTTTTGACATTACCATTCTGGCAGAACAAAGGAAAGAAGGCTACTATCCTGATGTAATTTAATATTGTTCCAAAGATTTCTAGCCAATAAGGTAGATTGAAGAGCAAAACGATAGAAGAAGATAATAATATCAGGAAAGATACAAGCATGCTGTCACTTCCTCTCTCTCATAGTCTCAGATCTCTCTGATGTGGCCATAGCACCGTGGCCTCAGAGCAGCTGGCCAGATCACATGGTGACGTCGGACCCTGAAGAACATTATGGAAGCTGAAATTATCCTTTATGACCTAAGCCTTAGAGAGCATTCTATTGTATTTGTCAACTACAGGGAGCTCACTAGCTTATCCAGGGTCATATCAGGAGAAATACAAGGTCACATTGTAGATAAAAGTTAAATCTGGGGAGATTATTGCAGCCCTCTTTAGGAAATATAACCTGCAAATACAGTGATCCACCTGAAAACGAAAACAAAAAACTAGCAACTGAAACCATTGAGATCTTTTTAGAGCTCCTAAGGGACTCAGTCATGTTGCTTATATGAAATAGACAAACATCAACACCTTCCTTACTAATCAGAAATCATCAGTTATTCCACAATAAGAAGAAGATGTCCAACTTGTATAGTTACTAGAACTGAGTGTGTGTGTATATTTTAATCACAAATAACATGATATATTCATATACATCTATGTTATATGCTACATGATGGAAACCAAAACACTTTATTGAGAGTGTTGATTTGTTTCAGGTATTTTTTTGAAAGAGAGAGTGAGAGAAAAGAGAGAGAGAGTAAAATTATGGGAGAGGCAGAAGAAGAGTGAGAGAGAGAATCTTAAGCAGACTCCGTGCCCAGCATGGCACTTGATCTTGCAGCCCGGAGATCAGGACCTGAGCTGAAATCAAGAGTCAGATGCTTAACCAACTGAGCCACTCAGACTCTTCTGAGAGTTTATTAGTTTTTAGGGACTTGAACACCTACAGGAATATGCCAAATTTCTGAATGAAAGTATTAACTTTTGTACAGACATACATCTATTTCATATATTTCAATGAAATATCAAAGTAGTTTAATTTTTCAATAAGTCAAAAATATTCTAAGGTTCATCTGTGAAAAGAGATATATAAAACTATCAAGGTCCCCTTTGGCAACAAAAGTATGAAGGAAAATTTTTATTATCAAATACTAAATAGAGAGTAAAGTAAAATTATCTTATACAATGTCAGTTGACATTATATATTGGCTGCTCAGTGGAATAAATAAAAACTGCATAAATAATTTAAGTGCAAATAAGAATTTGATATATGATAGAAATGGCATTTGAAATCTATAAGGAAAAGGGTAGTTTACATAATAATCTATTTATTAAATAAATTGGAAGGGTTACTATTTGGAGAAAGAAATTACAGATGTGTAGCTCACATTGGAAATACAAGTGATTAAATTCCTAATGTACCAAATAGAAAACTGTAAAAATTAAATCATAAAGATAATAATACAGGAGGCTAATATAATAGAAACATAATATCCCAGCACAATCATATGTGTATATAGAGACACTCAAAAGCTTATAGTCTCTTTTGAGGAAATGGTTGATAATTTGTTGAGAAGTATGAAATTATAACTTAGTAAAATTAAAACACACAGAAAGAGAGAAAGTCAAAAGATTAAGACTTCGTATTACATGAAATTTTAGAAGTAGGATGTAAAAAATGAATACAGTAACCTAAATGTTGTCATAACTATGAAAAAGAAATTTATTTATTTTTTAAATTTTTACTTTTGAGAGACAGAGAGAGAACATGGGCAGGGGAGGGGCAGAGAGAGAGAGGAAGAGAGAGAATCCTAAGCAGGCTCCCTGCTGTCAGTGCAAAGCCTGATGCAGAACTCAAATCCTTGAACAATGAGATAACGTCCTGAGACAAAGTTAGACACTTAACCAACCAAGAAAAACAAACACTGCAACTCCAAAAACATATATTAGCATTATCTATATATTGTTATTGCTGTTGTGAGCAAGTGGACAATGGGAAAAAGATATTATAAAACATAGTGATCAGCTGCAGAAAAAGTGGGTCCTTCACCCTCTCCCTGTAGAAATTATAAATCAGTATATTCTTTCCAGAAGGCATAGCAATTTTTTAAATGTGTTTTTGCAACACAATTTCTGTGTTCAGAATTTATTCAAATAAAATAGAAGTTGTTCAAAAGTAATTTCCCAGCTTTCCTCTTAACTATGACTGCATTTTGGAACCCCCTTGGAAGTTCTGAAAAGGGGGCTGCCTGGCCCACACCTGGATTTTCTGCTTGAAATCACCTGGCCCCTTCCTTAAAGACTTGTAAAAATTCTTATGTGATTCTAATTTGGAGTCAAAATGGAGAACAATTTATCTAAAAATATAATCATTAATGTCTTGCTTATACTAATGGGTGATGTTGAAGTAAACTGGATCCTAAGAGAGTGGCTATAGGTGGTAAAGTATTAGTATGATGACAACTTTGACTCATTAGAACATAATATGACTGAGAATTACTATACATTATTTTAAACCTATACACTAATTTAGAAGTATGACATATTTACACTATTTCATATTTCTACCTAATAATATGGTTTGTCATTCTATTTGTTTACCTCCTTTCATAAACTCAATAAAGGTACATAAATTCTTTCTTCAATGTTGCATTTATTTTGTTTATTATTATTGTTTATTATTCAACATGAATACACTTTTCCCATGACAGTTCTCAGCTAATTATTGCTAATAGAAAGAAAACCTGTTGCATTTGATAATAATTTGTACACTACTACTCTTAATAAATCTTTCAATTGATCCTTTTTTCAGCAAGCATGTGCTTTATTTTTCTATTCCTTATTTCTTGACAAGGAATTTTTGAATCACTTTAGTGTAAATAGCTAAAAAAGATTTATTGGCATGACTTTCAAACAAATGTGTTTTGAGAAAATACCTGTCTCAGACTTTGAAGGTCATTTTACCCTGAATTTAAAGAAATTGATTCAAACTATTGCAGACCTTTATTTAGATGGTGAAGTATTTATTGGTCATCTATATGATTCCAATTATTTTAAAATATCCTAAAATCATCAACCTTGCACTGATATGATTGTACAGTAGTTGTTTTAGGATTCCTGGGTGGCTCGGTCTGTTGACCATTCAACTCTTGATTTTGGTCATGGTCCAATGGTCATGGGATTGAACCCCAAGCTGGGCTCTGCACTGAGCATGGGGCCTGTTTAAGATTCTCTCTCTCTCTTCCATTTGCCCCTCTCTCTGCTCCCTGCTCACACTTTCTCTAAAATAAATAAATAAATAAATAAATAAATAAATAAACTGACAGATAGATAAAACAGCAACATCCTGTAAGGACTAACTAAACTTTAAGATAAAGTAGTTGGTATAGTGGATGATTATTTTAACATACTTTTTCAATTTAACTTGCTTAAGGTTTAAAAATTTTTTAATACCTATGTTCTTAAGTATATAGAGTTAATTTATCATACAATGCCAGTATTTATTTTATAATACGGTGGGGTGTCTGGGGGGCTCAGTCAGTTAAGCATTTAAGTTCAACTCGGGTCATGATCTCACCATTTGTGAGTTTCAGGCCCCTGTTGGGCTCTGTGCTGACAGCTCAGAGCCTGGAGCCTGCTTCAGACTCTGTCTCCCTCTCTCTCTCTGCCCCCTTCCTCACTCACACTCTGTGTCTCTGTCTCTCAAAGACAAATAAATAAATGTTAAAAATTTTAAAAGTTTTATCACTGATGTGTTTTTAAATTTTTAAAAAGCATTTATTTATTTTTAAGAGAAAGACACAGAATGCAAGCAGGGGAGGGGCACAGAGAAAGAGGAAGACACAGAATCTCAAGTTGTCTCCTGGTACCGAGCTTGTCAGCACAGAGCCTGACATGAGGCTCAAACTCAAGAATTATGAGATCATGACTTGAGTCAAAGCTGGATGCCTAACCAACTGTGCCACCCAGATGCCCCATCATTGATGTATCTTTAATATTCAACTTGGGAAAATTGAATAGTGTTTACTTTTTGTTTTTCCAAAGTTTCTCTAATTACCCATAGCATCTGTACCCTTATTTTAGGAGTAAGTGATGCCCTTACAATCTATTGTGGCACCACACAGCATTTCCAGAGCTGAGAAAGCATCACTAAATGCAATATGGATCTGATCCTTTCTGAATGTTTGGTCACATATTTGATCTTATGCTTCCTGATTTCCTGACTCAGGGTCCGACCTCTTCAACTTTCTGGTCCCTGTTTGACAGTAAGATGAATGCCTTCAATATACCCTCTGCTTGGACGCCTCCATCATTCTTGGACTGTTTCTCTAAATTTCCTCTTCCAGCACCTGAGTAAGATACTGTGACTTTGTTTATCTAAAGATTATGCCTCTGAGGTAAAAACCATTCCCCAAGCAGTTATGCGGTTTTCTTCACAATTAAAACATTCAAAACCTGAATTGGTTCTGTGACGAAAGTGAGAAAACTTCTTCCAGTGGTGACATTGATGTAGGTGTCTACATGGCTGTGATCAAACCATAAACATCGGCTCCACACTAGGGGTGCCGTTGGTTCACTTTTAGGAATATATAGAAATCAGTTTTACTGAATTTGGGGGAATGCAGAAGATAGTTAAAATTAAAATAAATTAAAAAATAAATTATTGGGGTTTTCTTTCGTTTGTTAGTTTGTTCCACTGTCTTCAATACACTGC
The DNA here is from genome assembly GCF_006229205.1 of Suricata suricatta. Classification (NCBI taxonomy): domain Eukaryota; kingdom Metazoa; phylum Chordata; class Mammalia; order Carnivora; family Herpestidae; genus Suricata; species Suricata suricatta. The sequence continues at coordinate 52,682,670 of NC_043701.1, read as the reverse complement.
CCCAGTTGGTTAGGTTGAAAGATTAGGGTGTCCAGGAGTAAAATTTCTCCTCTTAACTCTACCTCATTCCTTTACTTTTTGGTGCTATTTCCAATTTTTGTCTTTTATGTATATGTCACCCAGCACATGTTTTACCGTGGACTTTATACAATATTTATCTAACAATACATTGCAAACCAGAGTTAATTTCAGATTCTGACTTCATCCTGAGATGTTCTATGCCCACAGTGAGAACCTGTGATACTGTCAAAAAGTCAGACTCAGGGATTAAAGGTGTATTCCCACAATCAGTGGAATGTGCCAGATTCTCACCTGACACATATTTGGAATCTGAATCTCTTAAGCTGATAGTAAATGCTATTTAGAATTTAAAATAATTCACAAGGGCTTTTTACTTTCTGTGTACATTGAAATAAACCAATGTTCCTCTTGGGTTTTTTGGATTCTGAATAACAAAGTGAAGCAGGAAGACTATTCAGAAATTCAAGGTAGTACGCACTTCATTCAGTATCAATTTTAGATTTTCCAATAAAGTAAAATTGCTATTGGATATTATAGTAAATGATCCCTTACCATGTAGAAAAGGTATAATGGAAATAGCAACATTTATAGAGTGAATTTTAGGATTTCAAGGGGGCACTTCCATCATTATCAAAGGGTACAATCATCTTTGGTGGAAAGATTAGGTCAAGCTTATTTATTTAAGCGGAGTTTGGAGTACAAAAGGATCATATCAAATGTCTCGGTCTGTTTCAGTACTGTTTTTTATGCTTGTCTTGTCCCCTTGGGTCATCTGTTATTTGACACAGTTGCTTACCAGTCTGAGAAGTCTTGATTTTGCTTTAAGTATGAATGTTTCTCTAACTCTAATGTCCATTCTTTCAAATAGTCTCTTCAAAGATCACTTATGTTTTATGCTACAATAATGGAAATTATTCAGAGCAAATAGTATTAAGAAGTGGAACGAATGCTTCATTAACAGCAAACCTAAACTAACTAAACACAATTTAAATGGGTAAAAGTAGAGGAGACCATAATGTCAATTTACAATTATCTGAAAGCTATATACCACAGCTTTAATAAATAATACATTGGAGTAATACTAATTGTGAGACAGAGTGATCGTGAGTATGCACAGTAGAATATGTTTTAATTATTAATATATTAGTTTCCTATGCTGCTGTAACAAATTACCATAGACTTAGCAACACTAATTTTTAATCTTATATTCCTGAAAGTCAGAAGTCTGCAAAGGGTCTTACAGATGAAAATCATTATTGGTGGAGCTCTGGTCCTTCTGAAGTCTCTTGTCTATTTCAGCTTCTGGTGACCACACACATCCTGTACAAATAGCCCATTCCCCATAGCCTTCCAACCTCTGCCTCTGTCACAAACTCTCCTGTCCAGCTGTGATGTTTTATTTATTGTGCTGTTTCATATAAGTACTCTGGTGATTACCGTGGATTCACTCAAAATTCAGGAAAATCTTCCCATTTTAAAATCCTTAGATTGATCATGTCTGCAAAGTCCATTTTGTCATACAAGGTAGCATATTCACAGGTTCCATAGATATGGACATGGACAGCATTGGGGATCAGCCTATAACAAATAGTTATCATATATTTTTATTGATTATTAAATAGTGTTTAAAAAACAAAGCAAAACAAAACAGAAATGTTTATATAGGCCATATAATATAAAATGATTATGTAAAAGTCAAGAAAAAAATCAATGTATCTGCATACTTTCATTTAAAAATCTCTACCATTATTGCTATTTGACATACTTGTTTTATTCTTTCTTGACATTTAAAAAAAATTTTCATTTTTGACATGGTTTTAGACTTTATAATGTATCTGATATGTGTGTCCTAAGAAAATGTTGGTCAGAAAAACTAAAATCAAATGATAGTGAGCATAAATTGTATTTATAAATGCTTAATACCAATAATCCCATTATTCTTGTTTTTATCTTTAATTTGTATTTAATCAGGTTTGCATGTATTAGTGGATACAATCTGAATTATAATGAATAAACATTATATAACAAATATGCAAGTAGAGATTCTATATTTTCTAATGATACTGAGCTACTGAATTGCTGTGATTTTAACATCTATTTCTTAAATGTGTTATTTTAGAAACAGTTATAGTTCAAATGATGTTGTTATATATTTACTTCTTCATTCATTCCTCAGAGTTGAGTATGATGCCATGTTCCTCCCAAATGGATGCTTATCTTTTGGGACAATGAATGTGAGCTCTCCAAGGCAGGGTTTCTTCAATCCCCTACCTTCACTGCTCTGTCTCTGATGCTTAATACAATGCTTAAAACTTAGTTGGTGCTCAAAAATATTTGTTGAATAAAAAACTGCCAAATATGATAAGATTTCTGCCATGATATTAATTTTTCTCTATTATCATTTATTATTCATTTGCTATACATTTAAAATTTTTTTGTATTGATGAATGTATAACTATCCCCTGGAAAAGAGATATTCTTACCAGACAAAGCAACGACTTACCTCTAAGGTTTAAGTATAAATGTTATGTCTTGTTTAAATGGGTTTAAACAATGTATCTGTTATTGATCATACTGCTGACCAAAGACTTGATGTATAATTAATACGGTCACGGGAAACCATACTTTTGTAAAAATTACTGTTGAGATTTCAAGATATAACCAAAGTTAGTTGTTGTGTTGTTTTTTTTTTTTTACTGAATGCCATTTCAATTTTTTAAGCAGCAAAAATCCAAATGCAAATATGAAACTGACATTAGTGTTTTCAATCCATTCTGGTTTTTTAATAGAGATGCTATTAAATTTAGCAGAATTCATCCAGCTATGATCAATTGTCAGCTATCCAGAAAAACATTTTACTACAGCTATGATAACTGACAAATAAAACTATTTTCAGTGCTCATTACCATGCATAGACTCTTCTAATAACTAAAGAGAAGTGATAATTTTAGAAATATCATATTAATATATGTTTATTCTCATAAACTATGACACAACTATTTAAACATTTTTATTTCATAAAAATTTATCATTTTACTGTCTTCTCTCCCAAAATTTTAGTACATTGTAATGGCCAAAGTATATCCTGGAAGAGAAAATGCAGGATGCATCTAAATGCACTTTTTACTAACTAGATAAGTAAAAAGTTAGTGTGGCCAACTTTGCTTAGTAGATGAGAGATGTTACATATAATATTATTAGATGAATAATGCCAGGTAATGCATCTTTTAATAAATTTAGTAATATTTAATATATGAATTTAGAACTGTGATATTCAGCTCTGCAGCAGAAAACGAGATATAACAACTCCTTAGACTAATTTATTGTAGAAGGGCAGATAGTAGTTTCTTGATTCACATTTTAAAGTAACTATTGTATCTCTTAGAAAATGTAAGGAAATAAGTATGAAATGATTATATAACAAGGGTTTTGAGAAGTCTGGAAGTCTGGACTTCATCTATTCATGGAGATTTTTTGTCAACTTATTATTTTATGATATTTTCCACATGGTAGAGTTTGAATTTATCAGTAGTTGCAGTTTGCCAATTATCCAATATACTTGAAAATTAGGTAACATTGTTAAGAGGAATTTTGATAGAAAAATTATTTCATAAACACTTTGGCATTAATTATGGCTATTTATTATATATCTTCAGTGTGTGGAAAATAATTACACATGAAATGAACAATTACTAGGAATAAATTCATGGTATTTTTCACCTGAAAAATGGTGCCCTAGTTCTTCCTATTTAAAGTAATAATAACATGTTGAGAGACAGAAAATTTTGTCCTCAAACATTTACTTTTCCAAGATAATATACATCTGGTTTTTGACTATTGCTAATAAACTCAAATCTGTTAAATATTACAATAACTTGTACACATCAGTGTTTGACAAGAAGTATCGTAAATAAGATTCTAGGATTAGTAATAAGCGATCCATAAACTTAGAGTGTCTTTGGATAAATCACTTTAATAATGCTACACAGGCACACAGCATGATGATGGAGGTGGTAGTTGTAGGGGTATAAAATGAGTGTTGTGGGGTAAATACTTTCAAAAGTACTTTGCACATCTTTAACTATTAACCATTTTAATATTAAATACTTAGGTATTTAATATTAATATTTATTACTAATATTAAAATATTAAACATCTCACTATCTAAGATAGAAAAGAAAGGTAGGTATTATTACCCCATTTAAGAAATGGAGAGACGGAATATTCTGAGATGGAAAGCAACTTGGACAAGAAGTTAACCCAGATATTCAGAGCACATCCGCAGTGTTTATTATAATTTTGAAGTTATCTACCACTCTTAAGTTATAAGGGTCTTACATTAAAATGCTATTTGCTTGCATAAAATTAAGTAATTGATTGATTCAAATAAGTAAAACCCAGAAATGTAGGTTAGAGATAAAACCAGACCATCAGGACTTTAATGCTCATGACTGTCTCTTGTCTCAAGTTTTCTCTGCATGTGTGAGTTGTATTCTTAAACCCTCCATATCTATGATACTGAAGCAAAAATGTGGAAGGAGCAGTACATGGGGAAGACCCAGCTAGATCACTTGACTATGTCAAGGTTAACCGCTGTTTATAAATATGTGTCACTGCCACTTGGGACCTGAGTATGTGCTGATAGTTTGAATGAATGAGGAATGGTTTTCTAAGAAAGAGGATGCTCTGTTCTTGACATAAAAAAAAAACAATAGACACTAAATACAGTCAGTTCTTGGCTGTCAGATGTACATATGCACATAAATAGGTATATAACACCTTTCTTTAATAATATTTAAATGTGGGGGCCCCTGGGTCACTCAGTTGGTTAAGCACCAGACTTAGGCTCAAGTCATCATCTTGCGGTCTATGAGTTCAAGCCCTGTGCATTGGGCTCTGTGCTGGCAGCTCAGAACCTGGAGCCAGCTTCAGATTCTGTGTCTCCCTCTGTCTGCCCCTCTCTCACTCTCACTATGCTTCTCTCAAAAATAAACATTACAGAATTTTTACAAAATAATATCTAAATGTGTTCCTTGCTATTATAATAAAAAAGTGTAACATACCATCAAGAACAAACCTATTCAAAAACTACAACAAATCATTATATTAAATTTTAAGTTCACATTCTTTAGGTCTTTTCTGTTTCTCTCAATCTGAACCTCTATGGATTCTCATATAATTTTAAAATCTATGATCAACAGAAATATCTAACTATTCATGACATTCTCAATAAAAAATGGTAGATAACACATAGAATGTCTTCCGAGAAAAGTCCCATTGAAAACAGTGGAGATGGTAAAGAATGTAGACAGATTCAGTCCAAATTTTATGCCAAATGATTCACTCATGGAAACAAATAGTTCTTGAGCCTACTATGTGTCAGATAGTATTCTAAGCACTGGGTAAAAGGGAAGAGAATAGCAAAGGTCTCTGTTTTTATTGAGCTTGCAATCTAGTAAGGGAAGAAGGAATTAAAGACTCACTAGCTAAATCTAGAAGTAAATAAGATGTTATGAGGACAATAAAGCAGGAGAGTTATTTGGTAAGTGACTGGGGGTGATATATTAACTTTTGATATCACTGGTCATGAAGAAAAGTCTGAGAAAGAGAACCTCATTAATGAGGAAGAGCCATCTATATGGAGATTGATGTGAAGAACATTCCAGAAAGAGGATATAAAATCTTCCAACACTCAAGTTTTGTGGATTCAAGAAACAGAAGACCAGCAGTAGAATATTAGGTCACAGAAATGGACAAAGTTCTAGTTTTAGGTCTTGTTAACTGGATGCTAGAGTTTAGGTTTTAATATAAGTGCACTTTGGAAGGCTAATGTAAGTGTGTAAGCAGACAAAGAATTTATCTGTTTCATATTTGTAATAGGAGAATAGGTCATGGTGGTCAAGGTGAACATTTCCAATAAGGAAATAGGCTACACTAAAATACATGGTTTCTAAGCTGATTAAAATAATAGAGAAAAACAAACATGTATATTGAAAGAACAGTAAGACCTGCTTAACTGTTAAGCCTGGTGGCCAATACCAGAGACAGATCCTAGGTTTAATTAAGGTCTGAGGTATTTAATGAATGATGTCATTTTAGTAGGGATGTGTTTTGGGCACGCTTATGTCTTTATACACAAGTAGACCAACCAAAACCTGCTGCATATACAAGTAAAGGTTTCTTTAAAATAGATATAAATACTAGAGATATAAATTTGGAAACTATTTGCAAATACATTCGAATTTACCTGGAGAGGGAATACAGCCAAAAAAGGAGAGTCATTCAAAGGCTTCACTGGTAGAAGTTGGATTCCTTGATCCAAGTTTAGCTGTCTCAGATTCTACACAGTGAAGTAAGCAAATAGGTCTATTGTCTTCCATGGACAGATATGAAAAGGTACTATGAAGTTACATCTTTAGGTGTCTAGTGATATAGTTAGTGGCCAACTGCCAGTGGGTTCTAGACATGAGTCACAAGATGGAACTCAGGAGAGGATCTGGGTCAAGAAAGGAAGACAGGGCCCACATACTCAAGTACAAGAAGCTGAAAGCAGAGTAGTGGACACTTCAGGCCATGAGGTGGAGGGTGTTAAAAGTTGGAACTGGAAATGCCTGGTCGAAGGTTTAGGTTCCAATGACAAAATCTATTTCTTCCTCCTGAGATATTGCATCGATCTCTAACATATATCTATATCCATATCTATGCTACTTTATTGTCTCAGAATATGGTATCTATCTCAAGGTACCTAGTAAAAACATGTTAATTTGACTTTCCAGTAAGAGAACATTAATATTGCCCCTTTATCACTATAAGTATAGATATTTTAGAGTTTAAAATCTAAAAACAAAAATCAAGGATATCACAATGCATTATCTGCAGTCAAGGCCAGTAAGGAAGTGAGAAAATGTAAGTTAACAATTATTTGTCTTGGTAGAATCTCAAGAATTGTTCTTGACCTTGGGTTGCCCATCTTCAGCAAACACATTCATGGTTCTGTAACCAAATTCCAAGTACTAGGAAAGCCAACTTATGACTTGTATAATTTCCTCTTTTTCCTAAGAAAACATTGATTCTTTCTTGCTTCATTAAGATGTCTTGTTTTATGATCTTCTTCATTTACATATGAATATTGAGAAGTTTGGCCTTTAGTTGATGTTTTGAAGCTATAGGCTAACCTTGGTAATTATCAGTTTATAAGGAATAAACATTCTTGCTTTTTACATGTACAAGTTTCTTTGCACAGTACTGTAATTTGGCCAAACTCAATTAAAAGAAAGATAAACTATTTTATGGATCAATGATTATTCAACCATTTTCTGCTTTGAGATTTTCTGGCAATGAGTTGGTGGAAGGTGTGAAGTCTGAACACTTAGCACTTTCTCTAAGATTCCATGTCTGACCTCTCTGTGACCATTGAAATGATGACTCAACAAAGGCCAGTTATATTTTTGAGACAATTGCTAATAGAATAGTCATTGAGCAATTATTCTGCAAGCCTACTAAAGGTCTTTGGCTGGGGACAGAATGTTAGCCAACATGGTATGTATCTTGACTTCCACATGCCTAAATCAAATAGGAGCAATAAACCAAGCTAAAAATAACTGAAATACATTACTAAGAATTTATGATATAATTCTAAACTTGCTAATGGAATTTAATATGCCTGCCCTGCAAGAGAAAAGGGCTCTTGAGTTTCACGGCAAAATGTCTGAAAACCAGGAAAATAGGCCAATTAAAGAAGCTACTTGTAAAGGAGATCATCAGTGAAACACTAATTTCAAGGATCCAGGCAGAAATGATCTGCCTAAGGTATTTCTAAGGAAATGCGTGACCTGAGAAATGTGGGAATGGGCTAGCTAGGATCCTATTTTCTAGGCTTAACTACCAGAGGCAACCATCAACATAGTCAACTAATTAAAAATGCTAAAATTGTGTGTGTACCACAAGAGGAAGTATATAAAACAGGATAATCTCTGGAGTACTAAGAGAGCCAAAATATCATGGGCTATTACTAGACCCAACTGAGACTTTATGCGTATATTAAAGAGAATTCAGGCATCTTATACTGGATATGCTTTGATTTGTAGTGCTCACCTTTAAGACTGAGTGCTTTAAATTTTAATCTCCATAACATAAAATTCTGGGGCCACTAGTTGTCTCAGTCAGTTAAGCACCTGACTTCTGCTCAGATCATGATCATATGGGTTGTGAGTCTGAGCCCCATGTTGGGATCTGTGCTGACAGCTCCAAGCCTGGAGCCTGCTGAAGATTCTGTGTCTCCTTCTCTGTCTGCCTCTACCCTCCTTGTGTTCTCTCTCTCTCTCTCTCTCTCTCTCTCTCTCTCTCTCTCAATCTCTCTTTCTTTGTCTCTCTCTCTCAAAAATAAGCATTAAATTTTTTTTAAATAAAAGTCCAATGAAATATCAACATTTTGGTACAATTAGATAACTTCTAAAAATTAAACTATATACAGGGAAAATAACTTGAAAATACATTTGAATAAGAGATTAAAATATGGGAAACTAGTATCACAACTTATTAAAATATATCTAAACTTTAGTAATCAGAAAAGGATGGCTTTTACAAGGAAATCAAATCAAATCAAAATAAATGTATGAGTGCCTAATAATTTAAGATGTCATAAGGTAGAATTTAAAATAATTCTGGGAAAGATGGATTATTTTAATACTTGTGTTTAGAAAAAAATGGTGGGAAGTTATTTTAAACACATTTAATAAAATAAATAGAACCAATTTTCTTAATGTTAAAAAGTTTTACAGTGAAAAGTACTTCATAGGATAATAGACAAGGGATATAAATGAGTAGTAGATTCAAAATGAAATATAATAAGCTAGTAAGCCTCTGAAAAAGTGATAACACGACATAAACCAAATGTAAAAATTTAAATATCAATATTTTGCTGTCAGGAAAAGATTAAAAATTATGAAAATACTGTCTGGGAAGAAAACCTGTTTACTTGTGTTTAGACAGTCCCAACATTTGCCATAGTTATCTATGTCCTTATGATTTTTCTTGACTATCTTTGCCTCTATTTCCATTACTGTTTGATTCAGTAGGTTATGTTCCACCTGCTGTCTAGAATATGGCCACCAGAAATGGAGACCTGTGTTAAGGATAGGACACTTACAGCCTGTGCTGGCAAAAGGCAACTTGAGTAGAGGTCATTTATCATTGCAGGTTGCTCAAAATTTCCTAAAGAATTTGAGTGTCCTCACTCCATATGAGCCTCCATTATTTAAATTCTCATCATTGCTGGGGCTCCTGGGTGACTCAGCAGGTGGAGCGTCCAGCACTTGATTTCAGTTCAGGTCAAGATCTCATGGTTGTGAGATTGAACCCTACATTGGGCTCCACCCAGAGCATGGAGCCTGCTTGGGATTTTCTCTCTATCTCTCCCTTTGTCCCTCACGCCAGCTCATGCTCTCTCTACCTCTGTCTAAATAAAGTAAAATAAAATGAGGGGCGCCTGGGTGGCTCAGTTCGTTAATCATCTGACTTCGGCTCAGGTCATGATCTCACAGTTTGTGGGTTCAAGCCCTGCATCGGGCTCTGTGCTGACAGCTAGCTCAGAGCCTGGAGCCTGCTTCGGATTCTGTGTCTCCCTCTCTCTCTGCCCACCCCCCCACATGCTCTGTTTCTCTCTGTCTCAATAAGAAATAAACATAAAAATTATAAACTAAAATAATAAAAAAATTTCACCATTATAGAAGTAGGAATAGAAGAAAATTCAGGCTTTTCACACATATGTTTAGAAAGCCCATCTCGGAAAAGGAGAGTATAAATGTTATAATGGTCAATGTAACAATGTAAAAAAATGTTTAAAAAGATGTCGAGTTTCCTCGACTAGAAAGTGAAGTGTTGAAGTAAATCCCCGCAGTGAAAGGAAATAATTTTAAATGAATTTAGAATAAATTATTTTGATTGGTTTTCTTAATTGCTCTAGGTGACTAATATTAGAAACATGATTTATAAAGAATAATTTACTTATTTCACCTTTTTTGGAAGGGCCACATAAATACTATGTTTGATCTTTCCTCTTTAATTATTAGTTCAACGTAGCATGTGGGAGAGTATTCTACACGAATGTGTCATATCTTTTCCTCCCATGACCAGAGGTCCTGGATACTCTTGTTCCAGGTTATCCTTCCAGGACTTCTGGAGAGTGAAGAGCCTTAGAATAGAGAGACAAGAGCAAAGGGCATGTTTGACAAATATCTCCAGTATGATAAATATAAACATATTGTCCCCCTCCAGAACAAAGGCCAGGAGGCTTCCACTCCAGTATGAAATATTTGGGTTCTTACTCTTGGCTGCCCTTTCCTTTGTAACTCACTGCAGGCACAGAAAATACCTGACCATCTTTATGACACATCTTTATTTGCTTTTGAGGAACCAAAGCAAAGGCTGATATTCAACCTCTGCTATGTCTGTATCAATCTGTCTGTTTTCTCTGATCCAGTAGGTTGTGCCTTCTGCAATGAAGGGTTGCTTGCTGGGAAAGTAAAATATAAAACCCTTCACAGTTCTTGACTGCTTGGGTGATAAGAATGAAATGGTGTACTAATGTGTCTTGTTTAAGAGGAAGTAAGAAGGCCTCATGGATTAATTAAGAAGATGCGAGGGGAGTCATGGAAACCAGTGATGAACATGTGCATCAAATTGTATTATCATCTGGGAATAAATGGTCCTCTACTATATTGCCTATTAAAAAGGAAAAATTGGGGAGGTAAGTAAACCTCTGAGGGATAGCAGCATTGGGGAAACTATGTTGTAGGCAACATTCATCAGTGCCCCTGCCTGATCTAGGTCCCACTTGGAAGATCCTGACAATTTTAAACAGCACTCTTTCCAAGGGCATTATACTATTTGTTTTCATTTGTGTTTTTTATTTTTGAGAGAGAGAGAGAGAGAGAGAGAGAGACAGAGGCAGACTGTGAGCAAGGGAGGGGCAGGAAGAGAGAGAGAGACACAGAATCTGAAGAAGGCTCCAAACTCCCACCTGTCTGTCAGCACACAGCCTGATGTGGGGCTTGAACTCACAAACTGCGAGATCATGACCTGAGCCTAAGTTGGACGCTTAACCAACTAAGACACCTCAGAATTGTACTATTTTGAAACCAAGCATTAACTTTCCTCCCCCCCCCCCAAATCAAAAGGATAAAATGCACTTTGGGACTGGTCATAAGTAACCTTTAAATATTAAGAAAATACCATCAACAGGTCATGTAGCCTTGACAGAATTGCAGACATCTCTCTAAAATGACCCTAACCTTGGCTATCCAGGGGATCTTCTAATAATTAGAAGATAATTAATTTACTAATTAAGTACAGAGAAATAACTCCATTCATTATTTAAGCACACACTTGTGGCAGTTTCCTCTATGAAGGGAATCATCCCATTACAAAAGATGGGACAAAAGTTTGTGTCTAACTTTACCCAAATCGATCGGCAACACGGTAGCCCTGGAAGGCATTCATGTCTGCCTTAATATCCTGGCCAGGACACTCAGAGATGATAGAATTGCTCTAAATGTCCTTCTGGCAGGTGAAGGTAGAGACTGGGCAATTGAGAGAATATCCTTCTCTCCTTAGATTATTGCCTGGGGTCCAATAAAGCTGGGTCTAAGACTCTGGGAGCATAGCTGAAGTCAATATTTTAAGTTAGACTCATCCTTCAGGAGTCCTATTGAAAATAGACTTAATTAAATGATGTATGAGATACATTGAATGGATGTGGTACCAGCCTCTGCCAGTCAGATTAATTAGAGTGGCTGACGAAGGGTAGACTCATGGGGAATGTTTCAGAAGGCAAGATAATGTAAGAAACAAGGGTAAACTATTACTGGGGGGAATTTTTCCATAGGCCTTTCACATTGTCGCATTATTTCTGGGTACATCTATGAAGGTGTATGTTGAAAAGATATGCATTTGAATCAGCGGACTGAGTAGAGAATATTCTGCCCTGATGCCCTCACCAAAGCAGGCTGACGGCACCCAACCCACTGACGGCCTGGTTAGAGGATGGCCCGGAGGAGCCTGAGCTGGGACACTGATCTTCTTCTGTGTGCCTGTTTCAGGAGCCTTCAGAGTCAGACTAAATCATACCTCGGGCATTCCTGCATCTCCAGCTCGGAGACAAAAATATTGTGGCATATCTCAGTTTCCATAATCATTGAGCCCGTTCCATAATAAATCTTTTCTCATATATCCATGCATAGCCTGTTGGCTCCATTTGCCTGGAGGACCCTAACTAATATATAGGCTCACTGCCCCTTACAGAAAATTTGATTTTCCTAAGATGAGAGTCCCATTCCATTAATATTATTCAGCACATGCATGGGCATTAACTGCCCCTCCTTGTATCATCCTGTGTGATGTGGGACACAAATGCTGATAGTCTAGCTACGGCAACTGCTCTGAACTAAACTGTCTTTTGTCTTTGGCTCAGAAGGCTTCTATCTTCTGCGAGGATCCATAGAGCTGTGTCATGATGTTATTAACTTGCTAATAGGATAAAGCCTCAGAACCTTCACAATTTTTGATGAAGGATATTGCCAAGAAATCATAAAAAATATTCATTAAAAATTAACCAAATACATACTTGATATTTATTATCAAAAGTTGAATCATCAGCATGGAGATATGGACTTTAATATCAGGTAATACAAATGTAGCTTGGGTGATATTTATTGAAATCCATGTGGTTAAAAAAATTAATGATTCTTTGTATCAAGCATAACATGGGACATATGGGAGGGAATTAATTATCTAGAATAAAACACACTTTTCTTTTATCAAAAATTAATGTTTATTTATTTTTAAGAGAGAAAGAGAGAAGGCACAGAGAGACGGACAGAGAGAAGGAGACACGGAATCCGAAGCAGCCTCTAGGATCTGAGCTGTCAGCACAGAGCCCGTCGTGGGACTCAAATCGACCAACCATGAAATTCTGATCTGAGTCAATGATTTGAGCCGAAGTCGGATGCTTAACTGACTGAGCCATCCAGGCTCTTCAAATGCTCTTTTTATTTTAACTCCTTTTTATCCTTCCCTCCCTTCTCTGTGTGAATCAAGTAGTTGAACCTAGGACTCTGGACACCACAGTGAGAAAGCAAATTCATGAAAGTGCAAATAACCCTGAGAGGAACATAGAGTAAAAAAAAAAAAAAAAAAAAAGGCAGCTCAGTGAAGGAACCTTGAAAATGCCTGAGTTAAGAACAATGCGGAGGAAAAATAGTCATCAGAACTGACTGAAAATGATCATTTTGAGAAAAGGATCGAATTAGGAGAGTGCAGTATCAGGAAAGCAGAGAGAAAAGGGCATGAAAAGAACGTGGTGTTTAGCGGGGTCAAGTAACTGCAGAAAAAGGACGATTAGCATGAGAACTCTAAGGAGGCCAATGGTTTTCACAATTAGGAGGTCACTGATGACATTTAATCTTGCAAGTCACCACGTAAGTCAGCTAATGAAGACAAAGCTGTCTGGTGCCCCCAGTGTATCGTAATATCAGCCCTACGGTGAATGATATTATCCACAGGGTAACGCTTAATGATGAATAGTATTGTGATTAAATTGCTATAGAATACCAATGGGAATGTTCATTGCAACCCTTTAAATACCAACAGCACGATTAATACTCCAGATCAGACATACAAGAAATAGATAACAGTTTGCCACTTACATCACCGTCAAATTTTATGTCACCCTTGGGGGTTTATTGATGTGAAATGAAGTACATTTATTCAAATAGAGTGAGTTCTGCTTTATAAGGAATAAGAAACTATTAAAGTGGGCTTCACATAAACTAAAAAATTGAAGTGTTTTGTAATATGCATATGTTGTTGCTCTTCTATAATTGATAAGGGTGTTGTTTTTATAATTTGAAGTATTTTTTAAAGATTTATGATGACAATTGTCAGGTGGCAAACACCGTTTTAAGAAAGGTCACCTTCCTTTGATCCCTTAAAGAGGTATATCATAGTATAAATATTTTGTGTAGTAAGAAATTCAATTCTGTGTAATTGTGTTCTCATACCATGAAAGCACATTTTTTCTCTCAAAACTGAATATATTTCTAGATTTTCCAGACTACCTTACATTTATTTCTACATTTTGAATGAATAAGTGCTAGACCTATAATATATAATAATGAATTGTCAATATTTTATTTAGGTGTTTAAAATTTGCCTTACATGTCAGAGGTGAATGTATGTGTGTATGCATGTTTAGATCAGGGGTTGATAAATATTGTATGTAAAGGAATAGAGAGTAAATACTGTGGGCTTTTGCAGCCTAAGATCTCTGTCACAATTATTCTCTGACACTACAGTGAGCAAATAGTCATAGACCATATGAAACCAAATGGATGTAGATGTATTCTAATAACACTTTATTTATACAAACAGGCAGAAGGAGTTGGATTTTGTGGGAGATGCTGTAGTTTGCCAAAATGTTATAGATGAAATACATAGTGCTCCTTTCTTGATGGTCATTATTCAGAGTATTGAACCAAATATGTGTATGGAACACTAAACCATTCATGTAGGTAATAATAAAAGATGTATAATTTTTTAAGTTACAAAATGACTAAGAATATAGAAAATTAACTAATCTGTATAGTATACTACAACAAAATGAATATGCAACACAGAAAACACTTAAGCAGATGATAGAAATGAAACCAGTATCTTCAGTTAGAAGAATAAATGTAAATGTGCACAATTTTCCTAGGAAAGAGCAAAACACTATGCTTAATTTTTCCTTTCAAGTCAAAATTATTTTTAAGAATATTATGTATGGAAAATAGAGATATTTTAATTTTTGAAGTGTAAAGATATCAATTGAATACAGCCAGATAAAAGATGAGATGACAAATTAGGTAAAATAATGATATTAGATGACAGAGTAAAGGAAAGAAATAATAGAACAAAGGAATACATTTGCTACAGAGAAAACATGAATGCATAGTTTCCCAAAAAGATATCCTGTAAGCCACGTGTTGCAAAAGTTAATTATGTTTTAAATATAAAAAGCAAGGCACCTGGGTGGCTCAGTTGGTTGAGCATCTGACTTCAGCTCAGGTGATAATCTCACAGTTCATGAGTTCAAGCCCCATATTGGGATCATTGCTGTCAGCGCAGAGATGACTTCGGATCTTCTGTCCTCCTCTCCTCTCCCTGCCCCTGCTTGTACTTACTCTCTCAAAAATGAATAAACATAAAATAAGATAATTAAATAAAATAAAAACTTTGAAATAAAAAATAAAATATTAAAAAACAAAAGGAGAAATACTTAAGCATAAAAAGGCTGTGTAAGAGATAAAATAATTTTTAAATAATTAAAAATAATTGACAATTTTTGTATCATATTTTACCTTTCAGAGATCATGCTTAAAAATTTGCAAGAATGGATTTCATACCATCCTCTAAAAAAAATTCTTCAATAACCACAAAATGATGATTGACATTACTTTCTCCACATGATGATACCTCTGTTTCTTCATTTTTCCTTCTTTTTGCTTGACATTGAATAAAAAGACTAGAGTTGGAGCCCCACCTTCAAAGCATGCTGTAATCAGGGAATAAAAGGAACAGCAGGATAAGTGAAATGTGAACCTTTCATGAAGGGCTTCACTAGCTCTTCTCTGTTCATCTCAGATTTTAGGTGTTGCAAAGCAAACCAATTACATAACAAACGACAACTTTTCTTTTTATCGACCTACATTAGTGTGATATTTGCTACGTGCACAAATCATCATCGTGACTAAAACAGTGTTGGAGATTTTTGCTAAGTTCGATTTCACAGCTGGAGATGGAATATTCTATTACCACCACACGTTTACAGTCTGACACTGAAAACAGATTCAGCACAATGAAAAAAACAAAAGCAAACACAAATTTGAGTCTCCCTGCCTCCCATTCTTCTCTGGCAGCTCTGTTTGAATGGATCTGTCTTCCTTCCCAGATCACAACCCACTGGGGCCTGGCATCCATCTCTTTTTCTTAAGTGTCTGCTGTCACATCGAGGTCTCCTAATGGGTGTATCATGAGAAATGTGGTAAAGAAGTTACATGTCCAGTGACCTAAAAAAAAAAAAAAAAAAACCACACTTGTGGGCAATGGGTGACATCATAGTTGCTTTGGTTACAAATGTGTTGCATTTGCTAATCAGGGAGCAAATAGTAGGGTAGTGGCTAAGAATTGTACTGCTTAATTTCAAACTATACAGTCGCTTTCTTTTTGTCCTAAGTGTTTGGAGCCTGAAGAGAAAACCTACAGTAGGAATTGTAGTTCTCATTTAGGTAGCCAGTGAAAGATTTGCTGAGCGTGAGCAACCATTTAATGAATTGTTTTTTTAATTTTGTATGATTCTTAGAATTTCCATCCAAACTTTAAGAGTTATTAACAGAAATTGTCAGTCTTACCTGACCACAATTTTTAATTTTTTTAACGTTTATTTATTTTTGAGAGACAGAGGGAACAGACATGAATGATGAGGGGCAGAGAGAGAAGGAGACACAGAATCCGAAGCAGGGTCCAGACTTCAAGCTGTCAGCACAGAACCCGACATGAGGCTCCACTTCTCATACTGTGAGATCACGACCTGAGCAGACTGAGCCACTGAGATGCCCCTACCTTGTCATAATTTTTACATTCCACTCTTAGATAGCTGCCTAGGAGTAAACAAAACATATGTCCCTGCAAAAATATGTTTTCAAATACTTATAGCAGCATTATTTGTAATAGCTGAAATGTAGAAACAATCTAAATGTTGATCAACTAACCAATGGATAGATAAACAAAATGTGCTATACCCATAAATGAAGTATTATTATTATTATTATTACTTTAAATAACATTATATAATTTAAATATATTTAAATATTACATAATTTAAAGCAAAATTATTATTATTTTAAAGTTTATTTATTTTGAGAGAGAGAGAAAGAACACACATGAGCAAGAGAAGGGGCAGAGAGAGAGAGAGAGAGAGAGAGAGAGAAAATCCCAAGCAGGCTCCACACAGAGCGTGACATGGGGCTTGATCCCACAAACTGTGAGATCATGACCTGAGCAGAAGACAATGAACTGAGCTACCCAGGTGTCCCGATGAAGTATTATTTTAAAAAGATACTGCCTTATGCTACAGCATGAGCAAATATCAAAAAGTATTATTCTAAGTGATAGGAACCACATACAAAAGACTACATATTATGCAGTTTTACTTATACAAAATATCAGAAAAATACACTATAAAGTTACAAAAAGTAGATTTGTGGCTGCTTAGAGCTATGGGTAAGAAAAAAGAATCCCTGTAAGTGGACACAAGGAATCTTTTGGACTGATAGAAATCGAAATCTAAAATTTGATTGTGGTGGTCATTGAACAATACTGTACATTTACCAACAATCAGTACATTGTACACTTACAATGTGCAAATTTTACACTGTATAAATTATATTTCAAATGTGTTATTTAGTAAAACTTAAATGAAACTTACTTTATGTGAAAAATGAATATAACTACTAAACCATTTAGAAAGCTACCACGAGAAAAAAATAAACTACAAAAATAATATGCCCCCCCCCCCCGTCACTCAAGTAAAAGTGCAACAGCATTAAATAAATGGCATTAGGGAACAACAAAGACAAGAAGATCTATACCATTTTAATACAAATAGGGTGTAGCAAGCCCTGGGTGTATAAATGCACTGTCACCTTTTCCTTTGGTGGGAGGCAGGGAATTATGCAGAAATTGTACGTTTCAAAATAAAGAACATGAAAACAAGTTTCCTAGACCTAGAAGAAGAGGATACTTAGATACCATGAAGACTTCATTTGCATTTGGTTGGATACTAAACAAATACGTAAGAAAGTACTGTTTCTCTACACACCATTTTAACCTTCACCAATAATCATTACACTTTTTATGATCCCACAGGTTGAAAACATATTTTATTCTTTTAGGCAAAATTGTTTAGAGAAGGGCCCCACCCACACAAAAATATTTGGTAAGATTTTCCCATAGATTTTAGACAGGCATGTAGCCCACAAAAACAGTTATACTGACTCCAGATTCACATGATAGTATATGTGATTTGCACTGTAATTGATTCATCTAATGAATAATTATTGAGCTCTAAGTGCCAGAACTTGTTGTTGGAGACTACAAAGAGGAATGTATTTTATAAGAATATCCTCCCTTGGGGCGCCAGGGGAGCTCAGTAGGTTAAGCGTCCAACTTCAGCTCAAGTCATGATCTCATGGTTCGTGGGTTTGAGCCCCACATCGGGCTCTGTGCTGACAGCTCAGAACCTGGAGACTGCTTCAGATTCTGTGTCTCCCTCTCTCTGACCCTCCCCTGCTCACGCTGTCTCTCTCTGTCTCTCAAAAATAAATTTTAAAAAAGCATTAAGAAAAAAAAGAATATCCTCCCTCCCTGAAGAAGCGGCGTCAAACTTCAGGCCTTGGTGAAGAAAAGAGTAAGCTGTTCAAAGACCTGAGAAGAAATCATTACAAGCAGAGGGAGTGGAAAAGTACAAAACCCCCACAGTTGGAGTATATAGCTGGTGTGGCTTATTTAAATTATTTTGTAATCGGAGTACTGACACCAGTCATTGAGATGGCACATCAGAGTAAAGATTGTAACTTTCTTTTAGAAAGATGGGAAACTATTGAAATATGTTAAACACAGTACATTTTCAAAACCTAATTTCTATTGTCATATGATAACTTTAGCCTTAACACAAAAACACTGCATAGAGGGCAAAGTAGGAGCAAAAAGAATTCTAGGAATCTTTTGTTTGTTAAGGTGAAATACGTTGGTGACTTTGTGTAAGGTGGTAAATGGTAAATCATTGATCAAAGGCAGAGCTGAAAAAAAAAACATCTTTCAGTAAGCTGGATGTTGGATAAGAAAGTAAAAAGAGAAGAAAATAATGTCTTCTAGAATTTTCCCTGGAGCAATTAAATAAACGGAGTGTCATATTCTGAGAAATTAAAACTGGGATAGGAGAGAAGGAATTTTTGTGTTTGTTTATTTGTTCAGAAAAAGATGAAATGTGGTAGTACTGTCTTGATATAATGAATTTGGCCATCCTATTAAACACAAATAAAAATGAGAATTAAACAGTTAAAGTTTTAAGTCTAAGGGTCAGCTGAATGATCAATGCCTTGGGTATAAGTTTGAAAATCATTAGCAAAGAGAAGGGATTAAAAGCCATTGGATGATATGAGATCTTCTAGGCAGCACCTGTGAGGAAGATAAGGAGAACAATTAATGAGCCACAGGGCAATACTTAGGGGAAAGAGGAGAGTTTAACAAGGTAGAAAGAGAGAAATGGATTGGTCTGTGATGTAAAAGATTGACAAGGTAGGGACTTCACAGTCAAGCGAAGACAGAATTTTAAGATAAAGAGAGCTATCACTTCTGTCAAAAGCTGTCAGAGGATCAAGTAAGATAAGAACCCTAAGGATGGTCATGGAAATTGGTAACATGGGAATTGTTAGAGTTCTTGAAAAGAGTAGTGTTCACCTTGGTGGAGATGACAGTGTAATTTAAATAGTTTCACACTGAATAGAAGTTGAAATGAAAAAACATAGTCATATAGCATTATATTAGTTATGATGTGCTTTTATATTAAAAAATGAGATGAAAGAAAAAATGATAAAATAAAAGAAGCCTAGATTCTTAGTAAGTATAACATGCATGGAATATATATTCATCATACATACTTACAGTACGTCTTTGATACTTTTCAGAATAGTTATTGCATACAATAAAAGAACTGCTGATGAACCCTCTTGTGAAAAATGTTATTTTGGGGGGATGCCATGTAATAGATTGAAAAGACAAAAGGGTAAGAGTTAAGTTGGTGGAGTGGTGGGAGGACTCTATCTTTCAAACACAACTAGATAAATATCACATCATTCTGAATACCCAAATCAATTTGAGGACTGACAGAAAAAACTGCACAATTAGGGGAGAGAAGAAGCCACATTATGGAAGAAAGGAAGTGTGGAGATGTGATTTGGGGGAGAAAAGGATCACAGGTACTGCATAGAAGGGGACCCCTGGTCACAGGGGGAAAGAGAAAGAGAGAGAGAGAGAGAGAGCGAGCGAGCACAGGGGGATCACAAAAAGCAAACACTTTCCAAAAGCCACTGACTGGGAAAATGAGAGGGGCTGATTATCCTGAGTTTTTACAACTAGCAGAATTCAGTGAATGACGTTTTAAAACTCCATGCCATGTTGAGCTCATCTCCTGTTGATAAAGAGGGCAGAGGCCCAGGAGTGAATGGGGCCATCTGAGGATCCCCTGAGTACACCGGAGCAGGTGGTTCCTCCTTCTTGGAGTGCACATGGAGAAGTGGCATTGCCTCTCTGGGGACAAAAAAGCTAGAATGAGCCATTGTACTCACTCACCTCTCTCTTAGAATAGGGGCAGAGACACCTGCTGAGTATGGCTAACCTGTACCCTGGTATTTTGCTGCACTTTAAACTCCACGTTCTTTTGCATTGGCATGACTCCCCTTCTGGAACAAACATACACCAGCCCCAGGGCAGCAAGACCCTCCCCCAGAAGAACAGCATGGGCTTTGTACTGTGTCAGGTGCCTAAAGTTTAGAGTTTAAAACTTAGCCAGCATGCTGAGATAAAACACAGGTACACTGTGCTACTGGGCAGAAAAATGACCTGGGCACAGTCAGAATGAAGGAAGAGATCTGAGGGAGACCTGGGGAAACAAAGGGAGATTGTTAACTCTTCTGTGAACTCCCCAGTCCAGAGACAAAGGAGAGGATGGGTGCCATTTCCCCCCCTGTTCATTAGCAGGGACTGATTTCAGTGAGCAGAACAGTGCAAACAGTGGAAGGCTGAGCCCCTTATATCAAGCCCCTCACCCTCTGCAGGATTTCTTTACTAGGACAAATGTGCATGGGAACATGAACATGTGCATGAGCAGCAGACTTTCCCCCTGAAGACCATCATAAACCCCCTCATGCACCAAGTCTATTGACCACAGAGTGCCGCAAAGCTTTGGCTCTAGTGGAAACAGCATTAGACCTCCTAACAAGCAGACTATAGTGCAGATAATTAAAATTCACCACACTTAGAACAAGGTCCAAAAACTCCCCACTGCAGGCAAGGAGAAACTGCAGAGAACAGACCTGAGAGAAAGAGCAGCCAAAACACAGCAGCAGAGTACACACAGCATATACCAAAAAACACTTCCTGAAGCAACAGGCTCTGGACAGTATACAACTTCTTTTTCATAAGCCATTGCTCCCAGAGCAGGAAACATAATAGGATTTCCTAACGCACAGAAGACACAGAGCTAGAGAAAATGACAAGATGGAGGAATTCATCCCAAAAGGAAGGACAGGAAAAAGTAATCTATCTAGTCTAAGGTGGTATAAATGATATATGTGATATGGAATTTTAAATAACAATCATAAGGATACTAGCTGGGCTTGAGAAAGGCATAGAAGATACCAGGGAGGCCCTTACTACAAAGATAAAAGACCTAAAAAGTAGTCAGGCAAAAATAAAAAAATGCTGTAACAGAGATGTGAAACCAACTGAATGTGATTTCCACAAGGATTGAAGAAGCAGAGGAATAAACAAGTGATACAGAAGATAAAATTATGGAGAATAATAAACTTGAAAAGAAGGAAAGAAAAATATTGGGTCACAAATGTAGACTTAAGGACTTAGTGACTTCAAAAAGCATAAAAACTTTTGTATCAAGAATTCCAGAAGAGGAAGAGAGGGGAAAATGGGACAGAAGGTTTATTTAGGGGAATGATAGGTGAAGACCTTCGTAATCTGAGGAAGGAAGCAGACATCCATTTCCAGGAGGCACAGAGAACTCCCATCAAAATCAACAAAAGCAGGCCAACACCATGACATGTTGTATTAAAATGTGCAAATATAGAGATAAGGCAAAAAACACTAAAAGCAGCAGGGAAAAAATACCTAACTTACAAGGAAAACAAATAAGGTTAGAAGCAGATATCTTCACAGAGACACGGCATATAGAAAGGAATGGCATAATATATTAAATGTCCTGATTGGGAAAAATATGTAGCCAAGAATACTCTATCCAGCAAGGCTGTCATTCAGAATAGAAGAAGAGATGAAGAGTTTCCTGGACAAACAAAAATTAAAGGAATTGGTGACCACTAAATTAGCTCTGTAAGAAATGTTAAAGGGAACCCTGAGTGGAAAAGAGAGACCAACAGCACCAAAGAATAGAAAGGAACAGAGAAAACTTCCAGAAACAATGACTTTACAAGTAACACAATGGTATTAAATCCCTACCTATCAATGGTCATGCTGAATGCAAATGGACTAACTGCTCCAATCAAAAGACAGAGGGTATCAGAATAGATTAAAAAACAACAAGACTCATCTATATGCTATCAACAATAGATTTATTTTAGACCTAAAGCAGGTGCAGATTGAAAATGAGGTGATTGAGAACCATTTATCATGCAAATGGACGTCAAAAGAAAGCCAGAGTAGCCATAATTATATCAGACAAACCAGGTTTTAAAACAGACTGTAACAAGAGATGAAGAAATGCATTATATCATAACTAAGGGGTCTGTCCATCAAGAAGATCTAACAGTTGTAAATATTTATGCCCCCCAACTTGAAGGACCCAA
>NC_043701.1:52549229-52659861 GCF_006229205.1 Suricata suricatta | reverse complement strand
AAAAAAAAATGGAAATTGAAGGAAAACTCCCAAACACATTCTATGAGTCCAATATTACCTTGATTCAAAAACTAGACAAAAGCCCCGCTATAAAGGAGAATTACAAGCCAATATCCCTGAGGAACATAGATGCAAAAATTCTCCACAAGATACTAGCAATCGAATTCAACAGTACATTACAAAAAAATTATTCACCATGATCAAGTCGAATTTATTCCTGGGCTGCAGGACTGGTTCACTATTTTCAAATCAGTCAAAGTGATACACCATGTTAATAAAAGAAAGGATAAAAACCATATGGTACTGGCAATAAATGGAAAAAAATGTATTTGACAAAATATAGCATCCATTTTGATAAACATCCTCAACAAAATAGGGATAGAGGAAGTATACCTCAACATCATTAAGGCCATATATAAAAGACTCACAGCTAATATCATCCTCAATGGGGAAAAACTGAGATCCTTTCCTCTGTGGTCAAAAAGAAGACAGGGATGTCTACTCTCACCACTGTTATTTAACATAGCACTAGGAGTTCTAGCTTCAGCAATCAGACAAGAAGAAAAAATAAAAGAAATCCAAATCAGTAAGGAAGAAGTTAAATTTTCAGTATTTGCAGATGACATGATATTCTATGTAGAAAACCTGAAAGACTCCACCAAAAATTGGTGGAACTGATACATGAATTCAATAAAGTCACAGGAAACAAAATCAATGTACAGAAATCTGTTGAATTTCTATACACTAGTAATGAAACAGCAGAAAGAGAAATCAAAGAATTGACCCTAAATGCAATTACACCCAATCCCATAAGATATTAGGAATAAACCTACTCAAAGAGGCAAAGGATCTGTCTTCTGAAAACTATAGAACACTTATGAAAGAAATTAAAGAGGACACAAAGAAATGGAAAAACATTCCGTGTTCATGGATTGGAAGAACAAATATTATTAAGATATCTAGTTTACCCAAAGCAATCTATATATTTAATGCAATCTTTATTAAAATACCACCAGAAATTTTCACAGAGTTAGAACAAAACAATTCTAAAATATGTATGGAACCACAAAAGACCCTAAATAGTCAAAGCAATCTTGTAAACAAAAAGCAAAGCTGGAAGTGTCACATATTGGACTTCAACTTATGTAACAAAGCTGTAGTGATCAAAACAGATTGTATGGCACAGGCACAAAAATAGTCTCATAGATCAATGGAAGAGAATAGAAAACCTATAAATGGACCCACAAATATGTGGTCAACTGATCTTCCACAAAGGAGGAAAGATTATCCACTGGAAATAAGACAGTCTCTTCAATGAATGGTGTTGGGAAACCTGTACAGCCAAATGCAGAATGAAATAGGACCGCTTACACCATACACAAAAATAAATTCAAAATGATGAAAGACTTAAACGTGAGACAGGAAACCATCAAAATTCTAGAGCAAAGCACAGGCAGCAGACTCTTTAACATTGGCCTTAGCAACTTCTTAGTAGATACATCACCAGAGGCAAGGGAAGCAAAAGCAAAAATGAACTATTAGGATTTCATCAAGATAAAAATCTTCTGCACAGCAATGGAAACAATCAACTATTGTTGGCAACTGAGAGGATGAAAGAAGATATTTGCAAATGATATATCTGGTAAAGAGTTAGTGCCCAAAATCTATCAAGGATTTATCAAACTCACACCCAAAAGAACAAATAATCCAGGTAAGAAATGGGCAGAAGACATGAGTAGATATTTTTCCAAAGAACACATACATATGACCAACAGACACATGAAAAGATACTCAACATCCCTCATCATCAAAATACAAATCAAAACTACCATAAGATAATCCCTCACACATGTCAGGATGGCTAAAAATGACAACACAGGAAACAACAGATGTTGGGGAGGATGTGGGAAAGGAGAACCCTCTTATGCTGTTGATGGGAATGCAAACCTATGCGATCAGTATGGAGTTTCCTTAAAAATTTAAAAATAGAACTACCATATACCTAGCAATTACACTACTAAATACACTACTAAAAATAGAACTACCATATACCTAGCAATTACACTATTAAATATTTAGCCACAGGATAGAAAAATATTTATTTGAGGAGACACATGCATCTCATTGGTTATATAGCAGCATTATCAGGAACAGCCAAATTATGGAAGAAGCCCAAATATCTATCCACTGATGAATGGATACAGAAGATGTGGTATACATATACAATGGAATATTACTCAGCCATAAAGAAGAGTGAAATCTTTGCATTTGCAATGACATGGATGGAACTAGAGTGTATTTATTAGTCAAAGAGAGAGAGATACCATATGATTTTATTCAAATGTGAAATTTAAGAAACAAAACAGATGAACATGGGGGAAAGAGAAAAAAAAAAGAGGGGCAAACCAAGAAACAGACTCTTAACTCTAGATTACAAACAGGGTTGTTGGAGGGAGGTGGGTAGGGGGATGGGCTAAATGGGTGATGGGCATTAATTAGGGCATGGGTTGCGATGAGCATTGAATGTTGTATGTACGTAATGAATTACTAGATTCTACTCCTGAAACTATTATTAAACTATTTATTAACTAACTAAAATTAATCAAAACTTGAAACATAAAAAAACATATTTCAAATAAAAAAATAAGATGGTATCTTTATCTATACTTTAAGGTCAAAATATTTTGACTGGATTCTAAAAACTCCCACACTCCAATCTAAAATTTAAATGATAGGTATCATACTTTCAAACTTCTGGATTTTAATAGAGAGAGAGGGGAGCGCCTGAGTAGCTCATCAGCTTGAGCATCTGACTTCGGTTCAGGTCATGATCTCACGATTCATGGGTTCAAGCCCTGCAGAGCCTGTCTTCAGATTCTGTGTCTCCCTCTCTCTTTGACCCTCCCCTCCTCACGCTGTCTCTCTCTTTAAAATATTTAAAAATATTAAAAAAATAAACAAGTAAATTAGAAATAGAGATTGAAAATAAGAAGCAAAATATTATAAACTCTTTTTTTAAATTTTTTTAATGTTTTATTTATTTTTGATACAGAAGAGACAGAGCATGAGACGGGGAGGGTCAGAGAGAGGGAGACACAGAATCTGAAACAGGCTCCAGGCTCTGAGCTAGCTGTCAGCACAGAGCCGGACATGGGGCTCAAACCCATGAACGTGAGATCTGACCTGAGCCGAAGTCAGAGGCTTAACCGACTGAGCCACCCAGGGGCCCCAATATAAACTCTTAAATCAACACTTTATATATTAATAATACCATGGATGCTTTGTTTATTTTATTAATAAATAATAAAATGATTGTTTATGTTAGTAATTGTTTTTTAATAATTGTTATTAACATAGTTATGTTATATTAACAATTACATTAGTTGTTTTATTTTATTAGTAACATAATAAAAATGTTTATAATTCAAATAAACTGTTGTCATTCTCAATAGCAAATCTTTAATTAAATAAGGTTAAACTACTATGAGTGGCAATTCCTTCTCTCATCTGGTAACCTTAATTACAAATAATTTGATCAAGAGGGACATCCTTTATGAAGTACTAACCAGTGTGGAAAGAACCTGGAATGAGTGAAGTTCCTAGTTCTTTTATGAGTCATTAAGGGTGTACGTAGAGAAAGGCTAAAAACAACAACAACAAATGTGAAATCTAGCCCCAGTTTCGAAATATAGCCACTGACTTTCAGAATCCTGCTTTTCTACATAATGCCTTCAGTCCTAGAGCCTTCATCCCCTCTCCCGGGAAAAACAGCCAAGCTATGGGGAATTAAGAATCTTTGTTAGCTTGTTAGATCTACTCTCTGACCTCATCTTGATAAGAATCATGGTTGAATGTGAAAAACTGTTCTATCTTGAGATCAAGGGTGAGGTAAAAGCAGAAGAGCATGCTAGCTTACCTTCTATCACTTTATCCCTAGTAAAAATGTGTTTTTTGTAAGAACAGAGGATTTTACAATCTTAATGAGTTTAACCAAATAGACTATCCAGAAGCGTGAAGAGAGCAGTTTTTTGCTGGATTGTGTAGGTCTTCCTAAATTAGTTTCAGGATTTAATGTGTGGTAAGGAATGGGGGACAGTTAGGCTACATTTTCATGCATTTGATGGAAAACAAATGTATACCCTGGAATCACGTGTTCATGAGATACTTGATTTATTAAAGGACTTTTTACACAGAGTGGGTCACCTGGTAAACTGTGACACCTTAAACAATTTACTGAACTTAGCATATGACCCTTCCCTTGCTAATAATTTAATTGCATCCTGCTAAGCCAGGTTCCAATCTTTATGCTTGTTGATGTGGTGCATTTTAGAATGCAGTGATGAAATAAAAATACAGAACATGACAGCACAAGGCATCATACTAAAAACTCATCAGTGGTTATGTCTCATCAGTATGGAAATACTGGAATTAACATTTGAGACAAAGGTCAATGACAAAACTCCCAGATCCTCCCTAGATCCTCTGGTCAAGCTAATTACATGGAATCAGTAAATAACCTGCGTATAGCTTTTTAGGGTTAAGAGCAGATATTGGTTAGGAATGATTTATTAGTGTATAGGTGTTATTTAAGGAAACGAGTCTCTAGGGGCACCTGGGTGGCTCAGTTGGTTAAGTGTCTGACTTCTGCTCAGATCATGATCTCATATCATGTTTGATAAGCATGCTTTTCTGCTTTTACCTCACCCTTGATCTCAAGATAGAACAGTTTTTCACATTCAACCATGATGTCATATCAATGTTGTTTAAGGTGTCACAGTTTACCAAGTGACCCACTCTGTGTAAAAAGTCATTTAATAAATCAAGTATCTCATGAACACATGATTCCAGGGTGGGTTTGAGCCCCACATCAGGCTCTGTGCTGACAGCTTGGAGCCTGGAACCTGCTTCAGATTCTGTCTCTATCTCTGTCTCTTCCCTTCCCTTGCTCATGCTCTGTCTCTCTCTCCCTCAAAAATAAATAAACATTAAAACAAATTTTTTAAAAAAGGAAAAGAAAATGAGGTCCTACAGTTGGAGGAGGAAGTGCCTATAAAGCAAATTGAAAAGGGGAATCCAAAGAGTGGAAAGGATATCAGGAAAATATACTATCAAGAAAGCCATAGTAGGAGTGTGCCAAGAATAAGTGTCCTCTATACTTTTAAAACAGCAACAGAAATGAGAGTTCCTCTCTCTGGCATAAAGAGAAATGAAGTTCCTGTCAATAGGCAGAAATGAAGAGCCAGACTGTCTCTTCAAAATCAGGGCCCGCTGTAGGTTTCCTTCACATTACAAGCTAAAGAAGAAGTTACAGATTTTATGCTGTTGCCCTCTAGGGAAGCAGAATGACATAGATAGTCTCTCATAAATAGAATATGAACCACCGACTTGATATCAGATCTGTATTATTCACATGTAACCATTTAGCAAAAGCTCCAAGACACCTATGACAATATCCGTTCTCAGGATTGAGTGGAAACACTTACAGAGCAACCAAAATAAAAGAGAGAAAGAAAACCCTAAATGATACAAGAACAAAAAACAAAGCAAAAAATGATGTTTACTAAGTTGGATTTCCAAAGAACATTGTAAAAACATTCAAAGACTATTAACACTAAACTAGCCAACCATATCTACAATAACAATGAGAATTCATTCTGGGTCAAATGAAAGTAAAAGAGGAAAAAGTAACACAACTTTAAATTAAGTATATTTAGGATTCTCAAAGAGGTAAAGGAAGGAAAATTATCCCAAAAATGACAATATGAAGTTAAGAAATAGGCAGAAAATGTGTATATTAAAATATTTTTAATCTGAGTAACTTATTGCTACTGAGATGTTTTCAAAAGTTGATTGTCACAATGAACTGTATGTAGGATTGGAAACAGGCATGTTAATCCATTGCAAAGTGTTACAGAAGGAATGTAATTGGCATTACAAAACAGGAAGGAGATTCAGTTTGCAAGGAACTTAAAGGAAAAACTCACAGACTCTACTTAAGCAAGGACAAGGTCTAAAATATTAAAGATTAGTACAAGCAAGTAGTGACTGCAACAGATATGTAAATTAATTTAACTATCGACTGTAAAACCTTGACTAGGGTTTTGTGTTTACAAAGCCAAGCTATCTCTCTAGGCAGCAATTACACACAAAAATAATTTCAGAGAAGGTGCCTATAAGAAGTTACATTTCCCTAAGAACCTTGCTTTATTTAGGGAGAGGGGAGTGAAACTGAATTGTTTTAGACATTGTTAAAAACATTGAAAATTTAGTTGTGCATGTTAAAATTCTAAGGTAGTAAGTAAATGATATTTTCTCCATATCTTTTAAAAAAGTAGAGAAAAAATTAAAAAATGGATCAATCCAACTTTAAGCAAGAGAAATTGAAGAGAAACCCAGAAATATGAAAACAAGTAGTAAATATGAACTATTAGGTAAGAAATAATTATAAATATGTAGGGAAATACAACTATGACAATTTCACAAAATAAAAGAGCCAGACTTCATTAAAACTTTTAGATATACAACAAACACTGACGTCTCTTGAGAAGGAAGGAATTCTGTAGCTGATGATCTTTCAACTCAAACCCTGACTCTTCCCTGTTTTTTAAGCCTGCCTGTCTTTCCCCACCATGTTTTGGACTTGAATGTCCACAATCATGTGTGCCAATTTTTTAAAATAAATCTCTTTCTTAATTTCTTTCTTTCTCTGTCTCTGTTTTTCTCTCTCCCCACTCCTCTCTCCACACACAGCCTATTAATTTTGTTTTCTGAACTGACCAATGCCCTAAAACAAAACTTGTTTCCATATTAAATTATGAAAAATTATTTTTTAAATTAAAAGTCACTGAGGACTAGCCATAACCAAAACTGGTATTACAGCTCCAAACTGGGTGTCTCTTTCAGAGTTTAAGAATTAATTAATTAATTTAGAATTAATGCTACTGTTAGATAGAAAGATGGATAGATAGATAGATGATAGATAGTTATCAGTAATTCTGTTTCTCTGGTTACACAGAAAGAAAAAAAATATTGACAGGTGGAGGGAAGGAGGGATGAACAGAGAGAGGGATTACAGGTTTTGTTTTTGTGCATTTGTGGGAGCTGGTTAAGCAGTGTGTCTAAAGCCATTGTCTTCACAACCGATGCTGGAGCTTGAAGCCCACAGGGCAGGTGATAGGTGGTTAGGAAGGCCAGATGGATGTAATGTCAGGGAGATCAAGAGTAAGGTGGAGCCTCTGAGTATGAGCTGGAACTCCATGAATTTCTCATTCAAATTATGTTGGGCATTAGGATCTAGGACCTTTTCAGTAATCCACTTAGGCAGTACTCTCAAAAGAAAACAACAGGAAAAAAGATGGCAGCATCCCTCAGTAAAAGATGAAAGATACACATTTAATGGCAAATTAAAAAAAAAAAAAGGAACACGAGTTGGTATGAAGCTAGCTATACAAAACAGGAGGGGCATGGAATATTTTCTCAGACAAATGTGTAGCTACTCAGAGCCTCTTCATTACTCATGCAATGGATATTAAATCACAAGTACTTGCTCATCAATTTCAGAAACCATTTAAAATACAGAACTATAGTTTGCAACCTAAATTCCATGATAGTAAAATTTACAACAAAAGTATCATTAGGAAAAATTTATAAACTAAAGGTAGCCCCAAAATGGAGGTGGGCTTAGGAGTTTGATTACAAAGAGGTATGCAGGAATCATTTTTGGATGATAGAACTGTAGTATATCTTGTTTGTGGTGATGCTTTCTTGACTGAATACCTTTGGAAATACTCAATGCATTACTGCATAAAAAAGGATGAATTTCATTTTCTGTACCTTGTGTCTCAATAAAAATGACAGAAGAAATCATTGCAAAGGTGCCTAGGTGGCTCCATTTGTTGAGCGTCTGACTCTTGATTTCAGCTCAGGTCCTGATCTCAGGGTCCATGGGATTGAGCCCCGTGTCTGGCTCTGTGTGGAGCATGGAGCCTGCTTGGGATTTTCTTTCCACCCTGCCCCCCTCTGCCCCTCCTTCACTTAGGCTCTCTCTGTCTTAAAATAAATAAATTTAACTTTTTAAAAAGTAAATAAAAAGAGAGAAAGAAAGAGAGAAAGAAAGAAAGAAAGAAAGAAAGGAAGGAAGGAAGAAAGAAAGAAATCCCTGTGACTGAAAGCTAAAAAGGCAGCCTTAAATACTAAGTTGGGTAAAAAGAAAAATTTTGAAATATTTATAATTGCACAGCAAGGAAATATGAAAGGGTAGTACTAATGCATTAATTATAAAAGTCTATCTCTTTACACAAAATTGTGAAGGAAAGACTAAAGGAAATGTAGACATAAAATTAGAAATCAGAAGGTTTGTTGGTTATACACTTGCTGAATTCAAGATGAACACACACCAGCAGTAACTAATTTGAAAATACAATAGCAAAATAATAAAGTAGAAAGAATAGCTAATATGAGTGAAAACTGAGATAGTAAGATCTGCATTTTCAAATATCAAAAATATTACAATTAAAACAGGGTGCATTGGGGGAGGTGGCCTAAAAATCAGTGGAAACTACTAGAGTCCAGAAACGGTCACAATTCTAGAGGGCACTTGGTATGAGCAACATGGCCTCACAATTCAGCTGTAGATATAACAGCAATTTAACAATGGTCGCCAACTGTGTGTCTCTTTGACACCCTCAAAATCAATTTTTTCTTATCTTTTATAAAACAGTTTTAGATAAATTATATACTTAAATATGAAAAGCAAAACTACAAAAAGCTTGTAGAGAATTATAAGGAAAATATCAGTAAATATGATTATTAAAAATATAAGCATTCATATAAAAAGGATACTGATTAATTTTAAAGCAAGGGCATAGCCTACAAGAAGATCTTTGACATCATATACTCATAAAAATTTTGATTCCAGAATATGTAAATCAATCCTATATTTAGACAAAGGCATACAGCTTAATAAGAGGCAAAGTAGTTGAAAAAGTAATTCACAGAAGAGGAAACCCAAGCCTCCAGTAAATGAAAACATGTCAATCATAATAATAATCAAGTAAATGCAAATGCATTTCACACACACTGTGCTGGCAAACATTTCAAAAGACTGACCGTAACATATGCTGCTGGTCTGATGGAGAAGAGTGAATCCTCACGGTGTTGGTGGTAATGCAAATTGATAAAACCAATTTACAAAGCAATTTGACATCTACTTAGGTTGAAAATGAGCATATCCAATGAGCAAGTAATTCATATCCTGGGTATTTCCTAGAACTGATCAGACATGTACTTAAAGGGACAGGAAGGCAGATTTTCATCACAGCGTGGTTTGGAATATGGAAAAATAGAAACAGCTTCACTCTGTATCTGAAGGAATAACCAAAGCATGACAGCTTTATTCAATAGGATGTTATACACATTGGAAATAAATTATATAATTCTACATAGAACAGTGTGGATAAATCTCAAAAGCTTCAAAACTACATTTTGCAGCACAATACTGTATACTATATATGAGTGTAATCAAACATAGTAAAAAAATTTCAAAACAGTAGTTCACTTCAGAGAGGAATGAGAAAATTATAAACTGGAAAAGTATTTCACAGTTTTCATTTCTAAAATGAAATGTGTATTTCATTTCTAAAAGTAATAATCTGAACCAATTACTAAATAACAACTATGAAGTCTCAGTAGGACAATGTAGTTGGTAGTTATACACTGATTGGGAATTTTCTATATAAGTGGAACCTTTCAAAATTCAAATTGAAAAAAAAGTGTAAGAACATGCAAAGTGCTGCATAGAAAACGTTTGAGGATGTAGTTCGGTGGAGGAGTTTATTTTTTTGGTGAAGGGAGGTTTGGAGTAAAGGACTGACTGGTTTGTTATTTTTGAATTCATTTTGATTTAAAGATAGAGAATTATTGATCAAGTTTGGATGCTGATGAAAACAAGCCAGCACAGAGAAAGAAGCTGAAGCTGAAGGTATCCTGAAGGATGAAGCAATCCCTGGAGCAAGGACCCCAAGAAAGGGGAGGTGGGGGTGGGGAAATAGGTGAGGGGGATCAAGCATACCTGTATCATGATGACCACTGAAGAACGTGCAGATAGTTGAATCGCGATATAGTACACCTAGAAGTAATACAACATTGTATGTTAACTATACTGGAATTAAAACACTTAGTACAAGGGCGCCCGGTTGGCTCAGTTGGCTACACCTCCCATTTCAGCTCAGGTTATGATCTCACAGTTCATGGGTTCAATCCCGTGTGAGGTTCTGTGCTGACAACTCGGAGTCCGGAGCCTGCTTCAGATTCTGTGTCTCCCTCTCTTCTCCTCCCCCACTTGTGCTTTCTCTCTCAAAAATAAATAAGTAAACATTAACAACAACAACAACCAAACTTTAATACAAAATTAAAAAAAAACAGTTAAAGAAATGAAAAAGTAAGGGGATACAGGAAGGACACAGAACGTAGAGTCATTGATAGGAGACATTGCCTGGTCCTTGACTGAAGGAGAATATTCTCTTTCATGGTAACCAGAGGGAGCGGAGGATGGCTGTATTAGTTCTGTACACAGAGTGGCCAGAAGATGAGGGAGATCCTGAAAAATTTTTGATTTTCTATGAAGGAGACACAAAACTGTCTCCTGAAGAAAGAGGTGCAAGGTGGCTGTGTTAAATTATAATGTAGTCATTTAAAATAATAGGAGAACACATTTACTAGAAACATTTCATAACTTTGCAGGCAACACTGAGCACAGACCTGAAGTTTTAATCATGAGTGTATAGTATTACCATTATTTCATTATTTATGCATTTATTCTAATAGTCATAGGCATATAGGCAGGAAGGAAGCCAGTGAATGAAAACATATATTAATTCTTAATATTTTTGTATTTCAAAGTGAAGTATGTGTGTGAAGCCTTTGCTATGAAAGCTTTTCTATATTTATTTTTTTAAACTAGGCTCTTTTTTAAAAATTTGTTTTTGTTTATTTAAGAGAGAGAGAAACTGGGGGAAGGGCAGACAGAGAGAGAAAGAGGGAGAGAGAAAGAATTCCAAGCAGGCTCAGAGCTGTCAGCACAGAGCCTAATGTGGGGCTCAAACTCACAAACTGCAATATCACGACCTAAGCCAAAACCAAGAGTCAGATGCTTAACCAAATGAACCAACCAAATGAGTCACCCTGGGGCCCCTAAACTAGGCTCTTTAAAGTAACACATTCACTTGATTTGTAATTAAATTTTAAATCCTGAATTTTTTAACTTTCTGAATATCTTCCCTTTCTCAAATTCATTGTTTATTCACACACATCATTTATTTAATACAATATGCCTATTTATCCTCTTGAAATTGTGTGTCACTTAATCTTGTGAACTTAGATATGAGACTAATTGGTTTGTTTTTGCATTGCTACTACTTTACTGAATGATTATGCACAATTATAGCGGATTATACAAGTGGAGAGTTTGTCTAAGTAGCATGCTTCCTTATGTTTTAAGCTACCTTTTTGAGTGAAATGTGCATGTAGATTTATCTTGTCTTGCAGAAGGAATATAGTCTCAGCAGGGCTTTGCAACAGCTGAACAAATAAAATTCTTCTTGGAAAAAAAATAGTAACACTACTAGTTCTTGATAATCATAAATCAACTCATTAAAAGGAACAGGTAAAATGGGGCACCTGGATAGCTCAGCCAGTTAAGCGTCCGATTTCAGCTCAGGTCATGATCTCATGGTTTGTGAGTTCCAGCTCCACATGGAGCTCTGGGCTGACAACTCAGAACCTGGAGCCTTCTTTGGATTCTGTGTCTCCTTCTTTCTGTCCCTTCCCTGCTTGCACTTTGTCTCACTCAAACAAACAAACAAACAAACAAACAAACATGAAAAGAAAAAAAGGTACAGGTAAAAATGCGCTTCCTACAATGATACTGGGACCATTTTCCAGGATGAATGTGTCCTGATTTTACTTTCTATGATGGTGTAGCATGGACAAGTCAGCTCTCCCTTCTACGTCTTAATCTCCTCACCTGTAAAGTGTCATAACTCATGATGAGACTGGAATTTCACAGCTTCAGGCATTAGGAATAAAGGAAGTACTGTATATGAAATATGTTTTTAAAGGCGTGGTTTACAAGTAAAATAAAGCAAAATACTGTACACTAACAATGATTAGAGGTAAATCCTGTTGTATAGGCCGAAGAACTTGCTACGTTTCATAAAATACACATAGAAAAAGTACCAGAAACAAAACAAAATGTTAAATATGGTAAACTTGAGCAAGTGGAGTTATTTATTGGTGAGTTTTATTTTCATCATACTGTTTCTAAATTTTTGAAAATTAACATGTGATACTTATATAGACAGAAAGGCATATTTACAAAAAAGATTGACAGCAGCATACATGAAACTGAATTAGTTTTATCTTAAAGCAACTCATGAGACTGGGTTACCACTGGAGATGCGATGTGAGATATAGTTGCACAATTTAATTAATTTTAATATAAGAAGTATGTGATCATCTCAAAGCCCAGGGCGAAGAGTGCGTGAGTGAGGCTCACTCCTTGCCCTCCAGAAGCACACACTCTCAGGGCGCATTACGTTTTAAGTGTTTTCATTTACTTACTTCATTTACTTCATCATATTCATGGTGAAAACAAATCATTGAGATCATAACAACCACAAACATGTCTGTAATGTAACAGATGCTAGCAACAGCTCCCATATGGAGCTTGCAAACTAAGTGAATTTTTTTTAATTTTAAAGTTATGAACCCAACCTGATCAATAAAGATCTTTATTCCAT
Source organism: Suricata suricatta (assembly GCF_006229205.1). Lineage (NCBI taxonomy): Eukaryota > Metazoa > Chordata > Mammalia > Carnivora > Herpestidae > Suricata > Suricata suricatta. The sequence goes on along the minus strand of NC_043701.1, from coordinate 52,647,064 downwards.
TTTTAAAGAGAGCGTACGGACCATATAAGAGATAACTGCTGAGATAATGGAGGATTTAACACCCAGGAGAGCACTCGGGTATTTCTTGAGAATAACCTATAGTCAGACACTTGGAAGAGGATAAAAAAACAAAAACTCACTTATCTTCTGGCACTAGGGAATCAGAGGTTTTAAGTTTTTTTGTTTTTCCTTTTATTTTTAAATAATTTTGGACATTAAAGGACTGTTGCAGTGTTGTCTAATGGGATCCAGCTACATGAGCATCCTACAATTATCAGAGTCAGGAGTTTAACATCTTAATGCCTTTTTTCTTCCCTGTTGAATTAACTTTTGTAAGAGGATTCCCCATTTTTTTGTATCCATAGGGGATTGTCTCTGGAGAGCCACTGTTCAGGTAGAGAATGACTCAAAGAGAAAGGTAGCTAATGGATTTCTGATTAGATTTGAAGCCTAGAGCTTCCTTCGGAGCACAGACAATGACCTTCGTCTTGGTTGGACAACTAGTTGTGCCCTGTCTATTGATCCCTCAGACCTCCCCCACCTTTAATGTAATTCCATTCTCTGAAGTGAGAAACCTGGTTTTCTTTATTTATTTTCAGTCTATTTATGCATTTGCCCAGGGGAACGCACAGAGAAAACAGATTCAGAATTGCTGATTCAAACCACTGTAAAAAGCAAACTTACTTTCTAAAGTTCAATATTTTTATAGTCCTATTTTTTATATCTTTCAATGTTTTTTAAAATGTTTTTTAATGTTTATTTTTGAGAGAGACACACACAGAGTTTGAGTGGGGGAAAGTCAGAAAGAGGAGACATACAATCAGAAGCAGGCCCCAGGCTCTGAGCTGTCAGCACCAAGCCTGATGCGGGTCTCAAACCCACTGACCATGAGATCATGACCTGAGCTGATGTCGGCTGCTTAACTGACTAAGTCACCCAACCGCCCCTATTTTTTAATGTTTTAAAAATATTTTTAGAAAAGAAAAAGAGAACAAGGGTGGGGTGGAGGGAGGGAGAGGGAGAGAGAGGAATCTTAAGTGAGCTCCATGCCCAGTGTGATGCTGGATGTGGGGCTTCATCTCATCACCCAGAAATCATGACCTGCGCTAATGTCAACATTGGCTACTTAACTGACTGAGCCACCCAGGAGCTCCAGTAGACTCTTATTATTTATTTATTTTATTTCACTAATTTTTTATCATTTATTTATTTTTTGAGAGACAGTGAGAGACAGAGTGTAAGCAGGAGAGGGGCAGAGAGAAGGTAGTCACAGGTTCTGAAGAAGGCTGTAAGCTGTCAGCACAGAACCCAATGAGGGCTCAAACTCAGGAACCATGAGATCATGACTTGAGCCAAAGTCAGTTGCTTAACTGACTGAGCCACCCAGGCGTCCCTCCTATTTTTTAAATGTACACTTAATATGTTTAAGATTTTCACACATCTTAAATGCAATTTGATAAGTTTTGATACAACTTATAAACTTAATTGATCCATGACATTTTCAACATATATATATATATACACATATATGTGTGCGCATGTGTGTGTCTTTGTGTTGAAATATATATACATATTTTCTTCAACCTAGGAATTTTTATTTTTTTATTTTATTTATTTATTTTTTAAACCTATGTTCTTTCTTTTTCTTTTTTAATGTTTTTATTTATTTTTGATACAGAGAGAGACAGAGCCTGAGAGGGGGAGGGGCAGAGAGAGAAGGAGACACAGAACCGGAAGCAGGCTCCAGGCTCTGAGCCAGCTGTCAGCACAGAGCCTGACGCGGGGCTCGAACCCACGAATGTGAGATCTGACCTGAGCCAAAGTCGGAGGCTTAACCGACTGAGCCACCCAGGCGCCCCAACCTAGGAATTTTTAAAGAGCAACTTGGCTGTGAATCCTTCCACCTACCCAGGATCAAGCATTTCATTGAAGTAATGGGTATTGAAATCTTCTGCTAAGTTTCTGTATTTCTTTCTTTAATTCTATCCATTTGGCTGCATCCACTTGAAGCTCTGCTATTAGATGCATGTAAATGTAGGATTGTTATTGTAAATGATCTTTCTGATTGATCAGTCATTTTATAATTGCAAAATGTTTTTTGTACTTATGCTCATGCATTTTGTCTTAAAGTCGATTTTATTTCTGATGCTAATACAGCAATTCTAGGTGTCTTTTACATTTAAAAATGGCATGCAATGCACTTTCTATCTTTGAATTTTTACTCTTTACATTTAAAGAAGACCTCTTGAAGACAGAGCATATTAGATCTATCCAGTCTGAGCATCTCTAACTCTTTTGTTCTTTTTAGATTTTATTTCGGTAAGAACACCTAACATGGAATCTACCCTCTTAACAGACAATTTAAGTGTCCAATGCAGTATTGTCATCTAACAGGCTCACTGTTTTATAGAAGTAATTTATAGATCCCTAAATTACTTTGCACAATATTTTGTATAACTGAATTTTATTCAAATTGATTATCAACTCCTCATTTTTTCCCTTAATCAGCCCCTGGCAACCATCATTCTATTATTTGCTTCTATGAATATGATTATTTTAGATACTTAATATAAGTGTAATCATGCAATATTTGCCCTTCAAAGACTGCTTTTGTTCACTTAGTGCAAATATCATCCAGGCTCATTTATGCTGTTGCATATTGAAACATTTCCTTCTTTTACAGACTTTCACAATAGTCCATTGTGTGTATGTATATATAAATAAATGTATATGCACATATATATCATATTTTCTTTATCCATTCATCTGTTAATAGACATTTAATTTGTTTCCATATCTTTGCTATTGTAAATAAATCTGCAATGACTAGGAGAATGCTAACCTTTCTTGGAGATCTGGATTTCAATTATTTTGGATAAATACCCAGACGTGGGACTTCTGGATTATATAACAGTTCTATTTTTAATTTTTTGAAGAAACTTCATATTGTTTTACATAATGGCTACACCACTTTGCATTCCCACCAACAGAATACAAGGGTTCCAATTTATCCATATCCTTGCCAACATTTTTTGTCATTTTCGTTTGTTTGTTTTGTTAATAGAAATCCTAACTGTCACAGACCTTGAGTCTGGAGAACTCTCTTGTCCAACAAGAGAGGGATGCCGAATTGAATATGAGAGAAGCTAATGTCTGGGAGGAGAAAAAAGCAGAAAGAGAGAAAGAGAGAGAGAGAGAGAGAGAGAGAGAGAGAGAGAGAGAGAGAGAGAGAGAGAGACTTAAGCAGGCTCCCCAGTGTGGCGCCCAACACAGGGCTCAATCGTATGACCTGTACCAAAATCAGAAGTCAGATGCTTAACCAACTGAGCCACCCTGGCTCTCCAATAATCTCTAAGTTCAATTGGAGTTTATAATCTGTTCATATTCAATTTACTGATATGTTTGGATTTATGATTATCATTTTTCTACTTGTTTCTATAAGTTCCATCCACTTTGGCTGATCCTCTGTTCCCTTTAAATTGCCTTGGTACATTTGTTGAAAATCTATTGACAATAAAGATACTTTATTTTTGAATAGTCAATTGTGTTACATTGATCTGCATGTCTATCCTTATGCCAGTACTACACATTCATTTAACTACAGCTTTGTAGTAAGTTTTGATATCAGGAAGTGTAAGTTTTCCAACTTCAAAACAGCTTCAAGATTGTTTTGGCTATTCTGTATTCTTCGTATTTCCACATAAATTTTATGATTATTCTGTCAATTTCTGAAAGAAAATCTGCTGGGATTTTGACAGAGATTGTTGACTCTATACATGAATTTAAGATAATTTCTACCTTGGGTTCCTGGGTGGCTCAGTTGTTTAAGTGCCAACTTCAGTTCAGGTCATGATCTTACACTTCATGAGTTCAAGCCCCACATTGAACTCTGTGCTGACAGCTCAGAGCCTGGAGCCTGCTTCTGATTCTGTCTTTCTTTCTCTGTACCCCTCCCATTACCCATTACGCTCTCTCTCTCTCTCTCTCTCTCTCCCTCTCTCAAAAATAAATAAACACTAAAAAATTTAAAAACAAAGAATTTGTCTTAACAATATGTATCCTCCAATTGATAAATGGACTGTCTCCATTTATTTAGATTTTCTTTAATTATTCTTATCAATTTATATAATTTTCAGTGTTTTTATATGTTTTTTAATTAAATTTATTGATAAGTACAATGCTATTTAGATATCATTTGTTTTGTTAATTTACCTTATGGTTTATGAATGACTATTATAAACATATAAAACTGATTTTTGAAGTCGATATTATATCCTGCTACTTTTTGAACTTAAATTTTAGTTCTAGCAAGAGGTATGTGTGGAGAGACAGAGAGGGAGAGAGAAAGAGGGATACAAAGAGAGAAAATTAGGTTTAGTTCAAAATAGATGCTCAATAAAGAATTTGGCATGTCATAAGAAAAAGAGAGAGAGGGAGAGAATTAGGATTTTCTAACAGGAAGATTATACCATCTATAAATAAAGACAATTTAAGTAATTTTCCAGTTTGGATGCCTTTTATTTCCCTGTTTTGTTTTGTTCATTTTGTTTTGTTTTTTTCCAACCTAACCCTTCTTTCCCATCCTTTATCTTATCTTGTCTTATCTTGGCAAATGATATTAATTTTTCTATAAATGATGGATAGATTTTATCTTTTGAACCATCTGGGCCTGGGCTTTTCATTGTGGGAAGATTTTTAAGTACTAATTTCATTTTTCTAATAGTTGTTATAATTTTATTTAAGTCTCTTGATTCTTATTGAGGCAGTATAGATAATTTACTGTTCTAGAAGTCTGTTCATTTCATCTAACATAACTACTTGGTTGACATAATATGGATGATAATATTGCATCATAATTATATTAATTTATGTAATGTCAATACTGAGACCACTCTTATTTTTCGTATGTTGTCTTATTTCTGAGTAAGTAAAACTAAATTTTTATTATTTTTTCAGACAACCAGTTTTGGTTCCACTAACATTGTTTCCCTGCCTTATATTACAATTTCTGTCTGAACTATGTTAATTTACACTCTTATCTGCATTATTTACTTTCCTGTGCCAGCTTTGGGTTGTTTCCTCCCTTTTTTTTTTCTAATTTCTGAAGGTGACTTCTGAGGCTGATTTGTATTGATTTCTTCCCTAATAGATGTATTTATTGCAATAAATTTCCTACTAAGCAAGCCCTTATCTAATTCCAATAGATTTTTTAAAATTTTAATTTTATTCAACATTCATTCTAAATACCTTTTTTAATGTTTTCTTTGATCAATATGTTATTTAGAAATGTGTTGATTATTGCCAATTCATGGAGATTTTCCAAAGATATTTCTTTTTTTAAATTTAAGTATTTATTTTGAGAGAGAGAAAGAGACTGAGCAGGGGGGTGGCAGAAAGAGTTGGATAATTGAACAACTGAGCCACTGTCTTTCATTTGTATCCAATCTGACATCATCTATCCTTTAACCAATGTCTTCAGGCTGTTTGCATTTCATGTGATTATTGATGATGCTAAATATGACTCTCTTCTTACCATGTTTTCTACTTCTCTCAACTGTTCTTTTTTCTCCTATATCATCTTTTTCTGCCTTTTCTTAAATAAATTATTTTTAAATATTCCATTTCCCTACAGGCACATGAAATGATGCTCAACATCATTCATCATCAGGGAAACACAAATCAAACCCACACTGAGATACCACCTCACACCAGTCAGAGTGGCTAAAATGAATAAATCAAGAGACTATAGATGCTGGCGAGGGTGTGGAGAGACGGGCACCCTCCTACACTGTTGGCACCAATGTAAACTGGTGCAGCCGCTCTGGAAAACAGTGTGGAGGTTCCTCAAAAAACTACCCATAGAACTCCCTTATGACCCAGCAATAGGACTACTAGGGATTTACCCAAGAGAGACAGAAATGCTGATGCATAGGAGCACATGTACCCCAATGTTCCTAGCAGCGATGTCAACAATAGCCAAAACATGGAAAAAGCCTAAATGTCCATCATCTGATGAGTGGATCAAGAAGATGTGGTATATATACACAATGGAGTACTACATGGCAATGAGAAAGAATGAAATCTGGCCATTTGTAGGACAGTGGATGGACCTCGAGGGTGTCATGCTAAGCGAAATAAGTCATGCAGAGAAGGACAGAACCCATATGTTTGCACTCATAGGTCTAAAAGGAAAACAGGAGAAACCTAATGGAGGATCAGGGGGAGGGGAAGAGGGAAAGAGAGTTGGGGAGAGAGAGGGATGCAAAACTTGAGAGACTATTGAATACTGAAAATGAACTGAGGGTTGAAGGCAAAGGGGGAGGGAGGAAAAGAGGTGATGGTGATGGAGGAGGGCACTTATGGGGAAGAGCACTGAGTGTTGTATGGAAACCAATTTGACAATAAGCTATTTTAAAAAATGAAAATAAAAAAATAATGTACAAAAAGATTCCATTTCCATTTTTTTATTGGTTTATCATGAAACTTAAGGTTAATAACTTAAACTTATCACTGCCTATTACCAATTGATACTATATAGTTCACATAGAATAAATAAACCTCCCTGGATTAGGCTATACTTTGTCAATCATTTTGCCCTAACATATGTTACAATCCTCACATACATTATTATTATATTTCATTTAAACAATCAATTCTCTTTTAAAGGGATCAATTAAATATGGTTGGCTGAATCCTAGCCTCCTGAAGATTTTCACATCCTAATCTCCAAAACCTATAAATATATTTACATGGTAAAAAGATAATTTATAGATGTGATCAATTTAAGAATTTTGAGATGGTAAATTATCCCAAGTTGTCTTTGTTGGCCTCATAAAATCACAACTGTCCCAAAGAGAGGAAGTTAGGAGTATCAAAGTGTATGCTAGAGAAACGAGGACTAACGCAAAGGTCATAAAGCAGAGAAAATACTATTTTGTTAACAGGAAATAGATGAAATGTCCATACGCAGGAAGTGTAAGGGGCTTTTGGAAACTGGAAAAAGTAAGAACAGAGATACAGATTCCCCAATAGAATTTAGAGAAGAAACAGCTTTGCAGAGCCATTTCAGCCTTCTCATATCAGAAAAGTTATTGTTCTTTTTTTCTGTTTATTAAATTGGTTAGTGGCTACAAACATTTCTTCAGTTTTATTAATTCTTCTTCCACCTTCAATATGCTGTCCTTCTATTAAGCTTACCATTTCAGGTATTTTACTTTGAAGTTCTAAAAGTTCTATTTGTTTTTATAGTTTGTTTCACTACAGATTTTCCCGTATTTAGTCTTCATTGCCACACTTTTATTTTTTTAAATTAAGTATATTTTGGCAGACTTTAAAGCATTATTCTCTGCTTATTTCAACATCAGGGTCATCTACTCTTTGATTTACATTGGTTGCTTTTACTTTTGATTATGTCACATCTTCTAGATTCTTCATTTTCTTATTGATTTGTGTTATATACTGAACATTGTGAGTTACATGATCTAGAGACTATGGGTTGGAATGATGGCTATTAAAAATGTTGGGTTTTGTTCTAGCAGGGAATTAATTTAGTTCAACTGTAAGTTCAAGCTCTGCCTTTTTTGGGATGGGTGGCAACCAATTCACGTTACTTGTTCATCCTTTCCGTGGTGACTTTACATTCCTATATGTGTACTATTTAGAACCTAGCCAATTATTTTAGTAAATTTCATATGCAGCTTTTGACCTTCCCTGTGACACCATCCTTTCTGGAATTTCTGCTAGTATTTTCCTGTTATTCTGGTAGACTCAGTCTATGTTCTCTGACTCCTCAGGCCAGTGAGACTTATTATTATTCATTATTATTATTATTATTATTATTATTATTATTGATACATTATTGCTTACTAATCCAACTGGGAAAATTAGGATGTGCCATCTGGTGAAAAACTACAAACACAATCCTTACTCAGAGTCATTCCTTCAAGTGTCTTTTTCCCCAGCATGTTCACACACTTATTTTTCAATAATGTGCAACTATTGTGTGTTAGAGGACAAATCCAACATAACTTCCACTGCCATCATCAAAAGTGGAGCCACATGCACCAAAATGTATGAGTCCAGGTTCAATTGTCCTGCAGGTAGTTATGCACTTTGTGTTCAGTACTATCTTGAATCACTTTCATATTTCTCTGAGATTGTTTGTTTATTTATAAATAACAAGTAATAAACAATCTTTTAAAGTCATCTTATTTGTTTTGAGAGAGAAAGAGGGGAGGAGAGGAAAGCCCTCAGAGTGGGAAAGAAAGAGAGGGGGAGAGAGAGAATCCCAAGCAGACTTCATGCTGTTTGCACAGAACCTAATGAGGGGCTTGATCTCACAAATTGTGAGATCATCACCTGATCTGGAATCAAGAATTGAACCCTTAAAAGACTGAGCCATCCAGGGACCCTGAATTGTTTATTTTTAACCTATTATGTTTTCCTGAGTTTCTACACCAAACTAAACAACCAGTAGGTTTTCTATAATTCCCAAGCCAGTTTCACACCTGGACTAACCACTAAGAACTTTAGGCAGCATACATAGGAATGACAATTACTCTTTCATTCTGTTCAAATTTATCCTTTTCTATGCTCTACAAGCTGTTTTACATTTTGCATCAGTCTCTTCAATTGTGCACACCTTCCTTCCCATACTCATGCTTTTAATAAACTGGCTAGATGATTAATGGATGAAGAAGCAACCCTAAATAAAATAATCAATACATAAAAATGCAACATCATTCACTTATTTTCAAATTAGTACTCACATTTAATACACGATGTTATGTGATGAAGAAATCAATTTCAGACATATCCATGAGATATAATTTACTAGAGGTAGAATGTGTATAAAGCAATCCATAGTTATGGTCATAGTAATATAATTCCAGGTTGTAATCTATTTTTATCATAAATATAACAGATTGGTCTAACTATAATTCTGGCAATCTAACAGATTTTTTTTTGCCACTGAAAATATGTGAAGTTGCAAGCAATACTGCTTTTAAGTTAATTTGTAGTTGTGTAAATCTTTCTCAATCTCATATGCATTTGTAATCCAATGCTATAGCAGGAGGTGCTATAGCAATTATGCTCTCTGGAACTCGTTGTATAATTTTAAAATGTCAGGAAAAGATAATCCATTTTGAACAAAGGTAGCATATAAAAAATGGTTTAACATCAGAAGTGGGTTTTTTGTTTTGTTTTGTGTTGTAAGGTAGATTCACTCAGCTGTTACTCAACAACGGTTCCAGATGCTTTATCTTGTCTGTTTTGTGATATGAAGAACTTGTTGAGTGTGGAAAAATACAAACAACTTCCTCCATATCCAGTTCCAGAGAGGATGCATGTCACTATTTGCTGATCCCATAAGCCATCCTTATAGCCACCAGATCTAGATTTTATGGTCTATAGTTAGCATGAGATCTGAGGCTATAGTTCTTCTTTCATTTAGTAAAATTGGAGAGTAATCAGACTGTGAAAATTTGTAAACCAGCTGTTCATTTATGTTTATGAATTTTATTTCAGCCTTTATGAGAATGGTTAATCTGTTCTTTTTATGAAATGAGGCTTAAAGTGTTTGATCCACCCAAATGCAGAAGCTGGACATCTACCCCCTCCTACTCACAGAAATATAAAGAAAGAGTTGGTTATCTCTAATGGCCTTATTTTCTCCAGTCTAGCATAACCAATAACCTTTGTAATTGTTTTTATTCTGGGAAAAATAGTTAATAGTACACAGACACAGTAGGGAACAAGAATTAGTCCGGCAAACCCATCTTCTCTGAGACTCTTAAGGGAATGAGTTTTCAAGTATCTCTCTGGATATTCCAGGGGTCAAAGTTTTATGTGTGTTAGCTATTCTGCTATATTTTTACTTGCTAAAATATTTTTGTCCAATTCTTATCCAGTTTTGACCACAGTAGAAATGATGAGATGTTTTGTACATATACCATTCAAAATAATGTTTTTGAAATATAAATAAAAATACTGTTCTAACACTTGGATGTAGAATTCGTAAAAAAAAAGTATTGAGATTATACATAACAATGGAATTACTTTGTAGGATAATTCTAAGTTTTTGTTTATATGGAGTATGTATGGAGTTTTTCCTTCAGTCATTTGTGATTTTGCAGCTTTAAATGAATAAAGGAAGAAAATGTGTTCCTTTCCATTATGATTTGTTTTTATTTTTTAATTTACATTTTGATGAACATGCATTGTAACACATTTCAATATTAGCCTTCATCTTCATCCCTAGTATAACATTTACTCATTTCCTGCTTCTATATTTTTGCATGCATTTCGTGTAGCTAATGTGCAATATGTCTTCTACATTTTTCCTAGGATATAATAGGTAATTCTTTAATTTATCTGTTGAGGATATTTGGCAATAAACCCCTCCTTTATGGCATCCTTCCTTCTTTCTGTCCTTCCTTCTATCTTCCTTTCATGCTTCCTTCCTTCCCTGTCTACTTTCTTCATGCTCCAGACTTTATTTCCCTTTAGATGAGATATAAATTTAAAGAAAGATAGACAGCACCCAAACCACCATCATAGGTAATCAAATATGTAGCCTGTAGGAATCCTCTTTTACACATGTGTAATGTTGCCTTATATGGAATATAATTTTACATCCTATGTGTGTACAGGTATATGTGTGTGCATGATGTATATTTCTGTATCTATATATAACACTGTATTGTGTTGCTTTGAAAATTTAGGGTACGACATAATACATTGTATTCATAACTTGTCAGTATGACAAAAACAAAACCAAATTTTTTGAGATTTACCCATTATGAGTTTTATAGCTTAGTTCTACCAGACAGTATCAGATACTCTTTAACAGCAGTGTTTATTTTTATTTTTTAATGTTCATTTATTTATTTTGAAAGAGAGAAAGAGAGAGAGAGGGAGAGAGAGAGAGAGACTAGGGGGGTAGAGAGGCAGAGATAAATGTTGAGAGAGAGAATCCAAAGCAAGCTTCATGCTCAGTATGGAATCCAATACAGACTCAATCTCATGATGCTGAGATCATTTCCTGAGCTGAAATCCGGATTGGACGCTTAACTGACTGAGCTCCAGCAGCACTGTTTAAGCTATAATTTACAGATGTTATAGAAGAAATGTCTCCACATCCTCAATACTATTATATATTTTTCCTAAAGTAATCTTTTTAGACATAGGTTTTTGGATAAGGTCAAGTGTGCCTTTGTCAGTCATATTCTTCATATTTTACAAAAGAATTACAAATGATTGAGTAGAAAAATACTTTTTTGAATCATTAGTCTCACATATTTTGCTTTCAACAATATTGAAGAAGGAATTAATTAAGCTGTCAGCTATTCAATCAGTAATGTGACTCAGAAGGAATTAAAAAAATCAAACAGCAAAAATTCTTACCTGCTTGTCTATTAATTTTTGTGAAAATTTTTGACATATGAGTCAGAAGGAATTCAAAGAATCAAATGACAAAACTTTTCACCTGCTTGTCTATTAATTTGTGTGAATATAGATACAGTGTCTCAATCTAGAGATGATACTGAACTCTGATTCATTCAAGTAGTACTCACCTGGAGCATGTGAACACAATTTAAAATAATTCATGACATTGTTTATCTAGATACACAGAGTTAAATGACATTCCCCTTTACATTTAAGGTTTACTAAAATGTATGTTTCCATAGCCTGATCAACTTTTAATGTTAGTCTTTGTAATCAATCAATCCAGACTATACCATTAGTTCATAAAAATATACTTACAGAGTAAGAAATTAATGTTTATATGTAGCTTTATAATAGAGACTTAATAGAGTGATAAACAAAATTACTTCAAATATAAAATATATTTATATTTAGAAAGTATAGAAGGTAAAGGGCACAGACTTCATTCAAAAATATCAATACAGGTTGAGTGTACTGGATTATGTATAAATAATTTAACACATACAATAACCCCTGAAAATACCAAAAACATATAGGAAATAATCTACCCAATAAACCCTGTAAATAAAGTCAAAATGGAATCCTAAAAAAATAAAATTAAATTTAAAAATGTCAACTAAACCACACAGGGGTAAGAAAGAAATAGCAGAGTAATGAGGAAAAAAAGAAACAACATAAAGCAACTAATAAAATGGCAGTTAAATACTAATGTCAATAATTAATGTAATTTTTAAAAATCAATTTTTGATTGGTAGATTGGATGAAAAAATTAAACTTGGTCCAACAGTATGTTTTCTATAAGAAATCCACTTCAAAAACAATGGTATAGTTAAACTGCATGTAAAAGGATGAAACCTTTTACCACACAAACATTAATTTAAAAATAAATGGCACCATTATCATCATGTAAAGCAGACATCAGAGTGCAGAGAATTATTAGTGACAAAGAGGTGCATTATCTAACCATATCCCAGCAGAAAGACATAACAATTCTAAATGTGTACACACTAAACAGAAGTGTCTGGTTTTGTTGAAAAACATGAATCAAAAGCCAACAGAGCTGAAAAAAGGAATAGACAAGTTCACCATTAGAGTGGAAGACACCAACATGCCATTCTCAGCAAGTGATAGAAATACTAGACAAAAAATTAGCAAGATCTCATCACAACCTATAAGATATAATTGATAAAGGTAGAATGTAAACCCTCAAACAGCAGAATGTCCATTTTTGCAAATATCCATGGACAGTGCATATTCTGTGATAAGCAAACCTCAACAAATTTAAAGGCATAAAAATCCTACAGGGTAGGTACTTTGACAAAAATGGAATCAAACTAGTAATCCATAATGGAAAGAGGACAAGAAAATTCTTCAAAAACATAGACAATTTTTAAATAACACCCTTCTAAATAGTCCATGTATCAAAGAGGAAATCAAAAATACGTAAAACTGAATGTATGTCAAAATAGAGAATAAAATATATTGGATCCAACCAAAGCAGTATTGAGAGGGAAATTTATACCACAAATTGCATGTATCAGGAGAGAGTAAAGGTCAAAAATAAGTTATTTAAGTTTCTACTAAAGAAAGTAGAAAGAAAAAGACCTACTTAACCCAAAGAAAGCAGAAAAAAGAATAAAATTTCAAAAAGTAATGAAATCTATAAAAGATAAAGAATATTAAAAATATCAATGTGGGGCGCCTGGGTGGCTCAGTCAGTTAAGCCTCCGGCTTCGGCTCAGGTCAGATCTCATGTTCATGGGTTCGAGCCCCACGTCAGGCTCTGTGCTGACACTTAGCTCAGAGCCTGGAGCCTGCTTCCAATTCTGTGTCTCCCTCTCTCTCTGCCCCTCCCCTTCTCATGCTCTGTCTCTCTCTGTATCAAAAATAAATAAAACACTTAAAAAAATAAAATAAAAAAATAAAAATATCAATGAAACAGAAATCTGGATCTTTAAATATTCAAAAAAATAGACTTTAGCAAGAGAAGCACAGAAGGAAAAAATCCTCAAAATCTGGAATGAAACAAGGGTTACTCACTTATCTTGCAGTCATAATAAAATTAATATGTGGACAACTTTATGCTCATAAATTTGATATGTTATAAACTATGTATATTTATCAACTTCATGAAAACCAAGTACCAAAACACAACTAAAGTGAACTAGACAATCTGAATAGTCCTATAACTTTTAAATAATTAAATTCACAAGTAAAAACTCACCCTTCAAAAAATCTAATTGAAGATGGCCTCACTTATAATTTAACTAAACCTTTAAAAGAGCATTAACATCAATTATACACAGTACAAAAGTGCAAAAAGTACACAAAACCTAAACAATATATTTCATATATTTAACATAAGATTCCTTAAAGTACTAGCAAATCAAATCTAGGAATGAATGAAGATAATTATACACAATGATCAATGAGATTTTTGTCTAGGAATGCAAGTCTGGTTGGCAATTTGAAAGCTAACCAATCTAATACAAAATGTCAATGGGCTTTAAAAACACATAATTAGGGGTGTCTGGGTGGCATAATTAGGAGTGCCTGGTGTATTGAACACCTCACTCTTGATTTCGGTTCAGTTTATGGTCCCAGGGTTGTGAGATCCAGGTCTGCCTTGGGCTTCATGCTGAGAATGGAGCTCAGAGGGATTGTCTCTCGCTCTCTCTCTCTCTCTCTCTCTCTCTCTAAAATAATAAAGCAAATGAACCAACCAAACAGAAAAAATTCCAAGACCCATCTCAATAAACTTCTCAGTAACACAAGTATAGAGTGGCATTTTGCCAACTTGAAAAAGAACATTTACCAAAAAAAAAAGTAAACCAAAAACCAAAAATCTAGCACTAATATCATAATCAACAGTAAGAGACAATACTGACAACAAAAGGCTTAGGAACAGATGTTTACTGTATTGTGAAAACAGCCTTGGTGCTTGAGGGAAACATTATATATTTTGAGAACAGCATGCAGAAGTGTTAAGTCAAAGGACAAACTATATTTTAAACGCAATCTTGATTTAAGGGAAAGGCTACAAATTACTGGCTGAAATGTATTTGGTGTGAACTCAGATTCTATAGAACAAAAAGCCTGAATACCAAAGACGCTCGAGTTCAACAAGCCCATACCTAAATTTTAACTGTAAAGCTGCAAGGACTTTTTGTTTATTTTTTTATACTGGTTTTCTTCTGAGACAAGAATTCACTCCAAGACTTCTCTAAAGAAGAATGGCAATGCTTACAGTTATCCTATCTCTGTAAAACCCATAGGTTACTCCTTCTTAGCCAAGCCCTCATTCAATGACACCAGAGCAACAATGAAACCTAGGATGTACAAAACAGACTCACAAAAACTTTACTCACGTAACTGCATTTAGTGCCAGATTTACAACTTGTCACTAGATTTGTAGCTTGGACTTCAAAAAACTCTAGAAAACCCATTTATAAACACACCCCCTGGGAATCAATCTGCTTTTAAGCAAATAGTCCAGAATGGTAACCCCAAAAGGTAGGACATTCTAATGAAACAAAAGTTATATTTCTATTTTTATTCAGAGAATATTATATATGTTACATATATAATACCATTATATATATGTACATATACACACACAAGCATGCACACACACACACACACACATATATACATATGTATATATATATATATATGCATCAAGTGCATATAACATGTGAATGGCAGAGGATATTACATAGAATAATAAGAAAAACATAATTTTTTTTCTGTCTTTGTTCAGTTCAGGGATGATCTCAAAAGAAGCAGTTGTTCTCTGACTCTGCACAAATTCATTTGTGGCTGGTAACAAGGACCTCTAGTCTCTGTTGAGTTGGCTTCTCAATGCTGACATTTGCAAGTTCATCTTCTCTAAATGTGGAAGAAGCATAGTGCCCCAATAAAGCCATAGTAAGGGTCTGGAATAAATTTTTGATAAACTCAATACTTTACTAGAGAACATTTTATAAGGAAAACCAAAGTGCATATATGAATTACCACTTAAAATACTACTTATGTAGTAGTGGTTACGTGACTATGAAGTTGTCAAAATGCATAGAACTGACTTCAAAAAAATAGCACCTATTCCAATTCGCATTTACACATTGTTTCCTTACAGAGCTGTTTGAGTGCCTCCTATGCCAGACTTTATGCTCCATGAGGGAAGAGACTATTTTCCTTTCCTGTTCATTACTGTGTACCCTGCAACTCACAGAGTCCTGGGCATGTAATCTTTTTGGGGAACTCATCAGGCAACATGACTGCATGTTGACCAGTGAGCTGGGCCCCAGCAATCAAAGGCTCCTCCATCCCTCTCCTGACCTTGGAATGTGCATGCCACTTGCCTTTCCTGTTCTTGGAGGCTGCTGTAAGGATGCAGCCTTGAGATAGTGATGTGTTGGTGAGACCATCTGATTGGTATACATCACTGAACCCAGTTAAGTTCACCAGAGAAACTTGTGGCTTGTGGATGTGAGGGCAAAGATCCCCTCATCCCACACCAGCCAAAAACAACTTGTGTGTAAGTTTCCTTGCTCATGACACTGTCCAGTTGCCCATTTGCAGTGGCTGCCTCTTTCTTCCATCTCTCTGCCCTCTACAGAGGGGGCTGGTTTCAGATCTCACTCAGGAAGTTCTTGAAGGGTCAAAACAACAATCAGTGAGCCAGCCAGAGACCAAAGCATGGGTCTTCAGAAAGAGAGGCCATGTGAGGACAGGCATATTCCCAAATACCGGCTCCTTTAATGCACTTGCTTAGAGAACTGTCCAAAATGCACCGTGGCAGAGAAAGGAAGCACATGACTCAGTTGGCTGGCTCCTAGTGGGCAGTTCAGTTGACCACTGATGTCCCACGGGTGGCTAAAGCCCATGTTAGGAGTTGGAAAAACAGCTGAGATTAGAAAAGGATGTGGGAGTGTCCACCACTCTACTAGCTTTGGGGCTGCCAGACAAGGTGGAAAAGCAGGATAATCAGTTGGAGACCTTAGCGTCCCCTTCTGCAAAGCTGATAGGACACAAGATGTTGTGGATTAGGATCTGAATGCTTGTGGCCAATCCTAATGGGGAAGCTAAGAAGTAAAAGCCCTGAAAAGGCAAGGGCCCTCAAGAGGAGGGCACTCTGGTGATGCACAGTGAAGGGGACAGTGTACCCCTTAAGCAATGGAAGGCAAAAGCACAGCCAGTGGGGCAAGCCCAGTTTAGGAAACACTTATGACAGGGGAAGGGAATGTATTCCTTCTGAGCTTATTGGCACATCTGCCAAATTCAAGCAAAAGGCCAAGGAGGACATCCAGGAGTTGTTTGTACTTCTATGGGATTTAAAGAAGATGCCATTTTGCTGACCAGGTGGGAGACTGAGAAAATAATCTGTGTTACCACCCACCGTACCCTTCAGCAGCACCTGCACTGCATCAAGAAGTGGAATATGTTCTAGGTACTCACTCCCTTAAATATTGGATTATTCTAATCTGTAGGAAGTTTTGGCCCACTGAAGGGCCTTCTCTGAGCATGTGGGACCCTGAAAATTCACAAAAGAGGTACAACACATTCTTAGAAAGTTGGAAATTAGCTAGGTCTCTGTCTTTGAAGGTCCTGATGGGATTACATTCACTGCAGGGATAAAAGTCGAGGATTCTCCAGTTCTTCCCCAGTACCTGGTATGAGACCTTAATATCCATGCTGAGCTTCGTGGTAGGACAAGGCATTTACAATGTGGTCAGTTCATCGTTGATATGGGGGAAACTCACAATTCCCAGAACACTTACAAGTTGTGGAAAAGACTGGAAACCAGAAGCTCAGAAAGCAAAACAAAGATCATAATCAACCTTAAAGAATCCTATGAAAATGACTCAGGGAGTTTGACCTCATTGCTACACCTGAGCAGATAGACTGAAACCACATGCTACCTTGGTTGGCGTGTGGAAAGCCTTAAAACCTGAACAACAGTTCAGACTTGCCCCATCTTCCCCTACCATTCCTGGCCTGTCTGCTCAAGCAGAGTTCTGAGGAACCCAGAATACTAGGAATGGGTGCCTCCCACATCCTGGGGAGAGGACCCAGGCCAAGACAGCCTCCAGAGGAGGGTCATTGGAGCTAATTGGAGGCCTTATAGCTCACTCTACTGTTGTCTTCCAGAAATGAACAAAACATGATGATGTATTTCAATGTATGGTACCCCTCAGAACTTTTCTGGTCCTCTCAGCACCAGTAATGATTATGGGGGCAAGAAGGTATGGCCAGGAATGCTCCTTGACACTGCAAAGTGGATGTTCTTCACCTTGAGATGATAAGGTTTTTATCTCTCCAATACCAGAGAACATATTGAGCATGGATATCCTACAAGGTCAAATTTGGAAACCTCTATCCTCACAGACTTCACAGTCTGCCTCTGAGTTAGAGTAATCAAACCAGTGCTGATGGGAAATGCCAGCTGGGAACCAGTAAGCCTGCCATCCACATGAAGGGTGGTCATGTCACACAATATAAACTGCCTGAATGGGGCATGAAGAGAGGAGAGAAACAGAAAATGACACCGAGTAGACATTGTACACCTTGCTCATAGGGCTTTCAAATTCCAGTATGGCCAGTAAAAAAAAAAAATAGCCAAATAGCTCATTGGTGAATGCCCATGGGGTACTCTGCGGTGCCCACATCCATCCATCTGTGCCCAACATTGCCACCATCTTAGGTACCTTGGCCATGGTACTTTGAGGGTATTATGCTGGGCTGGACTTAGCAAATGCCTTTTTCAGTATACCTTTGGACACTGAGTCACATCAAACCTGTAAACTGCAATCTGCAATCTCTATTTGTTGGATAAATGAATATATGAATTAGAACTTATTGTTGGGCAGTAGATAAAATGAATATTATAACAGTGGTAGGAATTTTATAAGGAAAAAAACATTTCCTTACAGCCTCTTCTTCCATTTTTGTGTTTCTTTTTTGTCTTTGTCATACATACACCAACAGCAGAAAATCAGAGTGTATCCACAATTCTGTGTTTGAGGAGGTATATTCTGACCTACACTCAGAACTAACAGAAGAGGTCAGTAATATTTGGTAATCCAGCATCACAAATTATTTCAGAAGAAGCCTTTAGTTGAAAGGGAGAAGACTGAAAATGAAAATCTAAGTTGACTATTTAATTGGGCCACTGTACTAGGAGCAGCCGGCTGGTGTATTCCAGTCGGAAGAAGTAAGCAGAATTATTCACTCTGTGGGATTACTTAGTTCAGCCTGTTCAGAATGACACTGTTTTCCTCATGCTGAATAATAATAAAAATACACTGGAGGAAATACAGGAAACTCAAGAATCTATTATACCACTCACTATCAGATTTAAGTGAAATTTCTCCTCTCTGGAGTAAGGCATTTTATGTTGGTTGACATTAATTTGTGCTGTAAATAGTCATTAGCATCAATTATATTTGTGCTATCACCTGTACAGAGGGAGGAAACAGTCAAAGATGATAATTCTTACAATGAGGAAATATGTGAGTTTTTTACCTTGGGACTGAGAAGATATTCACTTGCATGGCATAGTTAGAATCTCTTTCCTACTCCTTAGACAAAAGCATGGGCAACAAGCTGTAATGACATGTATAAAATCCAACAAGTTGCATCAGAAATTTCAGATCCAGATCACTTCGCAGATCAACATTCTGCATATAAAATATTTTTGAACATTACATAAAAACAGTATAAGACTAAATGCTTTTCCTCTATGACTGGGGACAATGTAAAAATGTCCACCCTCAACATTACTCTTTAACATAATGCTGGAAGTTTTAGCCACTTCAATAAGGCAAGATAAAGAAATATGTGACAGAAATGAGAAAAGAAGATATAAAAATCATCTCTATTTTCTCTGTTTGCAGATGACATAATTGTGTATATAGAAAATTTCAAAGTATCGCCTTGATTTGTTAAAGCTACTATAATAAAATATGACAGACAAGGTGGCTTGAATAACAGAAATATATTTCCCCATGACTCTGGTGGCTGGGGCTTAAAGATCCATCCAGATCTCAGCTGCGTTGCGTTCTCCTGAGGTCCCTATCTTTGTACTGAAGATGCTTGTTTGCTCTGTGTCTTCAAGTGATCCTTACTTTTGCATGTCTGTGTGTTCTCATCTCTTTCTACAAGGACATATGTCATATTGGATTAGGACCCCATGTAATGACCTCGTTTTACCTTAATTACCTCTTTAAAACCCCTATCTTCAAGTTCAGTAGTATTCTCAAGTAAAGGGGTTTAGGACTTCAATAGATGAATTTTGGGGGGTTTGTCACTTTGAGCTCACAACAGCATCTAAGATTAAAAAAATCCTGGAATTAATAAGTGCGAGGCACAAGTTTACAATATAAGAAAAGTTATACAGAGAACAAACTGAGGATTGATGGAGGTGGGGGGAGGGGAAAGTGGGCAAAAGGCATTGAGGAGGGCACTTCTTGGGATGAGTACTGGGTGTGGAATGGAAGCCAATTTGATAATAAATTATATTAAAAAAGAAAAAAGAAAAATTAACACTCAACAATCAACCACATTTGTGTATATTAACAGTAAACATATAGAAGAAAAAATTAAAATTACAGTATATTTTTCTTTTCCAAATATTTTTGGGTATAGTTGACACACATTGTTACATTACTTTCAAGTATACAACATAGTGATTCAACAAGTTTATGTGTTACACTACACTTACCATCAGTCACCACAATGCTATTAAAATATCATAAAATCACAAAACAATTTAAATCATTGCCAAGAATGTGAAATACATAAACATATACTTAATATGTAAAGAATCTGTAGGCAGAAAATTACAGAAAAGTGGATGAAAGAAATGGAAGACCTTCATAAATGCAGAGACATACAGTGTTCATGAATAGGTAGCATCAACACAGGAAAGATGGAAAAGTTCCTTAAATTGATGTTTAAGTTCTCAAAACACTTCTATAACAAAGTTTTTTGCGTGTGTAGATATAGATGGATGATTTTCATAAGACATATAGAAATTGAAGTAGCTAGAATAGATAAAACAATGTTTGAAAAACACAAATAAGGTGGGAGAACTTACTCTACCTAATTTTAATAATTATTATAGGGCACAGTAATTTAGACTGTATGTAAATGACAGATGGGTTTATTTCTAGGTCAGTAGAATAGAATAAAGAACCCAGAAGACTCACATAAAATGCTCAACTATTTTTGGACAAAGGTGCAAAAGTAGTTCAATGGAGAAAGGACAACATTTTAGTGGGGGGAAAAAAGAAGAACCTTGACCTATAACTCATACCTTATACAAAAATTAACTAAAAATGTGTCATGCACTGCATTCTTAATTTTATGCGTTAACTGGACTGGGCCATGGTGCCCACATATTTGGTTAACATTTTTTCTGTATATTATTTTGTAGATGATTTTCATTTATGGGTGGATATACAGAAAAGTAGATTGCTTTCCATAATGTGCATGGGCTACATCCAATCAATTGAAGGCTTAAATAAACAAGATAGTGACCTACACAGAGAAAAGGAGGTTTCTTTCTTTAATTAAATTTTAATTTTTAATTCAAGAATCGTTAATATACAGTTTCAGGTGTATGATATTGTGACTCAACACATCTATACATTACTTAGAGCTCATCATGATAAGTGTAATCTTAGTCCCCATCACCTGTTTCACGAATCTCCCCACCTACCTCCTCTCTGGTAGCTATTTGTTTGTTCTCTATAGCTAAGAGATTGTTTTTTTTTCTTTTTTTTTACTGCTTCTTTTTCCTCCTTTGCTCATTTGTTTTGTTTCTTAAATTCCTAATATGAGTGAAACGGCATGGCATTTGTCTTTCTTTTACTTATTTTGCTTAGCATTATACTCTCTACCTCCATCCATGTCATTGCAAATGGCAAGATTTCATTCCTTTTTAAGGCTGAATAATATTCCATTGTATATACACACACCACATCCTCTTTATCCTTTCATCTATTGATGGACACTCTGGCCACTTCCATAATTTGGCTATTGTAAATAATACTATAATGAATATAGGAGTACCTATATCCTTTTGAATTAGTATTTATGTATTCTTTTGTAAAGACCCAGTAGTGAAGTTACTCAATCATATAATGATGCCATTTTAATTTCTTTTCCAGAATGACTATACCAGTTTGCATTTCCACCAATGGTACATAAGTGTCTCTTTTTCTCCACATTCTTCCCAATACTCCTTTCTTGTGTTTTTGAACTCTTATAGGTATGGAATGATATCACAATTGCTGAATTTCTCTGATGAATGATGTTGAGCATGTTTTCATGTGTTGGTCGGCCATCTACAAGTTTTCTTTAGAGAAATGTCTGGGGTTGCCTGGGTGGCTCAGTTGGTTGAGTGTCCGACTTCAGCTCAGGTCATGATCTCACGGTTCGTGGGTTCAAGCCCTGCGTCGGGCTCTGTGTTGACAGCTAGCTCAGAGCCTGGAGCCTGCTTTTGATTCTGTGTCTCCCTCTTTCTCTGACCCTCCCCTGCTTGTGCTGTCACTCTCTCTCAAAAATAAATAAAAAACATTAAAAAAATTAGAGAAATGTCTGTTCATGTCTTCTGCTCATTTTCAATTGTATTTATTGTTTGGTGGGGTGTTGAGTTTAACAAGTTCCATATATATTTTGGATACTAGCCATTTATCAGATAAGTCATTTGCAAATATCTTCTCTCATTTAATAGGTTGCTTTTTAATTTTGTTAATTGTTTCCTTTTCTCTGAAGAAGCTTTTTATTTTGATGAAATTCTCATAGTTTATTTTTACTCCCCTAGCTCAAGAGACGTAGTTAGAAAAATATTGCTATGGTTAATATCAGAGAAATTACTACCTGTGCTCTTCTAAGATTTTTACAGTTTAGAATCTCCTTAATGCATTTAGAGTATTTTTGTGTATGGTGTAAGAATCAAGTTTCATTCTTTGACCTGTTTCTGTCCAGTTTTTCCAACACTATTTGTTGAAGGAAGTTTAACCATTGCATATTGTCTCCTGCTTTGTCAATGATTAACAGTTATGGGTTTGTTTCTGGGTTTCCTTTCCTGTTCTATTGATTTAGGTGTCTATTTTTGTGCCAATACCATACTGTTTTGATCACTGCAGCTTTGTGACATAAATTGAAGTCCAGAATTGTGATTCATCGAACTTTGCTTTTCTTTGTCAAGGTTGCTTTGGCTATTTGAGGTCATTTGTTGTTCCATACAAGCTTTAGGATTATTTGTTCTAGTTCTGTGAAAAATGCTTTTGGTATTTTGATAGTGATTACATTAAATCTGTAGATTGCTTTGGGTCATATGGACATTTTGACAATATTTTTACTTCCAGTTGATGAGTATGTAATGTGGTTTTTATTTGTTTGTGTTATCTTCAATTTCTTTCATCAGTGTTTTATAGTTTTCAGAGTACAGGTCTTTCTCCTTCTTGGTTTAGTTTATTTCTAAATATTTTATTACTTTAGTGCAGTTGTAAATCAGATTGCATTCCTAATTTCTCTTCCTGTTGCTTCATTATGAGTGCATAGAAATGCAACAGATTTCTGTACATTGATTTTTTTAATGTTTATTTATTTTTGAGAGAGAGAGAGAGAGAGAGAGAGAGAGAAAGAGAGTTGAGAGGAGGAAGGGCAGAGGGAGGGACACACCTAATTCCAAGCAGGTTTCAGGCTCTGAGTTGTCAGCACAGAGCACAATGCAGGGCTTGAACTCATGAACTGCGAGACCATGACCTGAGCTGAAGTAGGATGCTTAACCAACTGAGCCACTCAAGTGCCCCATCTGTACATTGATTTTCTATTATGCCAATATACTGAGTTCATTTATCCGTTCTAGCAGGGTTTTTTTTTTTTTTTTTTTTGGTGGACTCTTTACGGTTTTCTATATATGGTATCATGTCATCAGCAGATAGAGAAAGTTGTATTTCTTCCTTACTGATCTGGATGTCTTTTATTTCTTTTTGTTGTCTAATTCCTACCTAAGGCCCACTGCTGGGGCATCTGTCTGATGGTTTGTGTGGTAGCATTGTCTTTGTAATGCAAAACTGGGAAATGACCAAAATACCCATGAGCATATAATGTTTAAAAAACCATAGTATATTTATACAACAAAACAGTAGAGAGCCATGGAAACAGATATTAGTGTCTTCAGTGACATGGAAACTTCAGAAATTATGTTGAGTACAAGTAGCTGGATACACCAGAGTGTCCCAAATGTTCTCAGTGGTATCATTTAAAAAGAAAACTTTACAACAGTACGTAGGTGTGAACACAAGAGTGATTAAGTTTGAAGGAAACAAATAACTTATATAAAAGTAAAAATAATAGCTGTCTAAATTGAATGAGAACGTTAACATTGTGGTCTTGTTATATGCTGGTAAATTCTATTTCTTGGCTCAAAAAGTGATTTTGAGCCAAGAAATAATCACATGGTCACTTAAAGTAATTCTTTAAGGTAACTATTTTGATTTATGTACTTTTCCTTCTGAAGGACATATTTAAAATGTACAAACTTAAAAGGAATTGGGAAATAAAATTTGTAGTAAACCATGCAATATAATCAATGCGACCAATGTTGTTTCTAAATTTCAAAAAGTATGGAGATTCCCGTAGCAATGCCCTTTGCAATTATTTAAAAGAGATTCTTAATACTTAAGAAGGGAAATATTAAAAAATTAAATTCTGGAACAAATCTAAATCATATGGTATATTTCCATCAGCTATAATAAATCATAATGTAATCATAAAACCTAAACTATTTTAAAAACTTATACCCAAAGATTACTCCTTCTTTCCAAATTGTTGTATAATATTCCACTGTGTGCGTGTATGTGTGTCACTGTTCAAGTGTGTAAGTAATTATTTATTAGTCCTCTATTGTGGGTTATTTTGGTGTTATCTAGTAGTCCATAGTATGTGAGTATGTAACTCAAGTACATCTTTGACTCTCTTTCTCTAATACAGTTCTTTACATTTGCCAGAGTCACCTTCCTAAATCATAGTAGACAAGAATGTTGCTCTCTAAACCTATGGAATAAATTGTGAGCCTTTATGTTGTTGAATCAAAAACCTTATTTGAAGTGAGGAAAAGAGAATGATATTGTGGAAGAAAAAAAAGAGATCACAAAATGATATACACACTGATTATCAATAAACAAAATATATAAAGTATTAAGGTACCTGGGTGGTTCAGTAGGTTAAATGTCTGACTCTTGGCTTTGGCTCAGGTCATCGTCTCACAGTTCATGAGTTCAAATCCCACATCAGGCTCTGTGCTGACGGTGTGGAACCTGCTTGGGATTCTCTTCCTCCCTTTCTATCTGCTTCCCCCCTTCTCTGTTCCCCCACCCTCTTTCTCTCAACAGTAAGTAAACATTTAAAAATATAGGAAATGTCATTATTTCCTAAATAATCATGATTTATGACTTTGTGAAATTATTTAAAACATATTTAGTAAGTCTAAGATTTACACCTAATGTCAAGAGCATGTCTTTCTGGGGCAAAAGTGTTTTAATAGTAAATAGTTATATCACTTTTTATTTATTGTTGTGAAAGAAAAATGTGAAATGTAATAACATAATAAACTCAAAGTGTGGTCCACTTTTCTTGCACTTTTTCTTAAGTAAGTTTGGGAATCATTTTGGAGATTTTGAAACTTATTCTGGGGTTTTGATTGGAATTTCCCTTGACCAAGTGTTATTTGTTGGTATGCCTCTAATATTTCCTTATCTGTTATTAACAGTTGCAGCTGTTCTGCATCTAGTATTACTCCTCTATTTGTCAGAGTTAAAGCTGGAGTTTGGAAGCCTTTTGTAGTGTCTTTATTTGCCTTTTACTCCACTCTAATTTATATTCCCAAGATTTATGCTTTTCCATCCCTTCTTCTCTGAGTGTAGCCAGGATGGATAAGTTCCTATAGATGTCTTTCACATTTTCTTTCTAAATAAATCTTAGGCTGGTCAACACTGTTGACCTTTTTCCCAACTGCATCCTGGCACTCAAATGTTGCTTGAATAATCTGACTTCTTTAGGGTGCTAGTTCCTTTACTTCTAGCAATATTGATAAAATCTGCAGTATGATTTTGTGTTTGTTTACTAATTTTGGTTTATTTTGTGGCCTTTGGGTATTTACTTTTTTCATCTTCATAAGAGTATGCAAATAGAAGGCAAGGAAACCTTGGTGTTAGACATGTTACTCCTCTAATATAAAGAATGCAAGGGTAGGAAGAATTGTAAGCACTTGGAACAACGTCCAATGTTTGACACCTATTCTAAACCTCTGACTTCTCTTTTGGCTGATTCATTTTTGGTGTATAGGAATGCAACTGATTTCTGCACATTGCTTTTGTATTGAAATAAGTCAGGCAGAGAAGGACAGATACCATATGTTTGCACTCATAGGTCTAACAGGAAAACAGGAGAAACCTAATGAAGGACCAGGGGAGGGGAAGAGGGAAAGAGAATTGGGGAGAGAGAGGGATGCAAAACTTGAGAGACTATTGAATACTGAAAATGAAGTGAGGGTTGAAGGGGAAGGGGGAGGGGGGAAAAGAGGTGGTGATGATGGAGGAGGGCACTTATGGGGAAGAGCACTGGGTGTTGTATGGAAACCAATTTGGCAATAAACCATTTAAAAATAAATAAATAAATAAATAAAATAAACCTATGTTGGAGCTGATGGATGGAGGCATCACCATTTCCACCTTCAGCTGCCTAGAGCCATTCTCAGAAAGCTAACAGAACACCTATAAATCCCTTTCCCCCAATTTTCCCTTACTAAGTATTAGAAACTGATTTCTTATGCCTATTATTTTGGGAGGATTTTTATTTTGGCATTAGAGGGAAGGAGTAAAGTATTTTAAAAATGGATGGATACTGAACAAAGGTACTCACCTAATAGAGTGTCCCATTTCTATTTCTGAGGGCCAGGAGGAAGTTCTGACTGGAACACACTCTGGTTTCTGAATATGCAGGTAGGAAACACTAGAGAGTGGAAGCAAAGTAAAAACAAACAAACATATAAAACCACACACACACACACACACACACAAACACAAACACAAAAACATGTTTGTCATGTTCACTTCTAAGTGGTGAAGCTTGTCACCATCAACTGTTACCTGAGATTTTATTTTCAGATAAATCTGTCATGCATTTATAATAATTTGCCCAGAGTTTATCAATTGACTATTATTTTGATTTGTTGTTATGATTTTTTGTCCCTCCCTCCCCCTGGCTTTTAAAGAGAGTTTTCATAGGAAATTGGGAAAAGATAAGCCAAGGTTGTAGGTACTACCTTTTAAAAAAACTATTTATTTACTTGTTGGGAGAGAGAGAGAGAGAGAGAGAGAGAGAGAGAGAGAGAGAGAGAGAGAGAAAGTGAGTGGGGGAGGGGCTGAGAGAAAGAGAGGGAGAGAGAGAGAATCCCAAACAGGCTCTGAAGTGTCAGTGCAGAACACAATCTGAGACTTGATATCACAAACCATGAGGTCATAACTTTAGCTCAAATCAAGAATCAGATGTACAACCAACTAAGCTATCGAGGTGCCCATCAATATAATCTTAAGTGAGTAGTTTGTACTGATATTTTAGTGCAAAACAAAGAAATAACAACAAACGGAAGACATTTCTAGATAATTTTAAATGCTTAATTTAATACAATAGAAACTTGAAAATTTTATATTGCTATTAATTTGAAAAGACACTATAGGCATTAATAAAATCTATAAAATAATTAACAGTCAGCCATTATTTTTACTTCCCCAATGATTATCACATCTTTATTTCTCTTTTGTACAAACAATTCAAAGATAATTACATGGTTGTCCACCCTTAAATGCTATCATTATTATTATCTTTTTATTAATGTATGGCAAACCATTCAGCTTAGCCTCTAATAAGGAGTTGAATTATTGTTGGAGCCATAGAGAATTGAATGCTTGGAAGTCATAAGCTAAATGACTATGGGGAAAAATGTCATGTTGCTTAACTAGCTCATGTCATACAATAGTTTATTTAGCTCTTTCTATACAGAGACAAGTATCACACAAATTTCTTTAATCTTCTACAAGTCAGATTTCTAAATAGAAATGTTTGAAAATTCCTTACCCATGGCATAGCTGATGAGGCACAAAATGAATTTGAGAAAGCAAACATATTGCATTAACAGGGAAAATTACCCATAGATCAGTGCTAGCAAATAACCATAAGACAGTCATAGGATTCCAAAAGATGTGTATGGAAGTGTAAGAAAATAAAGTACATGAAAGGTTATAATGATATTTTAATTGAAATGTACTTCATAACAATAATAAATACATAAAATTATTTCAAGATTTTTATCTTGAAAAAATTTTAAATTTTCATGCAGTTTTAAAAACAAATACAGATATGCCATGCATCATTTTCCCAGTTTCCTTCAAAGGTAAGAATTTGCACAACTAAACTATAAAAGTATATAAAGATATCGATATTGATATTGATACAGAGCATTCTCATCACCGGAAGCACCCCTCATGTTTCCCATCTAGTCACACTCATCTCACTTTCTACAGCGCATCTCTTACTCTTGGCGACCATTATTATTTTCTATGGTTTTGAAATATAGAGAATGTTATGTAAATAGAATCATTCAGAATGCGCCATTTTATGATTGGCTTCTTTCACATTGTATAATTCCCTAGGGATTCATTGTGGTTGTTGTACATAAAAGTACCATATTGCTTTTTATTACAT
Organism: Suricata suricatta; assembly: GCF_006229205.1. Lineage (NCBI taxonomy): Eukaryota > Metazoa > Chordata > Mammalia > Carnivora > Herpestidae > Suricata > Suricata suricatta. Next base: position 52,618,840 of record NC_043701.1, on the reverse strand, counting down.
TTCATTACTTTGTATGGAAATTCCACCGTCTATTTAATCATCCACCAATGATAGACATTTGAATTGCTTCTACATTTTTACTGTTAAGAAAACTAAGTTATGTACATCTATGTACAAGTTTTTGTGAGAATGTAAGTTTTTATTTTTTTGGAATAATTACCCAAGAGTCCAATCATTAGGACATTCAGTTGTTATATGTTTAGTTTTATAAGAAAATACCAAAATGTTTTCCAGAGTTTCTATGCTATTTTAAATTCCCAGCAGTACTATGTGAGTGATCCAATTTTTCTGCATCACCAACAGCATTTGACAGTGCCACACATTTTTTTTTTAAATTTCAGGCACCCTAATAAGTTTATAGTAGTATCTCTCTGTGATTTTAAATTAGAAATATATTGTCTATATGTGAAAACCCTATTTCTGACGTTTTGATAGGAATTTCATTAAGTCTATATACAATTTAGAAGAATTGACATGTTCAGTATGTTACATTCCAATACATGAAGTGGTAATTTTTTATTTTTCTTTTAGGTTTTCTTTGATTTATTTCATCATTTCTTATAGCTTTCACTCTAAAGCATATGCATATTTTTTAAATTTACATCAATATATTTTATTTATTGGGTGCTTTAAAATGATATCACATTTAAAATTTTTTTGACAATGTGATCATTAATACTGTATCAAATAGTGGTGGACTTCTGTATCCTATGAAATTTTGGGGCTACTTATGAGCTTTAGAAGTTGAATTTTTGTTTGTTGGTTTGTTTTATATCTTTCTTAGGCCTTCTATGTAGACAAACACACCACCTGAATATATGGACAACTTTATGTATTCCTTTTTAAATGGTGTGATTTTTATTTCCTTCTCTTTCTTGATTTTGCTGGCTAGAACATTATCACTACACTGAATATGAGGGCAAGCTGGTATTCTGGCTTCCTCTCCACTCTTAAGGAGAATGCATTCAATTTTTCACAGTTAAATATAAAGTCAGCTGTAGGCTTTCACAAACATTCTTTATCAAGTTCTAGAAGTTCTCTTTTGTCTGTAATTTTTCAGGGAATTTTGTTATTGTATTTTTGTTGTGACTGCTTAATAAATAGCTATTGAATTTTGTAAAATGTACTTTTAAAATGTTTACTTATGACAGAGACACACAGAGAGTAAATGGAGAGGGGCAGAGCGGGAGGGAGACACAGAATCTGGAGCAGGCTCCAGGCTCTGAGCTCTCAGCACAGAGCCCAGTGGGAGGCTTGAACTTGTGAACCAGGAGATCATGACCTGAGCCAAAGTTGGGCTGCTTAAGTGACTGAATTACCCAGGTGCTCCATGGAAAATGTACTTTGTCTCAATCGATGTGAGCCTATAGCCTATTATCACAGTACAGTGCTTTAATTAAGTTTCAAATGTGAACCAGTTTATTCTAAAACCTATTTGTGATTTTTAATATAGAAAACTTTTTTATGTTGCTGAAATCTATTCACTGATATTTTGTTAATGATTTTCTCATGTATATTTATGAGTGATATTGGTTTATACCATTTATTTATTTATTTGTCGACTGCCTTTATCTTATTTTGATATCCAGCTAATACTAGCTTCATAAAATTAATTTGCATCTGTTCCCTCTTCTATTTTCTAGAAGACATTGTATAGAATTGGTGTTCGTCTTTTAAGTGTTTAGAAAAATGCTCCAATTATTAGTAATTGATCTTAGTGATATTTTTGTTTTAATTATAAATTCAAACCCCTTAATATTTATAAGTTATTCATTTTCATACTGGCTTAGTTTTGGTAGTTTGTACTTTTTGAAAAACTAATCAAAGTAGTACATTAAGTCTATAAAGCAGTTTACAGCATTCCTTCATTATTATAGTTACTATAATCACAAGGCTAGTTGTAATAACTCCTCTTTCATTGCAGAGTTTGTAACTGTGTAATTTGTGTCTTCTCTTTTTTCTTTGTCAGTCTAAAAATTTGTCAAGTTTACTCATTTTTTCAAAGGATTAACTCTCTATTTCACTGAATTTTCTCTATTGTTTTTCTAGAGTTGGATTTATTGATTCCTACTGTTATCTTTATTAGTTTTATCCTTCTCCTTGCTTTATTTTGTTTTTCTTTTCTAAGATTTTTAGGCAAGACCTTAAATTATTGATTACACACTTAATGTTTGATATATCACGTACATTTAGTGCTAGAAAATCTCCTCTCAAACTGCCTTCATTGTGCCCTAGAGATTTATATATGTTATATTTTTACTTTCGTTCAGTACTATGAATATTTTCATATCCCTTGAGAATTTCTCCATGACTATGAAATATTTGGAAGTTGGTTATTTAGCTTTTAACTGTTTGGAAGTTTTTCTTTAATTTTTTTTTTGTTACTGGTTTCTAAACTGAATTTATTGGGATTGGTGAAAATGCTCTCCATTATTTCAATTCTTTATATTTGTGCATGTTTGTTTTATGATCCAGGATATAGTATCTTTGTACGTATTCTATGATTCCAATAACATGAATCATAGTTTTTTGTTGTTCTTGTTCTTGTTCTTTTTTGAGAGAGAGAGGAAGAGAGAGAGAGAGAGAACGCACCCCCTCACACACACAAGTGTTCACTCTAGCAGGAAAGGGGGAGAAGGAGAGGGAGACAGAGAATCTCAAGCAGGCTCCATGACTAGCACGGATTCAGAGGATGGGCTTGACGTCAAGATGGTAAGATCGTGATCTGTGCAGAAGTCAAGAGTCAGAAGCTTACCTAACAGAGCCACCCAGGCAATTCCCCTTTTAAAAAAAATAGTCAAACAGATCTATTTCTGCTCTGTTTTTCAAATTGGTTAATTTAAATTGGTGTGTCACAGCTTCTTTCTTCTGTTCTGTCTTCCATCCATTGAATTTTAATTTCAGTTATTGTCTCTTTGCTAACACTTTTATTTTGTTCTTTATATATTTTATTTCTTTGAAGAGTCTTTCTATATATTTAATGAGTTTTTCTATTTTTCATTTGTTTAAAGTGTGTTCATAGTTCCCATTGCAGATGTTATCATAGTTGCTTTAAACAATTTGAGATAATTCTAATATTTCTGTCACTTTGGTATTGGTGTCTATTAACTGTCATTTTTTTTCATTCCATTTAAGGCCATCCTGTTCTGTGTCTAATGAATAATTTTCTATTGAGGACCACACATTTTTAATGTTATGTTATGAAACTGTAGATCTTATTTAGCCTTTTGTTTTAGCCAGATTTCCCTGACATCGCTCTAGCAGGAGATGGGAAGGTGGAGATAGAGCAGCATCTAGATACCAAAAGGTAGAGCTAGAAGTCTGGGTTTCCCAATTGGCGTCCTTTGACTTCTAATGCCAGGAGGCTTACCAGTTACCTTATAAAAAGTGGGGGTGCTTTCTTCCTGTTCTCCACATGCCTTTTCTGGTACCACTGGGGAATGAGGTAGCCTCTTTGCTGTCAGATGGTGGTGAAAGTCCTGGTTGTCCACTTAGACCTCTGACAACATCCTGGCAGGTAGGGGCATCACCACTGCTCGGTGGAGATGAAATTCCAGCTATTTGGTCTCTTGTTACAGCTTACAGAGTGTGGGATTCCAAGTTCTCAACATGGCTTTGTTGACATGGGAGGAGTTGAGATCCCAGGTTTTCTGTGGTATTTGGCTAGAGTAGAATGATTACTTCATAAATTCTTTGTCTTGCTGTGATGCTTCTTCCCTGATCCTTTGGACAGAGAAAGCACACTTTTTGTTTGTTTTTTGTCTGTTCCACTCTAGTTGCCTTTTTCAGGTGGCTGACTTCTTTCATTCAAAGTATGGGAACATGAGGCAAAAAAACATGCAAACCAGAAACCTAGGTGCTCACCACCACATTGTTCCTTGGGTTTTGAGGACCTGGGCCAATCTCTTCTACTCATCACCTTTCAGCGTCTTCTTATGTTCATTTAATATACAATATTTTAGTTAGCAGGGGGACTAGAAAAAGTACTTTGGCTTCATCTTGCCTGAAGGATAGCTCTCCAGTATCTAGTACTTTTCATTTCAATCATTTAAACAGTTAATTTGAATATTCCTATTGTGGCAACATGGACATAGCATACAGTTTACCATTTTTACCATTCTACGTGTATAATTCACTGGCAATAAGTACACCTGCACTATTATAAAATCATCACTATCTATTTCCAGAACATTTTATCATTCCAAATATAAACTCTGTACTATTTGAACAATAACCTCCAGTTCCTGGCAACCTCTATTACAATTTTCCCTCTAGTTCTTGGCAAATTTTATTACAGTTTCTGTCTTTATGAATTTGACCATCTTCATTACCTCACAAAAGTGGAATCTTACAATATTTGTATTTTTGTATCTCGCTTATTTAACTTAGCATAATATTCTTAAAGTTTAACCATGTTGTAGCATGTGTCAGTACTTTATTTGTCTATATGGCATTAGAACATTCCACGTATGTATATCCAACTTTTTTTTTAAATCCATTCATCCACTGATGGGCCCATGGGTTATTTCCATCTTTTGAGTATTGTAATGATGCAACAAACATTGATGTGAAAGTAGTTCTTTGAGTCTCTATTTCCAATTCTTTTGGGTGAGTAAGTAAGATTGCTGGATCATATGATAATTCTATATTTAAGTTTCTGAGAAGCAGCCAACGTGTTTTCCACAGTTGCTGTGCCATTTTATATTCCACAGAAGTGCACAACAGTCTCATTTTCTCCACATCTTTGCCAGTGCTTATTTGTGTGTTTTTCATGTTTTTATATTAATTATCCTAATTGATATGAAAGAAATTTTACTGTTCTTTTGGTTGGACATCTTTTCACATGCCTATTGGTCAATTGTATATCTTTTTTAGAGAAAGTTTGTTATGGATTGAATTGTAACCTCCAAAAAATCTATGTTGAAGTTCCGATACCCAATATAATAGAATGTGACCTTATTTGCAAATAAGGTTTTTATAAAAGTAATCAAATTAAAATAAGTGCATTAAGATAGGCCCTAATCCAATATGATGTACATCTTTAAAAGAGAGGGTATTTGGATAAGAGACAGACATACAGAGAGGGAAGATTATATGAAGATACAGAAGGAGAAGATGGTCAGGGGAGTGGAATAATGTATGTACAAGCCAAGGAATGCCAAAGGTTTCCAGAAAACAGCAGAAGCTAAGAATTACAAGGAAAGATTTTCTCCTAGAGCCATCAGGGAGATCACGGCCCTGCTGACACATTGATTTTTACTTCTGATATCTAGAACTTCTGTTGTTGTAAGCCACCTAGTTATTTTGGTATGTTGCTATAGCAGTCTTAGGAAACTAATACAGGTTTTGGTAAAAAGAGTGATTCTAGAGGAAGAGTATCTTGAGAAAGAGTTTTCTAAATGGATTCTGGAGTTTCTGGAATTGATTCTCTAATTTAGTTATCAAGGCAGTGATAACTCTATTTCCAATAGGAAAGAAAACATGATGGTGTGGCTCTAGAAGTACACAAATTATCACCACTAAATACTCCTAATTACATAATGGACAGTGTCCTGAACAACTGTGGGTTTGATCTCTGTTAAATTCATGAGTCTAATGAAAAAAAGATGAAGTCAGGGACACAAATTTCTAGCTCAAGTATGGCATAAATACCTGAAAACTTCCACATTTGCCCTGAAAGAAACTATATCTCCTGTAGCTATAGAGCTGAGATTTTTTAAAAAAATCTCCAGAGTCTCATCCTGTGAGTGGCAGAGTTAAAATGGAAACAGAATTCCTAAATTCTTAGGCTGTCCACTGTTGAAATGATGACATTGACTAGGGAGGAATGGGATCCTCAAAATTAGAATGGGCACATAGAGGCAGCTCTTTTGTACCTAGGGACACTGATCCTCTAAATTCTGTCGAGCTTTCTTGTCAGCAGAAGCGACTGTTCCATCCCTAAGGACATTAACCCTTCTTTGCCTGCAGAGATTGTAATGTCCTCCCTTGAGGTAATTGCTTTGCATGACACTGCTGATTCTTTTCTGGCCACACCCCCAATGGCCTTCTTTGCTCCAACAGCTCAGATCCCAGCAAGCTCTATAATATGAGTTATATAGTATGACCCATGAGGTACACTACACTCTAAAAGGCCTGGATTTTTTTTTTTTATCAGTTCATACAAACAGAAATCTAAGGAATAGGTGTGGGATGTGGGAAAATGGTAGAAAGAATATAAGGTTGGATCAGGCCAATTTATTTATATACATCCATGAATCAGAGATTCTGGATTTAATGTTATAGCTTGAAGGGTTAGTAAGAGCTATCTATCATTCCACTTGGTTTATATAATGTATCAAATGTATTCAAATATAACAAAAATATAATCAACTGATGGCTAACACTAAATAACATTGAAATGGTAGGACTATTTTGGTATACTATGGAGTAAAAGATACAAAGACTCAGGAAGATTGTGATGTTAAAAAAAATATTTATTATATGGGACCCATTCATCCCCTCATGAGGGTCCAGACTCCAAACCATGACTGGTCCAGACATTTTCACTTGAAGCCTTTCCTTGAAGCCAAGTGATCAATTGGATTTTAGCTCAAGTTTATCTCACAGCAGACCAAGTGAGTGCCCAAATCCATCCCATGGTTGTTTCCTTAGTTCCAGATTGTGTAATAGGAATAAACATACAAGCAACTGACAAAATCTTCATATCAGTTCATTGACCTGTGGAACTAGGGTTCTTATGATAAGAAAGAGCAACTGAAGTCATTAAAACAGCCTCTACTAAAGAAAACAGTAAACTTTTGGAAGGTAAACCTTACATTCCTTGAGTGCCTGTATTGTGGTGTTTTAACCCAGAAATCATTGCCAAATCCAATGCCATGAAGTTTTTCTCCCATTTTTTGTCTATGAATTTTATAGTGTTAGTGATTAAGTTGAGGTCTTTGATACATTTTGAGTATTGATTTCAATAATGAGCAAAATTAATTTGAAAATTCTGGATAAAAGAAGCCTATAGATTTTTCTTTAATTGACTATTTAAAATCTTGCTAAACTTAATGATTATATTTCACACTGACTATTTCAAGAAACATTAGTAGTTTTAATTCTAAAATAATACTTATGAACTAGTTTAAAAAAAGAAAAGTTAATTCACAAGGAGATAATATAAATGTCCCACAAACATATGGGCTAATTGAATTAAATAGATACCATTTTCAATGTGCTCATTATTTAGGGAATAAATTTTGTCCTGTTTTTCTCTGGAGATAGACCTGCATCTTTACATAAAGCCAAGTTAGTTATCTCGGTGGGTGCATGGATGCATTTATGTATGCATAAAATACCAATTCTTAAAAAGTATAAGCTAAGTAAACTCCAGAGTATGTATGTATATATATATATACATCTATATATAATCTTGCTTGCAGCATGAGCCTTTAGCTTGGAATCACAGAGAAGAAGCATGTACACAGAATAAGTATTTAATATTTGCTTTATGAATGACAAAGCATTTTATAAGAGAAAAATCTGGTTTAAATTGTGTCCAGTGTCTAAGCTGGGGAAGTCAGAAAAGCAGATACAAAGGTTTTGTGTTGTTTTGTTTTTCTTACAGAAATATGTGGTAACATTACTTGGTATATCCCAGAAAGAAGCTGGATTTCTCTTCTAATATCCTGTGTCCTACAATGACAGAATCAGGGAGACAATTAAAGGGAAAAATGGGGGGAAGTGTTAGCAGTTTAGAAAACACTGAGTGCCAAACACTGTGCAATATCAGCCCAATTGATTGATGGTCAGAATAAAACAGCAGAGGGGCACCTGGGCCAGGAAGTGCCTCTAAGAAAGCCTGTGGGCCTGTGTCGGTACACTTATGGAGTCTAAATATAACTCTTCCCCCCACGGCTCACCCAGAGTAGGAGTCATGGGCAGCTCATTGTACCCAGTAAGCACGTTCTTTAGACAAAGGCATCAAACTGCCACAGATCTTCTCTGTTTAATGTTGACTTATCAGTGCTGAGAAGTTTGCAGGGCGTGAAGAATGAAGGACATATGGTTGTAATGCCGGCTAATCACTGACATCTTGAAAATAACAAAGATAAGGATTTCTTAATCATTAAGTATTAGGTATGATTGTCAACCACACTATGTATATATTTTTAACTTTATTTATTTGTTTTGACAAAGAATGTGAAAAGGGGAGGGACAGGAAGAGAGGGAGAGAGAGGGAATTTCTAAGTAGGCTCTGCACTATCAGCATGGAGTCCAATGTGGGTCTGGATCCCATGACTGTGAAATGAAATCAAGAGTTGGGGGCTTTTAAAAAAAAAATTTTTATTGTTTATTTATTGTTAGAGAGAGACAGAGTGTAAGTAGGGGTGGGGCAGAGAGAGAGGGAGACACAGAATGCGAAGCAGCTCCAGGCTCTGAGCTGTCAGCAGAGCCTGATGCGGGGCTCGAACTCACAACCTGTGAGGTCATGACCTGAGCCAAAGTCAGATGCTTAACCGACTGAGCTACCCAGGTGCCCCAAGAGTTGGGGGCTTAACTGACTGAGCCACCTAGGAGTCTCTGGATATAATTCACATATTCAGTGCATGGTTAGGCGTTTCAAATAACTCTTTTTGGTGACTGTATAATAACCAGCATGGAACTATGCAAACACCTTAGGTAATTCCAGAAACAAGCATTCACTATACTCCTCTTCCTAATCCTCTCTCTCTCCTTATATCTCTCATCTTGGATTCCCTGGGTTACCCCACTTCATACAAGAAAAATACATCTTACGTTTCAGAACAAAATTTCTTACAGTGGCAGAGATCTTCAACATCTTTGAGAAAGCACTTCTAACATTCTAACCTCTGATTTCTTAGATCTGTCTGATTCAAATGACCAGAACATTCCATCTGCTATACCACTAACCCTTGCGACCACAGCTTCAACCTTTTCCTCACAAGAGATTTCCTTAACCCTGAAAACTAACTCTGGAATATCCTGCTTTTATAGCATCCTCACTCACCTGGTCTGCTCTCTTACTCTTAAATTTTTCATTTTGTAAATAGAATTTTTCCTTTTCTTCACCAAGTACAATATCCCAAATGTGACTTTATTTTCACTCCCATGAAGTTTTGAGCCAATGGCTTGATGATCTAGCTGTTTTCTTGTTAATATTCAAAATGTTCACAACTCCAAGTTGGATACATGTGGCCATCTGCCCTTTGCATTTATACTCCTGGGATTTTGAGGCCTGAGAGAGAATACCACATGACTTTAGAGACATATAAAGTCAGATTTGTGGCAGTTGGTATTTCCTTGAGTCTTAATCTTGACCAGGAAGCCTGTCATATAAGCTTATCTAGAAATTCTTTTGGTATCTTGCACTGGTTGTTCTGTATTCTCCCCTTCCAAATCCATTCCCACATCTTTCCAGTCAGCAAATCACTGAAAATAGAAAATAATAAATAAAGCTCACACTACATTCTAGTATGTAGTATGTAGTGTAGAAATAGATTGAGTTTAAAACAGAGCCCAAAGTACAGAACCAAATGCATACAAACTAAAGTACAGAGTAGAGCTGGCATTTCAAAACCATGAAGAGGTAGATATTGTTAGGAAAACTGACCAGCCGTTTCTATGTTTCACTCATGTCTACAGTTGAAGCATGAAAACCTTTGAATTTAGGTCATTGGAAATACTAAACTACTCGTGGTTCTCAGAAAATTACTGTTTATGCCACATCTCCAGGCCCCTGAATATTGCAATTCCTCTGCCTCAGATACCCCTTATGATAAATTCTGTCTTAGTCTTCTGCTTTAAATTTGCTTCCAACTCCCCCAGGCCTAATTCTTGCCCTCCTGGAGCTCCTTAACATCTATTTGCATATTTTTTTCTGTTATTTCATTGTTTATAACCATGATCTGTCCATATCTGAAATTCCCTCAGTCATAAGAAATGTATTCAGTCATGTTTGTCTCTAATACCAGCCCCAGTGCATGATGGGAGCTAAGCAATATACTAAGTTTGAATAGAGGATCTTTCATTCTACAAACGTCTTTTAAGAGTCTATTATTAATGTGGAGGATGCTGTGGGTTATGAGAGACAGAGCGATGATAAATAAGATCAAAGATCTGTCCTGGAGTGGCTTCATAGACCAGTGGTTGAGGCAATTTGGAAAAAAATTATTATAAAAGAAAAAAAAAAAGATCTGGATGTACTTAGCCTGAAAAACAGCACCATTAGAGATGATTTAATAACAGAGTGTGATCATATTAAGGCTAGAAAAGGAGATGCATTAAACAGTTCTTTATCTTTCTGAAGACCTAAAAAGCTATTAAGTACCATATGAAGAATGTGTTTCTATAAATATTTCTTATAAAAAAATAGGTTAACTCAGGGTTCACAATTATTATTTCTGGTGCTATTTCAAAATAAGGATGAATTGACTTGTATATAATTTTTTTTCCTGACTGGGGATCATAGTGGAAATACTTTCTCCTTTTGCACATTCTTTTATGCATATTTTATATTTTTAATTTTATTAATGCTTGACAACATGTTCATAAAGATATTTATTTGACTTCATATTGACATTTAATGATCATCAGCCTGAAAGTGAATGATAGCACATATTGTAAGGCTCTCTTGTATAAAATATTTATGGAATTATAAAATAGATCTTATACATTTATGAGTATTCAAATGTTCCTGTTCAGTTATTATACTAAAGATAACTCGAGAATGTCATTTCTATTCCAGGGGATTATATGCATATGATCTTTGATACAAAGTCACACTTCAACAAACTAGATGAATTCAGACCTTTAGAAGCTGTGACATTTGCATATAAATTTAAACTCTGCCATGAGCTATAAGAATAAATTAATAATCCAATTTAAATATTTGACAGATATGTCTCATAAGAAATATGGTATTGAAAGATATATTATAGTAGAAATACAGTAAGAAAGCTATTCTTCCTAATAACATTTAATTTACTATCACAAAAATAAGGTATATGGAGTCCAGGCAATTTTTTATTAGAGATCTAAAACACACATCTTTAATCAAAGAAACTACCCTAAGGCAGAAGTAATAGTCTCATTGACAATTAAGGTTAATTCATAATTTTTGTGGTAGTGAAGGAGAATGATTCTGTTTTAAAGAGAAAATTAGGAAAATATTCAAATTAAAAGAAAAAAAACACTAGCAAGAATTACTCATTAAGCAAAACATGTTTTAAATGTACATGCCTTAGTATAATTTTAATTTGGTAGAGACGTTTCTGGATCAGTAAGTTGAAGCTAAGTGCTCAATTTTTACTTACCTTCTAGAATAAGAGAGGCAGGAAACTTCCAAAGTTGTCTTATTTTTCTTGATTTAGGTTTTTCTGAAAATAAATCTGGTTACATATAAGAAATGGTATGTTATTTTATTGCTTATATTCAAATACATGTCAAGGATTGTATGACAAATAATAGATTCCATGAAGTACTTAACCCATGTATCAGTATGAGAGCATGTCAATAAGTTTGCTCACAGAAAAATTTAATTCACCTAGTTAATGAACCATAAGAGCAACTTCATATGTATGATTATTTTGAAATATCATGGAATCATGTTAGCATGCTGAGATTTGACTTCATTTAGTTGACAAATTGTTGCTCAGTTTTGCACAATCCTATCTGTAATAACTAAGAAGAAAGAAGGGAAAAGGAAGAATTTACATAAAGTGTTGAAATATTTTTTAAATGTCACCAGCATTTTTGTATTTATGATTCCCTGATACGCTTTCAGACATCTTTCTTTAAGTTGACCTCTGCTTGTTTTTCAGCTTAGTGTAGCCCTTGACTTCTGCTTGTTTTTACAGCTTAGTGTAGCCTTTGACCTCTGCTTGTTTTTCAGCTTAGTGTAGCAGGGCTTTTTGTATCTGTTAGTTTGTGTTCACTGGGAGGAAACCTGAGCATGTGATGACAAAGCTGATTACTTGTTTGTCAATGATCCTTGTCCTTTGCTTGCTCTGTGTGTAGGCCAATGGGCTGTGAGATAATAAAATTAATTAAAGGATAGTTTATCGGCATAGATCTATCCAAAGCAAAAGGAAATCACTATTTGAAATTATTTCCCAAATGCCTGCTATTCAACACTTGAGTTAATAAGTTCCTTTACAAATACAAAATGAAAGAATAGGATTTATTCTCTTCTTTTTGTGAATTACTTTGCCAAAGTAATCACACTGACTGCATCCCAGAGTTTTTGGGGGATATAGCAATGGATGGTACCGAATGTAATTAATTGAACTAGAGTGTCAGAACAAGTATGGAAATCATGATGCATTATAGCTGATTAGCTTACATTAGTTAATAATATATATTCAAACTATTTTACTCCTAGGTATGTTGTTTTTATATTATCTGTGCTGTTGAGGTTCTATATGTCTATTGAACCCGTGTGGTGGAAATAATGTTCCAATGTGTGATACTGCAGATCATGTTGGTAGCTTGATATCAGCCATGGTAAAAAGAGTTGCACCATGGAAATCAGGATTTGCAATATTGTTCCATTGACTATTTAGTATTAAAACAATGATGGAGAAATATAATTATGTAGATTAAGCTTAAAAGTGTGCGATGTTGTAGTACTTGAGTCACATTAGGAACATAAACATAGAGGAAATATTTTGCTTTAGTATTAGGAAAGTAATATTCAGTTTAGCCAAAAAGTCACTCCTATCAATGATGAATAAGTAAAATCTCAACACATGTATGTCTGTATTATCTTATTGTCATCTTTTCTCAAAAGTGTAAAACGAGCATCAGCCAACAGCATTCATGTCAGAACTACACTCATGTGTCAAGTTCAACTACAATTTAGCTACACATATAAAAACTTGGTAAAAATATCAATGAACAATTGTCTGAGAATGAAATGGACACATGGACTTATAAAAATATTTTATCTTCATTTGTAAATTGTATGTTGTACCTTGTTTACATCAGTAAAATTTATAGCAAACTAAATATATACAAATATATATTAACTTAAAAGTATACAGTTAATATATTTAAAAATATAAATTTGTAAAAAACTGTGTGTGTCTATACATAATGTTTTAAATCAATTGTTAACATTTGCTGATACTACTGTATAAAATACAAAAAAAAAAGAAAAAGTCATAGTTCAGCAATTTATCTCAGTATCCTTAGTTCAGCTAAGTACAAACAGTATTATTTGTTCAGATTTCTCTCTCTCTGACCAATCCAAGACCTCTATCAAACAGAGAATCAGAAAAAATATTGATGTAATACCTTATGTTGTAAACTCCAATAAAAATTACTGCTCAATATATATATAATGAAGTTTGCAAACAAACTATCTAGAACTATCTAGAATATAATTTTAATTAATTACATGACACTGATTCATCTTTTTCAATCTCTTTGTTAAAACTAACACCCATAGAGAAAAAACAAAAGAATGAAAGGAAGAAAGAAAGAAAGGGAGAAAGAAAGAAAGAAAATAAGATAGAGAGCAAATGTTAAAATAGCATTGCCATTTTTCAATGATGTAACACATTTCACAATGAATTGCCATTAATTATAGACAAATGGGTCATAGAGAGTGATATTTGGTTTTAACCAACCTCTAAATGTTTGCTATAAAGAAGCTTTCCCCAATAGGGAACTGACATGTGCCTTCTATCCATGCCCATCCTCTAACCTTCTATCAGGGAATTAGGCCTGTCAATGGAGCAGAAAGCTCCATTTATCTCCCACAGAGTTTCTTTCAAAGAAAGCCCATCTCATTTTCTACATCCACTCAGGAGACTGCAGTTTCAGGTAACACAAAAGTCTCAAGAAAAAAAGGAGCAGAATGTACTATATTAAATAATGGTGTGTTGGATAAGATGAAAAACGCAAAAAAGTATTAGTCTTCAAGGCACACTTGTTGACAAAAACAGTAATGCAGTCCATTTATTATTGTTAAAAATCACAACTCTTGGTATTTTGTGGACAAATGACAGTGAAATGTATAAAATGATATTCAATCAAAGACATATAAAAATAATACTTTGAAATGATTTTCACAGTTAAAAAAGTAAAGAGAACAAGTCAAAGTTTTGAAAATCTACAACTAAACTTTAAAAAGTAAGGAAAATAAAAGTCAAATTTTAAAATTAGGATATGAAAATCTGGTTGTGACTGATGATCATCTGTTTTAAAATAAATACAATTGGCGCAGTCAAAACACTGAACGAGTAGAATATATAAACTACGGAAATCACTCCAGTAGGTTGGGGCTTATAAATTTTTTGTGTATTGCTATGTTTTTAGATTTTGACTTTCTGTAATAAGTTTCTTCAAAACCTAATAAGGCTCAAACTGATTGGACATTGGAAACAATGAATAGACAAAAATAAAGTTATGAAAGTCAGAAAAGCACAGGTCAGATGGTGACATGAGCTAGAAAAATATTAGTTTTTCATGACCAGAGGATTTCCATTGTAATCAATTTTAGTTGATTTTTCTTTTAGTTTCTTGGGTTCTATCAATTTGTTTTATAAGACTAGCATAATTGTGATGGCCAGATTTAAAAAAAAATCACAAAAAAATCATGATGGTTCTCAATCACAATGTATACATACACTATAATGAAGGATTCTATATATCTAAATTAATAATAAATGATGATGAAAGTATTAAAAAACAGCAAGAGTAACCATGCAGTATTAATAGATTAATTAGTTTAAAACGGGGAGATAATTTGGGAAACTTCTTTTTTTATTATGTTTAGAAAGTCATTGAAAAGTTAACATTTTTCATTATAAAATATCAATATAAAGAGAATATTACTTCTTTATTATGCTATATGGTTAATGGCACACATCATAAAAAATGCTGGAGGCACCTGGTTGCTGGACTGAGTGTTTGACTTAGGCTCAGGTCATGATCTCACATCATGATACCCGGCTCAGTGCTGTAGGCACAGAGCCTGCTTGAGACCCTCTGTCCCTCTCTCTCTGCCCCTCCCCCACTGTGCTGTCCCCAGAACAAATAAGATAGTAATAGAAAAAATGCTGAAGCAGTGCAGGCTTCACCATTAAAAGCTTTAAGAAGACTTAGGTTATTCATTTTCATCACTACAGAACATTTTTTTTCTTGGATTCTAGCCATTTCAATAGTGTATGAAAAAGTAATTAAATGTACTCATCAAAATTGAGTACACACCATTATTATTATTTGCCAGGGGAAAGACTTTTTGTGCCTAAAAAATTCAAACAAATCTACTGAAAAGACTGGAACTACAAAACATAAAAACCAAAACAATTAAGTTGGAAAATGACAAAAGAAAAGTAAAAATTGTAGTCTGTAGTATATGTGGAGAAGCAGCTTAAAAGTTAAAAATCTCATTATATGCGTACAAAAATATTAATAAAATAGGAGGAACTGTATGCTATGTAAGACATGTGAAAATATCACAAAATGCCATTTGGAGACAGATACATACTGAATAGGATGACTGACTGCCTTGTTCTTTTATGGGAAAAATTAATACCGAGAATGGGTAAGTTCTTCCCAAGTTAATCTTTAAATAGAATACATTTTCAATCACAACTCTACTGTTATTTTTAACAAGCTTAAATAATTTGAAAATTCACCTGGTAGCATAGACACTACTAACCTAACTATGAAAGAACAAAAGAAAGTCCCTCAATCTACAAGTGTTGAAATAGTGTCTTAGTTGCTCTAACCTGAGTTTCCCTTTTTTTTTCTTCTAGTTTGAGTGACTACAGACTGACAGCTGAATAGGTTGCTCCTCTCAGTGTCTTATGAGATTCCCAAAGAACATTTATGTGTCTGTTTCATCATGTCTGAACCTTTGGTCCAGATTTTGGCTGCCGGCTTGCCAGATTCTCTCAGAGGACCACCACTGACATTTCAGTTGCTTTACTCTTTCTGGATACTGTTGAACCTTGAACAATGCAGGGGTTGGGGCACTGACCTTATACAGTTGAAAATCCACTTCTAATTTTGACTTTCCCAAAACTTAACTATTTTAGTCTATTGTTGACTGGAAGTCTTACCAGTAACATAAACAGTCGATTAACACATATTCTGTATGTTATGTGTATTACATACTGTATTCTTACAATAAAGTAAGACAGAGAAAAGGAAGTGTTATAAAAAAATCATACGAAGGGAGTGCTGCACTTATTTAAAAAAAAAAATACATGTATCAGTGGACCAGAGCACTTCTAACGCCGGATGTTCAAGTGTTAATCATTTATTCTTTTGTTATGCAAGGTGTTGAATTAATAAAAGACTGGCATTAAGCTGATATTGTATCATAAACTCTCAGGAGAATTGAGGCGTTATAAAGGATTTACGACATAGACGAGTAAACTTTCAAAGCTTATCATCCACCACTACCACCACCAGAATACCATCCATTGTCAAGCAAATGGAATCCTACCAACATTCCGCTTTCTTTAGACCCAGCCTGGTCTGTGGTCTTGTTGCTGTGTCCTTCCTTTCACTCATGAGAGTCTCTTATCAATTCCTCGCTCCGTTATGTGGTTATGTGTTTGGGCATAAATCCCTACTTACTGGCTCAGCATAAGTAACCTTACACTCCAAAATAAACTCTACAGAAATGACCATCCCTCTCCTTTTATTTAAAAGTAATTATTTATATCACTTTCATCTCTTACTTTTTCAAACTGCTTCTCCAGACTTGACTGGAGCCTTTGCATATGCAAAATTCAGAAAAATATTTTCCCAAATGAAAGTGCAACATTTCCGTAATCCCTAGCACTATTGTCATCCCTTAAAATGCAGCCAATGCTCCAGTGTGATGCATTAAAAACAGGAAAATGTAAAAATATGAAACTTGAATAAAGTACAGATGAAGATTTATATACTTTAACCTGACTGAGAATTACCTAACCCTGATTCCAAGAGTAAAATGAATTAATTAAAATTCATTTCACAATTTAAAATATTTTAATAGGAAGAAACAGAATGGAAAAAAGCAAAATGAAAAAGAAACAAAATAAAGGAAGGGAGAGAGGAAAGAAAGGAGGAAGGAGGGAGAGAAAGATAGAAGAAAATTAAAGAAACATTTGAGGGGAAAGAACAAAAAATAAGAATTATGGCAAAAATTTTTAAGTTTATGTATTTTCAGAGAGAGAAAATGAGAGAGAGCATAGGAAGGGCAGAGAGAGAGAATCCCAAGCAGGCTCCATAATGATATCACAGAGCCCCAGGGTGGGTTCAAACTCATAGACTGTGAGATTATGATTTGAACCAAAATCAAGAGTCAGACATTCAACCAACTGAGCCACCCAAGTGCCCCATCAAAATTATTTTAAAAGAGAACTTGGAAAAATTACTTGTAAAATGTATAAAAGTCTAAGGGCAAATATTCTGATTATATAAACTGTTTTTAAGAATTTAATAGAAATGTCATAATTCACAATGACATGAAAAAAGAATTCTCAAAAAAAGAGATATATATGGTCTCAAATAATTTGAGAAATGCATTAGACACAAATGCATTTTTATTCCTTTTATCAACCCTGGTGATGAAAAAAATGATAAATCCCAATATAGATCTACATCTGGAAAAATGGACATCAAACATCCTAGAAAAAAATAATTATGAATGTATTTTTCACAGGGACCAGTTTATCAAGACATAGAAATATATGTTACCTTTGACTTAAATATCCTGTGGAAATAATCTACACTATTTTTTCACTTTATCATAAAATATCTTTCACAACTATTCAAAAGAGCCAAATACAGCATGACCTAAATAACTTACAGTAATAGATCAGTAACAAAAAATCCAAAATAGTATTAGTACACTATGAATAATTGAAGTATTTGTTGATATGAATTTTTAGATTGATTTTAAAGAGAAAAGTAGGTTATAAAATGATATTCTATTATCCTATTTACATACATAGCTATTTAAAAATTTTTAATTATATTTATTCCACAATGAAAATTGTTTGGAAATTGAAGTATTATTACATTATTTTAATTCAAGGATTATTTATACATATGTAAATGTGCATTACATATACTTTTACCTCATGTCATGTGTACATAAACATTTATGTAGAGTCTCATATAGAGTCAATGAGTAAAATCTCATAAATCTTTATGCACACATAATTTAAGGTATGCTATGGATTCAGGAAGCAATATGTAGAGACCAAGGATGGTGGTCATAGTTGATTACATGATCACATTTGTCTAAGGAATCCTTACTACCCATAAGACTCCTCAAGTCTTATTATTCAACTCTAGAGGATTAACTATTCTGTTGTGTTGACAAGCATCAATGTGTTAGCCCTCATATTACTGATGATACTCAGAGTGTAGTTAAATTTAGGAGAGTGTAAATACTATGGTTTTCTATAAGGAAAGTCTGAGACAAGGATCCAAGTGTCAGGACAAGAAGTTGGGAAGCAGGTCAGAGAACAGAAGGCAGCCAACAAAGGTGTGTTAATGAGGCATTTCCGCTGGTGGCAATTAAACCTTAATTCCTCTGAGTCAACTCTAGGAGCCAGGTAGGCATGTTTCTCAGAGTTATGCTGATTTAGTGAAAGAGATACTTATCCATAGGGTTTCTGGATGCCTCTGCATACCATGCCATGGGTCAGGTGTCTTTCCAAGGCTTTGGAAAAAACTCTCAGGTAATATTGGCAGATAGAAGTGTACTAGCACATGCTAAGACTTTAGGAACATTGACTGATGTGACTTAATATTTTATTTACCCAAATAGCCATATGTAAATATTATACAGGTTTAAAATGATGTCCAGTCCCAACCTCACCCTAAGATAGTTTTCACACACCACAAGAATGGAATGATTTCCAATCAGGCACATGAGATGTCCTAGAAACTTAATTTCAGCCATACAGGCCAGAAATATTTAAGGCCTTTAGTTTATTCACTTTGTTTAATATGTTAACATGTGTTTATTATAATAACCTAAAAATGTGGGCTTATTTATTTTCAATTAATTATTTTGATAGTGTTTTAAGTGTTGCACTAGATGATCATCAATTATTGTCACATATACATAGGTTGATAGAAAGCTATAACAGATATGTAGGGAGGGAATAGATCAATCTATAGATAGAAAAATAGATAAACACACACACACACACACACACATATATATACACACACACACACACATAAGAGATAACTATTTTAGCCCTCTGTGACACTCTTCAGGATACTTCCATTCAAAAAAGACAATCCATGGGGCACCTAAGTGGCTCGGTTGGGTAAGTGGCTGACTTCAGCTCAGTTCATGATCTCATGGTTCATGGGTTCAAGCCCTGCATTGGGCTCTGTGCTGACAGCTCTGAACCTGCTTCAGATTCTGTATGTCTCTCTCTCTGACCCTCCCCTACTCGTACTGTCTCTCTAGAGTAAAATAAAACATTAAAAAAATTTTTTAAAGACAATCTGTACAATCAACATACCTCACAGAGATACTATAAATGATTGTAACTGATTAACATTCAAACATGATACTTACTTTTAAAAATAATTTGTTCAATATTATAGACAAAACTAAAATTCAAAATTCCTCTTAAAGGGGTCTATTTGCAGTGATAAGAATTATTAATTCTGCTCCCTCACTGAAAGCATATGCCAAAAAACTACCGAGGAATGAGCGGAGTGGCAGCACAGAGCCTGATGCAGGCTGGAAATCATGGACCACAAGATCTTAACCTGAGCTGAAGTCGGACACTTAACCAACTGAACCACCTAGTTGCGCCTAGACTTCATTTTTTAATAGAGTTTACATTGCTCGCAGTTTCCATTGTTACAATGTCTTACGTAAGTGGCAGAAACTGA
This sequence comes from Suricata suricatta, assembly GCF_006229205.1. Classification (NCBI taxonomy): domain Eukaryota; kingdom Metazoa; phylum Chordata; class Mammalia; order Carnivora; family Herpestidae; genus Suricata; species Suricata suricatta. The sequence continues at coordinate 52,598,959 of NC_043701.1, read as the reverse complement.
GATCTTGGTGTGAGACATGCTCATTGCTTTCGGAGTGCCATTTATGTTAGGCATTCCCAACTGATAGAGAACAAAACATTTATGTGTATCCTGGCCCATATACAAGCACATATATAAAATGCTTTCATATGCAATCATTTCTAGTTTATTGACCTATACCTGAGTTCATTCTGATGCATCCAACTCCTATCCATGACCTCATGGATTATTGTAGGTTTCTCCTCTTGCTGTAAACTCCACTGGTGAGAAACCTGCCTTCCATATACTTCATGATTCTATTCTGCTCTTTATGCATAGCAGTATCAGAATCCTTAACACCAACCTCTGTGGGAAATAACTTCAGCAACCAGAGTACAGTGCAATTTATTTAGCCTTTAATCTTACACTCATTTCCAGACAGGTGCTTCCTTTCTCCACATCTCCTTCAGTGTGGTTTCTTCATACATTTTGCAGAGTCAGATTCTCTTGTCCCAGTCTGAATTCTCTCCAGAGATTTCCCCCAGCTTTTAAAAGTGGTCTACATTAAGGTCAATAATTTATGCTGGACCGTTCCATGGGCTTGAAAAACGCATAACATCTTGTATCCATCAGTATAGTATCATACAGAATAATTTTAGTGCCTTGCCAATGCCCTGGGTTCACATATTTATCCCTGCCCCCCTCAAGCCCCTGGTGATCACTGATCTTCTCAGTCTCTATAGTTTTGCATTTGCTAGGATGCCACACAAGTGGGATCACACCACTATGTCCCATAACCGGAAACACACAAAGTAATTTTTTCACATTGGCTTCTTTGATTCAGCAAATTTATCATTATGGATTTAAGGTTCCTCCATGTCTTCTCAGGACTGGATTGTTTATTCCTTTCCATCACTGTATATTAGTAGAACCCTACTTTGTTTGTCAATCCAGGCATTGAAGGACATTTTGATTAACCCAGATTTAGACATTATGAAGAAAGCTAGATAAACATTTGTATGTTAGGTTTTCAAAATTGCATTCTTTTTCACTTTTTGCATTTCCATGCATTTTAGAATAACTAACCTACCCTGCCACACACACCCCTCACACAATGTGAGACACACACCGCACAAGCCCACACTCATTCCTATAGGGATTTTGATTGGGATTTCTCTGACAATACAGTTATTTGGGAAGCACTACCTCTATGATATTGAGTCTTTTAAACTATAATCATAGAATATCTGTGTCAGATATCTGCAGTATATATCATGGGATCTTTGAAAATCATTTTTTCTGTAATATTGAAGTATAATCTATTCTTGCATATTGGCGTTGTATTCAGGTCTTCACTAAGATCACTAATAGTTTGTAGATTCTAATATTAATGTGTAATAATTAATAATATGTAACTAATATTAAAATATATAAAGAACTTATAAAACTTAAAACCAAAAAAGACTTAAAAAATAATGAATATATATTTTAATAAAAAGACTATGTATTAATATCACTGACATTTTTCCAAACCTTTTTTCTAAAATCTTTTGTAGAAATGATTTCTATATTTTTGATGAGTTATATGAATTGATTTGGACTGTTAAACTAACCTTCCTTCAGAAAAACTCACTAATTATTTTTATCTCTTTTATGCACTAATAGATTGAATTTGCTAAATTTTCAAAAAAGATTTTGACTGAAAAATACTTTTCTTTAAAATATTCAGGCTTTTGGTATCAAGATTATAGTGATCTCATGGATTTAGAAAATGTTCTCTGTTTCTAGTCTTTGTAAGAGTTGGTATAAAATGAAGACATTTTCTTTATGTATTATTGGAACAATAATTTGATAAGTTGAACAATCTGGAGCTATAGTTTATTTATAAGAATTCCTTTAATAATGAAATTGATATCTTTAATTGATATTGGACTGCACAAAATTTTTAATTTATTTTTATTTTATGTTCAGTAGGTCACATTTGCTTTTGAAAACTTCCTATGTCATTCACTTTGCTATATTGATTGTTGTAAAGATGTTCATTATATGCTCTTATTATTTTTTTAATGTGATAACTTTTTTGTATTCATAATATTTGTAATCAGGTATTTTCTATATTTTTTCTTAAGCAGTTTTGCTAGGAGTCTATCAACTTTATCAATTGTTTCAGAGACAATTTTCAATTATTAATTTTTTGTTTAACACTTATTTTTATGAAATTAATTTGTTGTTATATTTATTTTTCCTTTTATCCACTTAATATTTATGTCTGATTTGTTTTTTCCAGTTTCTTAAACTGGAAATTTAAATCATTGGTTTATTTATTGTTGTGAAGACTTTTATTAAGTTATTCTCTAATTATTACTTTTATTGGTTCCCACATGTTTTGATATATTTGAATTGCATCATCATTCAATTAAAATATATCACATTTTAATCTTGATTTCTTATTTAGACTAATTTAGTAATCTCTTATTTTATGTCTAGATGCTGGCATTTTTCTGCTTATATTTCTTTTTGTTTTGTCATTAAGTTAATATCCGACTCATCTATGTCTTCTGGTAGCATCACTTCCCTGAGACAGACATATTCTCAGACTCGAGCCTTCACTCACTTGGTAAATGTCTCTGGACATAGCTCTAGATCCTCAGCTCATTGGTAAGATTCTTTCCTTCTGTAAAATTTTTGTTTGCCATTAGTTGTTCTTCCTTCGGAGATTTTCTGATACCTTTAAATGTATGATTTTGATAATTTACCCTGCATTTCTTGCTTATCACAGTGAGGTCATTGGCCTACTATGACAGTTTCAGTTTGCTTATGTTTAGTGATATAATCAATGCTTTCATGCTACTCATGCTAATCTGAAAATTGTGTCTGTTTTCTAATTTTATAAGACATACTACCATGGTATTATTTATCTTTTCTGTGATACAGTTCTTGAACTAATCTAACCATGCTTATTTCTTTCATGACCATAGGTTAAATTCATCAACTTATAAATAGCTTCTATTAAGGATATTAAATGGATTTAGAGCCTGTGTTTACCTTCTTCTCCCTAGCAATTATTTTAAAGTGCTAAGTTTCTATTTCTAAAACAAATCAATTTGTAAGAAATGATCTTATTTCATCACAGGTATGAACCATTGATTGAATGTTTTATCTACATTTTTACTTGTACTTGGTGCTGATTAAGGACTGCTCACCACTATTCTTACTTCATCTCCAAGTGTGTTGCATTGGTCAAAAATAGTATGCAGTGGGGTCATCCTAGAGGCCATGATCTGAAAACCATTTTGTATTCCAGTTTAACTGTATGACCCACTAGAACCAAGTAGCAAACTAACAAGCTGTACCTCTAGATTTTTCCACATTAAGACCCTTTCATACCAAATGCTAACTTCTTTTTATCTCTTTTCTCTTTTAAACACATCATCTCATCTTAATGTCTTCATTTTTTTTCCTGTATATTTTTTTCAGGTCATGCTATGTGCTCTTTAGAAATTGTTCTGAATATATATTCACCACCCTAAGGAGGTATGTCTGTCAATAATTTGAAGAGTGTGATAAAGTGAAATTTTATCTTAAAACTAACAAGCTAGCCTGTGACATACAGTTTCGTATGGACACAAGACTTCTGAGTCAGAGACAAACATTTTACTACTCAAGATAGAAGCAGTAGCTGGAGTGTCAGCTTGATGCTCCTGCTGCTTCTTCATTTCTCACATATAACCCAAAGACCCATCTTGGATCCTGCACACACAGTGGACAGCAATTCAGGATGGGAACCCTGAGTTGAGGAATGAACTCTACTTTCATTGTAAGGGGAAAAAAGCCTGCTCTTGTTACCTAACCTCTCAAGTTGCTCACTGGAAACACAACCCTGAGAGTTGGGCCAGACCAAAAGTGATCTGGAATAGTAATTAACTTTCTTGGAATAGTAATCAAGAATGTGTGGAATGTTCCAGCTTGTGGCACATTGTGTCTTCCAAAGTTGTCCTTTCATCTCTTAGGTTGGAGAAATGGAAATTAGAGAGTGTGTCTCCTTCTGAGTTACAGTTTGTTTTTCTCCTAAATCCTGAAGGATTAGTTTAGGATATTAAAGGAGATCCTCAAAATAAAAAGGCAGAATAAGTAATTTGCCTATGATTACAAAGCTACAAGTAGTCAAGTGAGATGAAATCCAGGCATTTCTTAATTTTTATCTTCCTGCCCCAGAGAAATGAAATCTCTGGATAAGGTACCAGAATAAATATAGAAATAATTTATTTTAGTACTGATTTTTATTCCCCAAAATACTTTCTGTTTCCATATCTTCTTCATCTAAAGAAACTTTCATTCTTGACTGATTCCACTCCCAACAGAGAATCTTGTATTGTAGTCCTACAACATTTATTGCCACCATAAAGTCATTTGCAATCAACTTAATAACTGACATTAACTAGTCACAATCTGCCGTGAGGGTCAGCTGTGGATTTGTGGCAACATGTTTATCATTATGCTTTCGGATATGTTAGAGTGATCTTACTGTAAATATGTGAAGCAACTTGCTTCATTGTTGCGTAGTTTATGAACATAGCCAAAATAATTTTATTCTGTCATCTTACCAATTTTCAACTCCTAAAAACAATGTTTCTAATATCTTCTAAAAGAAATCCTCAGTCAAGGAAACAGTTATTTAGTTCAATTACCATCAATGTCAGCACACACTGCTATAACACATGCTAATTATTAAGTTTATTATAATTTCTAAGCAAGCAATAAAGGGTGTGATATACTTAGAGATGCTTTACTATTTAAAGTTTAACATAATTGATGTTGACATACTTTTTGTGAGAGTTCAATATTGGCATTGGGGATGTGAACACCTCTTTGGTATCTGGCCACCAGCTCCATGGCTTATGGGAAGATTTATATTTCCTTTCACTTCAGAAATTCTCCTTTTAGCAGTTGCATCCTAGTAGTTGTGATGTCAGCTGAATGTGCCTTGAATTTGTGATTCCTTCTTTTGCGGTTCCTGGAGGTTCTAATAATAATTCTGATAACTGCTATCTTCTGTTACCTGGCCCATTCTATTTAGAAATTTTAGGTAGTTCAGTGTGGATTTCTAATATCTGTAACTTAAAGCATTCTGAGTTACACAAAATGTTGAGCCAGCTATGAGATATGGGGAAAGACTTCAAACTGTGGTACAAGCTGATCTGAGATCTCCCTGCATTGTCTCCTGGAGCATTGAGCTGCAGACCTCTTCACAAATCTGCAATATAATATAGCCTGTTGCAGTTCCTTGATCAGATAAAATTTGTACCATCTCAACATTTAGAGGTTTTTGGAATAATAGTGTCTTTGTTCTTGACCTTGCCAAGAGAATCTTGAAGCCATATTCTTTATGCTTCTATAAAATGCGAAGGAAACTCCTCCATGCCTGGATCCACTGTGATCTGACAGCTGGCCTCTTCCTCAGGGCCAGGGAAAGGTGGCTCCGCCATCCCACTCCTGCTTACATACTTCTCTCTGTTCTCAAAGTTCACCATTCCTTCTATCAAGTTTCTTGTAGTTATGTATTCAAATTGTGCTCAGTTTAAAAATACAAATGTGAAATTCATAAGATCTAGATTCACTTTTTAAAAAAATCTGTTAAATATTTGATTCTGAGAAATTAAACATTTTTTTATGTTTTTGGAGAAAAGTGAATCTAAGAAGTTATTTAAAAGGAATCATTTAGCAGAAGGAAGGGCACACTTTTGTGGGGGAAAAACATTAAATAAGTGTCAGTGTAGTAAAATTTTCTCCAATAAATCATTTTAATCAACAAAAAATCATTCATGTGATGCAGTTCAGAGAAATAGTTATAAGGTGTACTCTGCAGCAACATTTGGCTCTTGGAAACTCTTCAGTTATCACCTTTTATAAAGTAGGAGAATTAGGTCAACCAGATGTCAATGGGAATCTGTACTTTCACAATCACTCTTTTTGTAGCCACAAGGCAATTCTGTCCTGGAATCTATATTTATTAATAGTCTTAATAGGTAAGCCAAGAGACTCCCAGTGGAATTTGTTTTACTCAAAATTTCTTGAAGAAGTAAAGTGCTTTAAAATATTTAACTGGATTTATTTCTGAATAGTTTTCCTGTGGCCTACTTGACATGCTGCTACTACCACAAGCGTGGCACAATTGGGGCATTTTTAACCCCAATCAGAGATCTATGGACCTGCCTCAGATCACGGAGTGATCTGCTGTTAAGGTAGAAAACACGTACATCCAAAAGTTTAAGTAGTGCTAAGAACTCTTTTGTGTCTTCTATTAAATTTGACGCAATGAAATAATTTTTCTTCTTTCCTTTAAATCTAACCCAAAATATCAAACATAATAAAAATAAATAATTGACAAGTAAAACTAGGAAACAAAACTCCATATCAAAAAGAGTGAAGAAAACGCAATTAAATACTGGTTAATTGGGACCTAAATCCGGAAGAAACTTAAGCTGATATATACTATCTTGAACCTGAGGTAAAATAAAGTCTTAAGATGAGTGGCTTTGCTTTAAAAAGTCTATCCAACAATTAGTTAACTGGAACTATAAAATAAATACATAGCCTACCAAATACAAAGCAGATAATTTCTTTGGAACTGAAAGAGAAATTCAATACCCTCTTCTTATTGGTTATCATCACCAAGGGACAGAGATAAGGTTAATAGAAGGAGGCAGAATGGTGACACTCACCATATCTGCATTCTTGGGCCCTAGTGAAGAAAAGGAATGCCAAAATCTGAAAAAGGGAGAAAGAAACGAATAAAAGAAAGAAAGAGAGGATGGAAAAAAAAAGGAAGGAAAAGAAAGGAAGGAAGGAAGGAAGAAGAAAGAAAGAAAGAAAGAAAGAGAGAAAGAAGTAAAGAAAGAAAAAAAGAAAGAGAGAGAGAAAGAAAGAAAGAAGCAATAACAAAAAGTGTTATTAGAGAAGAGAACAAAGAAAATGCAGTTAGAAGCTTAGCTAAATTCACATTGCCCCTGGTCACAATCTATGTTGTTCACAGTATTTTTCAACAAGTGGTTGGTTCTGTGTAAATGTAAATCGCAATTTAAAAAAAAGTAGGAAATAAGGAATTATCTGCCTTTCCCTCCCCCCAAAAGATGTTACTTGCTATAAGCTAGTGATAGCTGAGAGGTTTTCACCCTTCCATTTTCCAAATGAACTATTATGGTGTTTATGTTGTTTATTCTCAATTTTGTTATATTAGATGTGTTTGGAGAAGATAAATTGTAAACATATTGGCTATTAAAAAGTGAGGATCAACAACCGTACATAGGGAAGAGGTTTTTATATCACCCAGAAATTCTGGACTGTTTCTCAAAAATGAAAGCAAAAACTAGATGAGACTTTGGGATCATCATCTTTAGAGGCGGGAAAGTGGCATTTTATATACATCTATGAAAATGTTGTGCATGAAAATTTGGAAACTTTAGTGTGCACAGGAGGGAAGGACCAATAGAGTCTAGCATTATCTTCTCAATATCTATTTACCTCTTCTTACTTAATAATAGAACTATTATCTTCTTGGGAGTGGCAAGGTGTTCAGCTTTTTACCAGTTATATTTGTTGGCTTCCTTGAAGATAAGCATGTCCAATGATATATAAGTGATAATTTTGGGGAAATGTCCAGGAAAACTGTGCTGATATACTAGAAATCAGCATTTTGACATTCTCATTTACTCTGTATTCCTGACTGTGAATGAACTATGAGGATTGATGTTCCAGGGGCCATCAAATGAGCATTAGGGGCTCTTAATAGTGGAAGCCCATGAAAGGATGCTAAGAGAGAGAGTTCTCTGGGCTATAGAAAGTACCATATACTACCCATCTTCGAACTTCAAGATCTGTGTGGTAGTAAGTCATCTTAGCATTTATGTAGTTTAGCTTTGATGAGCTTTGATAAACATGGACACTCACGTATCCATTGTACCACAGTCAAAATATAAAATATTACCACCACCCAGAAAGTTTATTCATGTCTTTTCCCAGTTAATCCTCCCTGCTCACTGTCTCGATTTCTAGCACTTGATTTCTAGGTTGTTTTTTCTCCTTATTGAAAGCCATGTAACTGAAATCATAGAGAATAAATTTTTTGTGTTTAGCTTTTTCCAAATACCACAATGGTCTCTAAGATTGATCTATGTCAGCACCATTATCTACAATAGCCAAACTATGGAAGCAGCCCAAGTGTCCATCAATTGATCAATGGACAGAGCAGATACACACCCCCCCCCCACACACTGGAATATTCTCAGACATTAAAAAAATGAATTGTTGCCATTCATAATGACGGGGATGGAGGTAGACAGTGCTATGCTAATAAGTCTGTCAGAAAAAGACAAATACCATATGATTGCACTCATGAGGAATTTAAGAAACAAACCAAATGAGCATTGGGGAAAAAATGGAGACAGAGAGACAAACCAAGAAACATCTTCTTTACTATAAAAAACACACTGATGGTTATCAGAGGGGAGGGGTGGGGGAATGGGTTAAATAGGTGATGGGATTAAGGAGTGCACTTGCGATGAGCACCACGTGCTGTATGGAAGGTGTTGAATCACTAAACTTTACACCTGAAGTAATATCATACTATATTTTAATTAACTAGAATTTTAAACAGAAACTTAAAAAATTCAATTCATGTTATTGCATATATCAGTAGCTTATTTTATGTCTATTGTATTATTTATTACTGAACTTTATTCATTGTATAAACATACCACAATTTATGTATCTATTTCTTCTTATTTAATATTTAAGGTATTTGTAGTGTTTGTGTATTGTGATTATCAGAATAAAACTTCTATAAGCATTTGTTTGCAAATATTTGTCCGGACATATGATTTTATTTCTTGTAGGTTTCTAGGCATGAGATACTTAAAAAAGAATTACTGAGCCATTTGATTAGCACATATTTATCAATAAGAGAACATGTTAAACATTTCTACAAATTGTTCATTTCATTTTATGGGCCCACCAACAATGCATGAATATTTCAATTGGTTCCACATTCTCATCAACATTTGGAAATCCACTAATTTGTAATAAGCCATTTTAGTGGGACTGTGGTAATATAACCTTCTGATATCTGTATTTTCCTAATGAACCATGATGTTGAGCATCTTCTCACATGTTTATGGATCATTGATATCTTTCTTTGTGCCATGTGTGTTAAGTCTCTTGCCTATTTTTAATAGATTCCTTGACTTCTTATTATTGAATTTTAAGAGTTCTTTGCATATTGTGTACAAAAATGTTTTGATCAAATACATATATATATTCAATTTAAGTATCTCTGTGTATGTGTGTGGCACACACTCTGAATATATGTTTCTATTTCTAACTTTTAAAGGTTATTTTTAATAAAAGTTTTTATGTTTGATTAAGTTAAGTTCATCATTTTTAAAGCATGATGTTAATGCTTTTTGTCTTTTCTCAAAGGAAACTTTGTATTTGTTAAAATTGTGGTGATGTCCTCCATGTTGTCTTATAGAAGCTTTAGTTTAACTATTTATGTTTAGAACTATGGAACATCTTTAACTAAATTTTGAGTGTGTCAGGAAAAAGTAATCAATTTGCACTTTTTACTATATCTGCATCTGGTAGTTTGAGAATTATTTGTTAGAATAGAAGTAAGTTTCATGCAGACAACATATAGTTGGTTAATTTTTAAATTATTTCTGCCATTCTTTGTCTTTATTTGGTACGTTTAGACCTTTTATATTTAATGGAATTATTGATACATTAAGATTTAGGGGTGCATTGGTGGCTCAGTCTGTTGAAATGTATCAGAGAAGTGGCAGGATCCTGTTTTTGTTTTAAGGAAACATTTCTGGTCCTGGGAGACATTTGATAACTCAGGGAAGAGTGAAATCATGAAGACCAATTAAGCACATATTGTATTACTTCAATAAAAAAAGATGCTGGATTGTATATGGGTGGTGACAATAAATATGGAAAACAGTTATAAAATCAAGGTATATATTGATTTCAGAAAAGACAACTCTTTCTGATCACATAGAGTGAAGAGTTGAAGAAGAGAGAAGTATAAATGTTTATTCTCAGGATCCTAATTTGAGCAATTGAGTAGATAACTTTGATATTTACTAGAATGAACCATAGAAAATAATAGTTTCAGGAAGGGTAAAGAAGTGTTCAGATTTGGGAATATTTGGTTCAAAATTCCTTAAGTTTTAGTATAAATATAATGTAGACATTTTTATTAGTAAAATAAAAAATTACATGCATAAATTAGGTGATTGAAGCTATAAGAATGCTTAAGACTATCTATGAATATACTGCAAATTAAGCAATAAAGATAATTCAGTAATAAACTAAAAAATTAATAACAAAGATTTTTGTGGGTAAGCTGGAGAAAGTACTGAATAGAACAATTAGATATAAAAGAAAAATAGGAGATACAGACACGGCAGATAAATACACATGTGTTCAAAAAGAAGAAAATAATTTATTGTACCAGTTTCTGCCTAGTGATCAAAGGAAATGAAAATATAAAAGATATTGAACTTGACAATATTTAGGTCGCAGATGACTATAGCAGCTCCAGTGAAGTGATGCAAATGGATGTAGATTAAAGTGAGTTGAAGAATCAATGAAGAAATTTTAAGTTCAGGAAAATGGGGCAAGGTTATGCCGAGATGTTGCTGCACCAATCTTTGAAATTCTGTTCAACTACAAGAATTTTAAAATGGACTAAAAGAACATTTCTAGTATCAGAAACAAAGAGATAATTTAAAGCTACAAAGGAAGGAGTGGACTGTAACATACAAAGAAATGGCTTTAAATACCCATAAAAGAAAATATGTGGTTTGAAGTTAGAACTGAGGTGTCTGCATGAAAGGTAGAACCATTAAAGGAATCTAGAAAAAGTCCTGCCTGAAGATTCAAAAGCACAATGAAGATTCTTGATTCTCCCAAGTTAAAAAGAGATAATGTTTAACATGGGAATTCTAAACTCCAATCTCATATTGATTTGGTGTGGTCATATTTCCTATCTGAAGAAAAAGTTTAGAAGTTAGGGAATTTATATAAAACTTCAAACTAGGCAATGGTAAAGCTGGAGAAACTCCCTAAATCCAGCTACATAAGATCACATAACCATACATATAAAAACACCTCCCATAATAATATCCTAGAGTAAAAACCTACAAAATAAGTTGAATAAAAAATTCACCAGTTGGGTGCCTGGGTGGCTCAGTCATTAAGCATCCGACTTCGGCTCAGGTCAGGATCTCACAGTTCATGGTTTCAAGCTCTGAGTCTGGTTGTATTTTGACAGCTCAGAGCCTGGAGGCTGCTTCAGATTCTGTGTCTCCCTCTCTCTCTGCCCCTCCCCTGATCACACTATCTCGATCTGTCTCTCAAAAATAATAAATAAATATTAAAAGAATTTAGAAAAAAAAAACATTTCACCAGAGAACTGCTTATTGGTTCAAAGCATGGTTGACTTTTGGCCAGAGTGTTCTGATACTTTTGTCCACCTGCTTGATGTCCCTATTTTCCAATTCAGTGGAAACAACTATGGGATGGTAGCTTGCATTTCCGGCACAGATTGCAAAGGCTAGCACACTAATATGGATAGTTTGATTGACACAGAGCTTAAGCTTTGTTTTGCTGCCTCTCCCCTTCTACCTTGGCTAAAACAAGCGGTATTTGTCAGAAAAGTTTTAAAGGTATACACTTTTTTTTTCCCTCACCTAGGCCAAGGAATGGCATGGCAGATGGAGCAAGTGATATACAGACACATGCCTGGGCATAAGAAGGCAAAAGAGGAAGTCTATTTTTTTCTTTAAATTTTTGTAAATGTTTATTTATTTATAAGAGAGAGAGAGAGAGAGAGAGAGAGAGAGTGCAGGGGAGAGGCAGAGAGAGAGAGGGAGACATGAGAATAGGAAGCAGGCTCCAGGCTCCGAGCTCTGAGCTCTCAGCACAGAACCCGATGCAGGGTTGAACTCATGAGGCGTGAGATCATGACCTGAGCTGAAGTCAGCTGCACAACCTACTGAGCCACTCAAGGCCCCCCAAAGAAGAAGTCTCTTATGAAATAAGAGCTCAGAAGAGAAAGTACAATGCATATACTCAGGACTAAATACCTGCTTAAAAATATCTACAATGACCTTAGTAGACTTGCATCTGTGGTAGCTCTGTGGGCTCTGTGCAAATAGGAGGTGAAGACAAAAGAAGAGTTGTAGGCAGCTTAGTGCTGAAGCCCTGTCCCAGCTGAGTGGTGCCAGGACAAGCTATAAAGACCAGGAGAGTAATATTTTCTTTTTCTCTTTTTGGCTCCAAGTACTTAAGAAAATCTGCATCAGGTCACTCACTGGCTGACCACTGGTACAATGAAACAGATTGCAATAACCACACATAAGGATATAGAAGGAATACAGTCTTTGAAAAAAAAGAAGATAAAAAGAAAAAAACCTCTCAAAACAAATAGAAAGCTGCAGACTTCAACAACACACAGGAAATCCTGAGAAAGAAACTCTGATTTTAAAAGTTCTCACATTATCCTGTCCAAATACACACTTATTTATTTATGAAAAATTTGTTTTAAATATTTATTTCCGAGAGAGAGAGAGTGTAAGCTGGGGAAGTGCGGAGAGAGAGAAGGAGACACAGAATCTGAAGTAGGCTCCAGACTTTCAGTTGTCAGCACAGGGCTTATGTGGAGATCAACCCCAGAGATGGTCATGACCTGAAGCAAAGTTGGATGCTCAACCAATTGAGCCACCCAGGTGACCCTCAAATATACACTTTTTTAACAACAACAAAATGCAAGTAACATAAGGGACAGTAAAGTAACATATGGCCAACTCAGAGGAAAACAAAATTGATAGAAACTATCCCTGCAAAGGACCAGATATTAGATTTTTTAGACAAAATATTTAAATGAGTTGTTTTAATCTATTCAAAGAGCTAAAGAGAACAGTGGACAGAGAACTAAAGTAAACCAATAAAATTATGTCTGAACACAATAAGAATATAAATAAAGAGATAAAAATGTTTATAAGGAATCAAACAGGAATCATAGATCTAAAAGTATGATAAACTGAATTCAAACCAAAACAAAACAAGGCAAACCTCTCTATAGGCATTTAATACCAGGAGAAAGAATCAGTAAAATTGAAAATTGGACAATTTACATTCAGTTAGAGGGACAGAGAAAAAAATGAATAAAAAAATGCAAACAGAGGGACCTGGGGGATACCAATAGGTGTACCTACATATGTATTATTGGGCTCCTTGAAAGCAAGGAGAGAAAAAGAAGAAAGAACTAAACTATAAAAAAGAAAGAACTACAGGAACTAAATAAAGTAGGTAGATACTAAGAATAAATACTGAGGTACATTATACTCAAATGGTTGAAAGCCAAAAGCAGAGAATCTTGAAAGTAACAAGAGAGAAATGATTTATCACATAAAAGATAATCTCAAGAAGATTAACACCCAATTTCTCATCAAAAGTACTTTCTCTTATTTTCTTCATGATTTAAAATTCAAATGCATGAAAATAATATAACCTTCATTAATGAACACATAATATACAAAGATTATTTTTAACAACAACGACATAAAGAGTAAGGAATAAATGATACAGCAACAGGGATATTTGTATGCTATTGAAGCTAAATTGAAATCTCCATGGTGACCAGACAATATATAAAATTTTACACACACATACACACGGTAAAAAGAAATGGAGGGGATCAAAATAGTATACTACAGAAGTTAATTAAACGTAAATAAATGTAGTAATAGAGAACATAATAAACAAAAAAGACATGCAAACACAAAAAGAAATATGGGAAAATTAAATTCTTCCTTAAAAGTTATTGTTTACAATATAAATAAATTCTTTAATCAAAAGACGGAAATTCCCAGAAGGGGTAAACAAGTATATTCTGTCTACCTATAAGAGATTCCCTTTATATTGAAAGACACAAATAATTTGAAAGTATAAGGACAGAAACAACAGCAACAACAATAAAACATATTCCATGCAAATAGTAATCAGAAGAGAAAAGTGACTATACTAATACAGAAAAAATATACTTTGAGTCAATCTTTTACAAGACTCTTTGTAGAGGAACATGATGTCTTTTTATTTGATTTCAGTTTTTTAAAGATTTTGTTTTTAAGTAATCTCTACACCCAATGTGGGGCTTGAATTCTCAACACTGAGAACAAAAGCTGCATGCTCCACTGGCTGAGTCAGCTGGGTGTCCGGAATGCGATGTGATTCTAAAGGGGTCCATGAAAAAGATAAAAAGTAAAAAAAAAATAATAATAAATAAATAATACATATAAATAGAAGGGTCACTTGAACAAATAAAAAATAAAATTTAAGAAGTAAATAAATAAATAAAAAGGTCAATTGATATTATAATTATAAACCTGTACACATCAAATGATAGAGCCCCCAAATATATGAGAAAACATTGACAGAATTGGAGAAACAGTCCCACAATGATAGCTGGAGACTTCAACACCCAAGTTTGATAATCGAGAGAGCATTCAGAAAGAAGATTATTAAGGAAATACAGGAGTTAAACAACACTGTAAACCAACTATACCTTACATACAGGAATGGAACATTCCACCCAACGGCAGCAGAATAAACATACTTTTCAAGTCCACGTGGAACACTCGCTAGGAAAGATCACCTGTCTGGCCACAAAACAATCTCAATGAATTTGCAAAGATTGAAATTATATAAAGTAATTGATAAAGCTTGAATATAAGAATATGGAAAGAACTTCTACAGCTGAAAAATAGGCAAAAAACTTGAACAGACATTTCTCCATAAAAAGAGATACATAAATGCCAAGAAGCACATGAAAAGCTGTTGAACACTCTTAGAATTAGGGGAATGCAAATCAAAACCACAGTGATGTCTCATTTTAAAACCTTGAGGATGACTACAATGAAAAAAAGGGAAAATCATAAGTGGTAAAGAGGATGTGAAGAAACTGGATCTTATGTATACTGCCATGTGTTATGGACATTGCAATGTACATTGAATGTAAAACGGTTCAGCCAATGTCAAAAACAATTTGGCTCATCTTCAAACAGTTAAACAAAAAATTGCCATATGATCCAGCAATTCCTCTCCTAGGGATATACTCCAAATAACAGAAAACTGGTACTCAAAACAAACATGCACACAGGTTCAAAAGAGCACTATTCACAATAACCAAAAGGACAAAATAATCCAAATGTCCATCAATAAGATGAAAGAATAAACTAACAAACACTGGAATATTTTTCAGCCATAAAAAGGAATGGAATACATGATATATACTATAGGATGGGGGCACCTGAGTGGTTTAGTCAGTTGAGTGTCCGAGTCTTGATTTTGGCTCAGGTCATGACCTCACTCTCTTGAGGTCAAACACATTGGGATTTGTGCTGAGTGTGGAGCCTGAGTGGGATTTTCTCTCTTTTTCCCTCTGCCTCTATCCCTTGCATGTGCTCTCGCTTTCTCTCTCTCAAATTTAAAAAAAAAAGGTAGCAGGGTGCTTGGGTGGCTCAGTCAGCCTTCTGATCTTGGCTCAGGTCATGATTTCACAGTTCATGGGTTCAAGTTCCACATCCAACTTTGTGCTGACAGTGTGGAGCCTGCTTGGATTCTCTCTCTCCCTCTATCTCTGCCCTTCTCTGCTCATGCATGCATTCTCTCTCTCCCTAGCTCTTTCTTTCTCTTAAAACAAAATAAATAAACTTAAAAAATAGGATAAAACACATTTTAAAGCAATATTATTTAAGACAATATAGTGTTTGTGCAGAGCTAGAAAAATAGACTAGAGAGGCTGGATAGAGATCTCACAAAAAAGATTGTGAATATTCAGAACATGTATATATAAGTTCAGGTTTTGTTAAAAGTCCTTAGGGAAAACATGGTTCTTCCATGAATGAAGTTTATGAATAATGGGAGGCAAATAGTAATCAATATAAAACATTATATTATGTATTTCAATCACATGACACTGATTTGAATTTCCAGAGGGACTAAGGATAAATTTGAAAAGCATATTGAAATAGTTGTAAAATAGACATGCACTCAGCTAGAGAATAATTTATAATAAGCAAACAATACCAAAGTTTTTGAACATCATATCTTAAAATTATAAATCGATATATTCACAAAAATGAATAAAAGAATCATGATGAAATATAAAGATTCAAATAAAATGGCTAAATAAGAAATACCTACGATGACTAGAAATTATGAGGACATGATTAGAAATGAAAGTAATTTTTAATAAAACTATGCAGTGCAGCTGACGTAACCTAGAAGGTAATTTTTATGCTTGAACTAAGATGTTAGAAATGAGGAAGTACTAAAAGGACAGAAATAGACATAAAATACATGAAAACATGTAGAAGGATAGTAGTTACAAGAATAAGAACAGAATACAAAATACAGAACAGAAAGAATAAGGAAGCTTACAAAACCACAAGCTTGTTCCTCAAAAATACTACACTGAACAGGGAAATATTGGCCAGATATGAAGAGAATATTTGGGAAGGTCTTTCACATGAAAGCTGAGACTGGCATATAAGGACATCTCTGTAGGAGAACGGCTTTAATCAGGAGAGTGATAAGATCTCTTGTGAGTTATCACTCTGCTTTGATGTTTGTAATCTAGGGTGGAGATAGGAAGTCCAGAAAGCAGATAAATAATGTCCACTTTGATTTAAAGGAATGACAAAACATCAACAGAAATTGGTGATAGATTATACATGGGCTGGAGTAAGGTTTAAGGAATATCTTCCAGGTCTCTTGATTGGATAATAGGTGCCATTTTCATAAATGGGGGAATGATGGTGGCAGAACGGTGTAAGGCCTTTTACATAAGTTACTGACAGACATTTTAAGTTTGTAATGTATTCACCACTTGGTCATGACAAGCAATGTAAAGGAAGTTTCTCGGTCCTGCAACAAACACACTGTGTAACTGATAGTGTGAGATGGTACTATTGTATTGTATTGTCTTTCAAATAAAGCTCTTTTTCTAGATTTCAACAAATACAGGTATCCTGACATTGTTAATGACATATTTTTGGAGTTAATATATACAAGCCATAACCTAGAGATAAAGGGGCAGATGGCAGGAGAAAATCTACCCTTTATTGCCCTGCACCAGACATCTATCTTGTTTTTGTCACATTTTAAAATTTTTATTTATTTATTTTCAGAGAGAGAGAGAGAGAGAGAGAGAGAGAGAGAGGTGGCGAGAGAGGGAGAAAGAATCTCAAGCAGTATCCACACTGACAGTGTAGACCCCAGTGTGGGGCCCGATCCCACAAACTGCGAGATCATAATCTAAACCAAAACCAAAAGTCAGATGCTCAACTAACGGAGCCACCTAGAAGCCCCTGCTATGGCCAAATATTTCAGTCCCTGTTATTCAGCTGAATATAATCCTAACTGATAGTAATCTTTTCATTATTATTGAAAATCTGACTTGAAACCTCTAACTTATTGAGAAATGGACCCAATGAAAGAATTCAAAATAGAAGTATGATGTTTGCAAGACTTAAACATCAGTTTTTATTCAACTTGGAGAACAATTTAGGAATTTTGTAGGATGCTACACTATTGTGTAGAGTCTATAAACTGGAGTGAAACATGATCATAAAAATTTTTTTTCTGCAGTTTCATGTCTAGTTTGGATTATCCTTCTCCCAACAGTTCAGATCAAAAATCTTGTCATGGATTTTTTTTTTCTATTATAGGACTCATTATAAGGCATTAAGTAAATGTTTCACCAAAGGACACATGCACATGAGATGGGAAATGTCCTCCTCTCTAACTAGATTAGAGTTTTCCAGAGAAACACAGCCAATGTGATAGCTATTAAATAGCTGATAGATGGATAGTTGATTCACAGGTAGATGATAGATGGATGGATAGATGATAGAGAGATAGACAGGTAGATAGATAGACAGATTAACGTGGGATTTAATTTCAGAACTGGCTCACATGGTTATGGAAGCCTAGAAGTCCCATGATCTTCCATCTGCAAACTGGAGAACAGGAGAGCAGGTGGTATAATTCAATCGGAGTCTGAAGGCCTGAGAATTGACAGTGTATGTTTGAAGCCCACGATTCAGGAGCTGCAAAGCCCAAGAACCAGGAAGAAGAAGGTGGATATCAGCTCGAGCAGAGTATATGTGCCTTTGCTCCACCTTATTGTTCTATTCAGGCCATTAGGATTGAATGCTGCCCACCTTCCTTGGTGAAGGGAACTTCTTTACTGAATTCACCAATTCAACTGCTAGTCTCTTCCAGAAGCACCCTAAAGTCTCTTTAGGTATATCTTTAGACATACCTAAAGATAAAGTTTAGTTGGCTCTTTAAGCATCTTTTAGCCCAGTGTAGTTGACACAGAAAAGGCCCTCCTTATTTTCTGGAAGGAAAGACTTTCCCTGTACCCTGTGAGACTGGTGACTGGAAGCCTGCAAATCACACTGAGGACAGACAGGTTAGCGGAAGAGAAAAAGGGTTCCTGCGCAGGTCTATGGCAGCCCAAAAAGAAGTAGCTAGCTCACTAAAGAGTCAAGTTTAAGGTTTTTATATTGCACATGATAGAGAAAGGGGAGGGGTCAGAAGAGGCTTCACTGGGAGGAATAAATAGGTGTCTTGAGGAAAGACAAGTGAATTCAAAAGAACAAACAGGAGATGATAAAGTTTGTGATACAGTTAGTTTATGGAGGTGGAACATCCTTTCCTTCTCCTTCCTGGTAATAAAATTCCCCCAGACAGGGGATTTATGTAATTTTAATCTCAGCATTCTTTCCTGGAATGGACCCGCCACAAGAGGGAATTTATGGCAGTCTCATTTTCCAGAAGTTGATGGTTTCAGTTAGATAAGGGAAGACTCTTTCTGCATCTGTTGAATCTCAAATGTCTTCAGCTTAAAATAATCTTCACACCAACTCTGACGTCTTGAGTGGGTCTGACATTGTCAAGACACTTGAATAATAAAGTTAGTCTTATTTTAATATAGGAAAAAGTGTCTTCAAAGAAAGACACTTCAACAAATTTCTATAAGAAAAGCCAATGACCAGGGCGTCTGGGTGGCTCAGTCGGTTAAGCACCGGCTTCAGCTCAGGTCATGATCTCACATTTCATGGGTTTGAGCCCCGCATCAAGCTCTGTGCTGACAGCTAATTATGAGCCTGGAGCCTCAGATTCTGTCTCTCTCTCTCTCTCTCTCTCTGACCCTCCCCTGCTCACACTGGCCCTCTCTGTCTCTCAAAAACAAATAAAAGACATTAAAAAAAAAGAAAAAAGAAAAGCCAGTGACTGACCTCTCAAATTCCACCTCAGCTTCTCTGCCTTCTTGAAGTGGCCATGATGTTTTAAAACAGACTAACAAAGTTCTGTAAAGAGTCACTTGGTTGCTATCTTGTTTATGAAAATACAGGAATTTAAAATATGTACATTCTTCACATTTTGAAATATTCCCTGATTTGAAAAAGGACTACCTTGTCTTAATTGTATCCATTTATATGAGCCCCACACCAAGAATCTAACACTTATTCCTGAGGATAAATATTGTGGAATATTTTTGGGGTGGTCGTTGATAAAGATCTTCTATCAGAAAAGGGTCTTAAGGTTCATAAAGAAGAATATTTTATGTTATCATTTTCACAAAGTGAGCATGTTTCTGAAGCAACTAGAGTGGGATATTATAGATCCCTCATTTGGGACCTTTGTTTTGACTCCTTAAGGCCAATCTTTCTGGGCTTCTCCCACACTGGGAGAGAAATGCCTGTGGGCAGTTAGAGTTGTCATGCTTGTTCCTGTTGGTGTTTTGGAGTGATGGGGTCTGAAGCCAATGGCCAAGAAAGAATTCTTTTTGATATTTTTATGTATTTATTTTATTTTGAGAAACAGGGACAGAAAGAGAGCTAGGGAGGGACAGAGAGAAAGGGAGACACAGAATCTGAAGCACGCGCCAGGCTCTGAGCTGTCAGCACAGAGCCTGATGCAGGGCTCAGACCCTCGAAATGTGAGATCATGACCTGAGCCGACATTGGACACTTAACTGACTCAATCACCCAGGCGTCCCAAAAAAGAATTCTTTAATACATCTTTGGTACGAAAAAGGTGATTTTATTAAAGCACTGAGACAGGATTAATGGGCAGAAAAAGCTGCACTGGGGTTGTGGGGAGTGACTGGTTATATACTATGAAGTTGGGGGAGATAAAATCAAGAGGAAGTTTCTCAAAGGAAAGAAGACTCACAGATTACTGGAGGCTTAGCTATTGTCAAGCTAAGGTTGTTTTTTCCTCAATCAAATCATTATCATTAAGACAGTAGGGAGTTCTTAGAGATGAGGCTATTTATAAGATTACTTTTCTACTAAGATATTTGTAAACTGATGGAGAACTCTATCCGTTAAACCTTTTGTTTTTGGTCCTTCCTTTGCTCTAGGACAGCCAGAGTGCCTAAGAATATCATACATACCCCACCTTGGCTGAGGGGGGGTGTCTGTATGGAGTGTCACCTTGACTTATGCTCCCTCATCACTATCACATCATTTCATCACTATGACCACTCATCATCTAAATTGACTGACTTGACATATTTCATGTCTACTACTTAATACAAATTTTCCCCCTCCAACATAATACATTGTTCTTTTTATCAGTTCGATCAACCAATGCAACAGAGACCTCATTTTCCTTGGTGTGCCCCTCGAGGCAGATGGAAATGGTATGTGTTCTTCTCAGGGTCAGTGAGGCCTAAGATAAAGGTACAAGTTAGCTGAGAAGGGTCAGAAAGGCTTCCCTTGATATATGCAATCAATTAAACAGAACTGAAGAAAGTTAACACACTTTGCACCCAAATTAGTGATTGATAAAAGCTGTTACTAATTCATCCTGCTTATTTTATTCTATTTGTTCTTTCTGAATATTTCTATATTAAATACACTTAGAAATCAATGTTCTCAAGTATATACTTATTCACAAAGAAAAGACTAAACAAATCCACATACAAATATGAATTGTATTTAGCTCTAAGGGGTGTTTTTTAATGTTTTAACTTAATTGCCTCTTAATTCCCTTATTTTTAAAGTTTCTATAATAACATAACTTTGATAGAGAAAAGAGCCTTTAAAAATCATGTAAAATCATCCCTCAGATGATACTTATAGCATGAACAATAGGATGGTTACAATGAATGCTTCTGGTAGATAGGATTATGAATTACTCATCTCCTCCTCCTCCCCTTCCTTCTCCGTATTTTTTTGGACATTCTAAATCTATTCCACATGATTTTACAATGAAAACTGTAAAATTCATTACAAAAGCTAGCAGTGCTGATATTGCTTCCCACATATTATCCAAGATTCTTTGGATAATCTGCAGCAGCAGATCATGATAATGAGACACAGAGGCCAGTTTGAGAGGCTAAAAGGGTTGAGAAGCAAGAGTTTTCTCCCTTCCTCTACACTTCTATCCCCTGGCATTTGTTGATATGAAAAACATACAACTTTACTGGCAAAGAAGTGCTACATACAGCTCTTGTAAACGCTAAGGTTTCAAAGTGCAATACCAGTCATCATTACTACAAGAATTGAAAAAAAACAGCACAGAGCTTGGATCACAGGGGTTAGGTTTACTGATAGAAAAAGACCAGCTAGGATAGTGGGTCCTGGAAGGCGATGGTGATTTTAACACTTGACGATTTATATTATGCTTGCAATGACCACTGAAATGGTGAAATGAAATTGACTTTTTATAAGTTATGATTAACATTACTACTTGCCCATCAAGGAAAATAATTGTAAGGGACTGAAAACCTAAAAGCGTAAGATTTCACTAGAGCCAAATATTTAAGTATGATTCTTTGCCAAAAGCCAAAATAAAGAGAGAGGGGAAGAAAAAGGGAGGGGGGAAAGGGAAAGAAGGGAGGAAGGGAGGGAGGGAGGGAGGAAGGAAGGAAGGAAGGAAGGAAGGAAGGAAGGAAGGAAGGAAGGAAGGAAGGAAGGAAAGAAAGAAAGAAAGAAAGAAAGAAAGAAAGAAAGAAAGAAAGAAAGAAAGAAAGAAAGAAAGAAAGAGAAAGAAAGAAAGAAAGAAAAAGAAAGAAAGAAAGAAAGAAAGAAAAAGGAAGGAAGGAAGAAGAAAGAAAGAAAGAAAGAAAGAATGAAAGGAATGCAGGGAGTGAGAGAGGAAGGAAAGGAAGAAAGAACAAAAAAGGAATTTGCTCTAGATCCTGATTCCCTGAGGAGAGCAATTTCTGATATGCATGGATAATTGGCTAGCAACATGGACCACAGCTCCTCAACTGGCAAGCAAAGGAAAGTCTGTCAGGAAAAAGTACACCACCAGAAAAAGTGCTTTTTGGCATCCCCCTGGAAGGCATATGAAAAGCACTTGAAAGTGATTGCTCTGGGAAATCCCATTATACTTATATATAAGATAAAATGGCCTCTCACTTCCCATCAAGCCAAACTGAAGCCTCTGATGAGCAGTAAATTTCTCATCATCCGAACTCAAGAAGGAAGAAGTGTCATGTACGCATGCTCTTGGATGCATGTATTTGAGACAGTGAGTGTGGGTGTCTTTATAAGCATCCATAACATTTTATGATTCAAATCTTTGTTACAAAGGTTTAATGGACTAACGATTCCACCAAGAGACATCAATGCAAAAATATATCCATTACTTAATTTGATACATATGCAGACATTATTCTGATGTTCCCTCCTCTTGCCTTAATAGGAGGGCGGGGGTGCACAATAACTTGGAGGTTCCTAGCAAGGGCTTTGGAGTCAAAATACCTTGGCTGGGATTCAACTCCGCCAGTCCCAAGAGTGATGTCAGACAAGTTATTTGATATTTTAAAACTTGTTTCTTCGTCTTTATAACGGGGGGAACATTAGCTCTTTTATGTGACTAGCATGATAAATGACATAATGCACTGAAAACATCTAACCCTGTAGCTAGCATTACAGTAAGTGTTTAACAAAATGTGGCTATTGATTGAACTATAAACTGATTTTACTTGAAATACCAGTTGGTTTTATAAAATCCAATACTGTCACGAAATGAGGAGCTTTGATTTGAGGGACAGTGGCAATAATCTGGTTTTGCTCTGCGAAGTTCATTGTCTCTAAAATTTAAGTGGTTCTTGAGTGGTTCTCACAAATTCATCTTTATATTCATAGGCGTATTCATGCAGATGGAGAGATAGGCATCTATTTTGATTTTGGAATATAGTATTTTATCAATTATAGGCAGGGACTGCAACACTCCAATCAGTACTCAACCTTTTCTGGAGATCGTGTGCTAGACTCTTCCCTCAGTCCAGAATTGTCCCAGTTTCCATTTGGACCTGAGTTCACCCTCCCTAGACTCTGTGCCTTTACTCCCAGCCTGCCAATGTATTAGTTTACTTCTTTTCCTTATGGTGACTTTCTCCTACTCCTTTTTCTGAAATGATGCCCTTTTGTTGATAGATGGCTAAGAGGAACTGGAAAATATCCAGGAAAGAACTCATCCTGTGGCAGTATTCATAAATGAGATCAAAGCTCCAGTTAGGGCCAGGGGCTCTCAGCTGCTCCAGGGTTCCTTCCTCCTCGGCACTCCAGCCCAAGTTCCTCACTCAGCAGAACCACACTGGCGTAACCTCTAATTCCACAGTATTTCCTCGGTCATAGGTAAATTTTGTATAATTGCACAGATTTTCTGGCAGGCCCTTTAAGCTGGGGGAGAAGAGGTGAGGAAAGAGTCAGACACTAAGGTGCCCACGTAAACGTCAGTTCTTCGACTGATGAGCAATGGGAGCCGAGCCAGGTCTGGAGGGCTGACTGGAGAAAGAGGCCCCTTGGGGACCCAGGAGAGCTGCCCCGCCCAGATCCCTCCTCCGTCCAAGGTGTGTGAGATTTCCGGACACGCTAGCGCATCGAACGTGGCTCATTGCTCCTCCTCCCTGAGGGGAGATCCGGGACATCACTGGAATTCTGGGGTTTGTACAACTATTCGAAACACTTTATTCTTCAAATGGGGTCTGTGCCTGGCTTTCCTGTGCTTCTGACACGGAGAAGTCATCTTCAAGTATCTGCTGCAGAAAACTCTGGGTCCTTCTCTCTACGGGGTGGGAAAGAGGGCCGATGCTGCCCATTCCCCAAAGATGCACAATACCCATGCATCTGCACAAACACTGACTTTATGCTAATCTAAAAAAAATCAATCCATTTTTCCTTTTTTTAAGACATAGATTATTTGATGACATATGACCCGTTTGAGAAATAAAACCAAACAAACAAACTTTTAGGGTATTTTCTTGGAATATATACCTGAAATTTGGACAACCTCCTTAAGAATACATATGGCCTTTTTTTATTTTATTGTTGTCAACTAATAGTATATTGTTCTTTTATACACTGTACAAATGCATCACAATGCAGGTCATTATTTGCTTATTTATTTTTTCCTCAGACAAATCTACAATAAAAAACTACCTGTGACCTTTTGAGCTGTTCTACACTACAAAAATATTATGTTAGCCATGGATAAAATTTCATTTCTTAGTAGCATATTTCAGACAGTCAAAAGAAACAGATGAAATTAATTTTAATAGTGGGGATGTTTTAGCACAAAACATCCCATATATTATCATGTTAGTATATGAGTAATATGTTCATGAGATGTTTTACATTCTTTTTTGTGTGCTAAGCCTTCAAACTACTGTGTATATTCCAAACTCACCACACATTCTAATTCACACTCCTGGTGTTTCAAATGTTCATGAGCCCCATGTGACCAGGGTTTACTGAGGTATAGAGTGCAGCTCTAGAGGATGAAACCAGGAGTTGCTAGCCTGGTCCCATCTAGGATAAAGGGCATGAGAGGAATGGGGTGCTCTCCGCTGCATGCCAAATATCATGCTGTAGTGTGCACATAATAGCAATTTCCATTGAGTAAATGGGTCTCCCTTTTTCCTTACTTTTATTCCTTGGCGGTTAACTTTCACAAGCCTTTTCATGCATTATTCATGCTTTCTCTTCAATGGCACCTGTGGATTCATCTTTAAGTGCTGTTTCTGTTTTTGTTTTTGTTTCTGTTTTTGTTTTCATGTATCTGATTTGTTCCTTTCTAACCTTTATTATGTGGCCTTGAGACTCTGTTTTAACAGTGATGTTCATTTTTTCTTCTCTAACAAATCGATCTAAAGCTTTTGACATACTCTGGTCTTAGCTCTGTATGTTTGCTTGGTTTTAGTCATCAACCATGTGGGATGCTATATTGCAACACAGACAGGATTCCAGTAGCTGAGCTTAGATGTTCACATCTAACCCCAACCCCCTCACTCCAGGGATTGGGCAAATGGTTTTAGTAATCTTGACTAATTTCCTGGAAATGGAGAAATGAGATGCAGGGATAAAGTAAAACAAGAATGGAAATAAAACTAAAAACAAAAAAAGGCTACCACAGTTACAAATCTTGATACACATAATAATGATGATCATAGTCATAAAACATAATGTCTACTAATAATTGATGTTTACTGTATAATGCTTTCCTAACCCCTGTATCACCTTCTTTCTTTTTTATCGTTGTAGTAACCATTTGAAGTAATACTTTACTTTCTGCTTCTCTTTGGGTCCACCGTGTTTATTTTTCCAGAGAACACACATACAATTTGATGGAGCCTACTCATTTTCCCTTTCTTTCTAGCATTGTTTTGAAAGCTCTTCTAATCAAAATTTTT
The DNA here is from genome assembly GCF_006229205.1 of Suricata suricatta. NCBI lineage: Eukaryota > Metazoa > Chordata > Mammalia > Carnivora > Herpestidae > Suricata > Suricata suricatta. The sequence continues at coordinate 52,573,215 of NC_043701.1, read as the reverse complement.
TATCTTCTCTGTAAGTTTCTTCTAAATGACCATAAGGAAACCTACGTTATAGGGCCAATTTTTAACCCCCCATGCCCAAGTTACATTACTCACATCCTTAAAACATACTGTCACTGCTATGACATTGCTGATTTGAATTACCTTTATTTCAATTCCTGAGTCCACATCTGATGGGATCATGGCAGTGCCTTTATTGCCATGACCATGAGCCCTTTTCCTGAACAAATGGCTTCCTGGAATCTTGGCATCAGCCACCTCTTCAAAAACAGTGCTAAATTCCCCACTCTTGCACCAACTTTATTTTTATTTTTATTAAAAAATAAGAAGAAGAAGAGGAGGAGGAGGAGGAAGAAGAAGAAGAAGAAGAAGAAGAAGAAGAAGAAGAAGAAGAAGAAGAAGAAGAAGAAGAAGAAGAAGAAGAAGAAGAAGAGGAGGAGGAGGAGGAGGAGGAGGAGGAGGAGGAGGAGGAGGAGGAGGAGGAGGAGGAGGAAAGAATGAAAGGGGAAACTGAAATAGCAAAGTATCTCAGAGCTGTGCCTAATGTTGTAAAATAGTGCTAAACTATGTCTTGATTGTAAAAGAGAAATCAATTTAGAAAGTATTGACTTGGAAGAGCTTAATTGCTCATAAAATTAATTTATGGATGACTTTATTTGATGTTTGGAAACAGAAATACAAATGAACCAACTTCGATGTGTATGAATTTCCATGGCTAGCCAAGAAAAGGTAACTGACAAGAATAGAAAATTGAACCAGATGAGAAGGTAGTGGTAATGTTTACTCTCTTCTGGAAACAGCCCATTTTAGGCTGGGAGCAGTGGATAGTTATAAAACAGCTTAACAGTGTGAGTTGTAGACAAGTTTAAAATTAAAATGAAAACTACTTAAATTGAATAAAAAACTGCTCAGTGACTGATACATCTTAACATAGATATAGGTACATATGAGTTCATAAACAAAATTAAAGGAAATAATATCTTCTGAAGAAGTTACAGGATAAATAATTTGAAATCTGTTAAGTCTCCAAGAGCCATCAAAACAGAATCTGCCTGCTGAGATAGCAGAATTTTTATTATAAATTTTCATTTAAGCAGAGAAGCAAAGCCATAAGAGCCAAGAATGTGGAATGAATATATATATCCATCTTTGACAGAGGCAACAAAAGGAAGCATGTGGGCATAATGACAAGTCTATAGGAGCAGAGGGAAATAGAAAAATCTTGTATCATATATGTAATCATATGTATTAGTCATATGTTTATAATTTGCATAATAGAAGGAAAGTGAAAAAAATGATTTAAATTGCCTCAACAGCTTGCAGTCAAACATACATTTCTATTAGTGAGAAAATAAGTGTAATTGGTGTGGTTGCTTCTTGCAATGTTCAATGATGAATAACATGGTTGTTATTAACTTTATATATATGAATGATATCTATCTGGCTGGTTAAATTCTTCTAGTGTCTTCTCCTCCTGTCCCAACTTTGGACGTTTTTTCCAAGCTTAATTACATCTCACAGTATGATTGGGTGTCTTCTCTTCATGACCCCGTGGACACGGATGACCCATATGGCCTAATGTCTTGGGGATTTTTGAGAATGATCAGGTATTCTCACAGTGTCCTTGGGTGGAATGCTTCCCCAGGCACCTCTTTCATGACAGAATCCCTCTTGCGACATCTGGATGATGACAGGCACATCCTCTACTTCTTTCCCCCTGCTGGCAAATGTAGGCATCCTTCTTTCTTAACACAGGAGCCTGATATCCTTTAGAAAGGCTTCTCCTCATTTGAGTTGGAAGTCAACTACTCAGTTACTCATGTAACGTGTCTTTCTATGCATGTACCCACACAAAGCACACTAAAAATGGGGTTAAAAATACAATAGAGGAATACCATTAATTCAACTCCCAGCATGTGGAAAGCCGCTTCTAGACATTACTTAAACAAACAAATTGAGTCTCACAATCATCTTCAATTTCAAGTATTTTCTCTTCTGTTTTACAAATGAGCAAAATAGAATTTTGGAAGTCAACTTACCTAAAGTGAACAGCAGAGTCTGTCTTTGGAAATGGTGTGCCTGACTGAACAGAATATGGTGCACAGTCATGTGTGTCTGTGTTTCCTATAGACCATGCTGCCTCTAGGAACAGAACTTTGAAGAATAACATGGTTTTATATTTACATACTTTATAATTTCCTATCCTTTAAAGTTGTCTATTCAGGTTGCAAGACTACTCTGAATAAGTGAGACACGTCACTTTATACACATAAATGAAGCAGTGTGTGTGTGTGTGTGTGTGTGTGTGTGTGTGTGGTGTCCAGATATTTTTTATGGCTAAAGTCTTGATATTTACATATTGCTTGAAATACACACAATATTTATTTATTTATTAAAGTTTATTTGTTTATTTTGAGGGAGCCTGTCAGCACAGAGCCCGAGATGGGGCTTAAACCCGTGAACTGTGAGATCATGACATGAGCCAAAATCAAGAGCTGAAAGCTGAATCAACTAAGCCTCTCAGACCCCTCTGAAGTCTGTATAATATTTAAAGTGATATTCAGCCATTGGACATATTCTGTCTTCTCAAATCATGAATAAAAGTACTTTTTAAATTTTATTTTTTATGTTTTTTATTTATTTTTGAGAGACAGAGAGAGAGACAGTGCGATCAGGGGAGGTTCAGAGAGAGAGGTAGATACAGAATCTGAAGCAGGCTCCAGACTCTGAGTTGTCAGTACAGAGCCCGACGTGGGGCTTGAATCCACTAACTGTGAGATCATGACCTGAGCCAAAGATGGTTGCTTAACTGACTGAGCCACCCAGGCACCCCTAAAAGTACTTTTTAAAGCTTAGTATTTGTAATTTACTATGTTAGCCATCTTAATATTCCTCAGAAAATAGAAAGATAAAATTTAAAAACCTACTATACAGACTTTCCTAAGGAACCAAGGTGATTTGAAATCAGTAAACTATTTAATATAATTAAAAACAATAAACTCAAGAATAAAATGGCAACAGTCAAGAAGTGGAGAGGAGATTCTGGGAAAATTAAAACCAAGACTAAAGAAAGTTCCTGTAATTAAGTAGAATTATATCTTAGTTCCTTAGTGAGCAAGGCAATAAGAACAATATGCTATTCACACAGTTTTGAGAGATTAATTAAAGCCCCGATTTTCCCAGTTAAAGACTCTTTACAAAATCAGGGGAAAAGAAAAAAAAAATCTTTGTCATGTGCCTGTCTTGACTGGGGACATTGCAAGCTATAAATTGCTATATTTCACAAGGAAATGTTACGCTAACATCAAAAGGTCCCAAATGTGATTATTTACAATGTCTAGAAAAATACTGTCACTGCACTCTGTCATTCATGCTATAAAACTTCAGGTAGATATTAACATTAGGACACATTTTCAAGTCTTTGAGCAAAGTCTTTGCTGCTGTGTATGTCAATGGCAAGCTTACAGGAGCCTGTGCAGAGAACATAAAATAGGGTGGAATTGTACGTGGAGTTTGAGTGCCTTAAATGCCCTGGATTTGTTCTACCAGAGATTAATTTCAATGCAAATTAAAACCTCAATATCCTCTCACAACTGATAGGGCAGCTACTATCAAAAAGATAAATAAATAAGAGACAAGTGTTGGTGAGGGTCAGGGGAAAAGGGGATCCTATATGTTGTTGGTGGGTGTATTCACTGGTACAGCCACTGTGGAAAACTTTATGTAGGTTCCTCAAAATGTGAAAAAGGAAACCGCCATAAAATCACTTCTGGATGCATATCCAAAGGAAATGAAATCAGTACCTTGAAGAGGTACTTGTGTTCCCATGTTTATTGCAGCATTATGCACAATAGCCAAGATAAAGAGACAGTCTAAAGGTCCATTGATGGATGAATGGATAAAGGAATAGTGATGTATCCTATGAATAGTATTCAGCTTTTCAAAAGGAGATCCCTGTGTCTGGGCTGACAGCTCAGAGCCTGGAGCCTGCTTTGGATTCCGTGTCTCCCTCTCTCTCTGCCATTGCCACACTCACACTCTGTCTCTCTCTCAAAAACAAATACACATAAAAAAATTAAAAAGGATATCCTGCCATTTGCAACAAAATGGGTAACTCTGGAGGACATTACACTAAATGAAATAAGCCAGACACAGAACAATACTGCATATGTCACATATATGTGGAATCTAAAAAAAGTTGAATACAAGGAAGCAGAGACAGCATGGTGGGTACCAGGGCCTGGGGCATGGGGAAAATGGGAGATTTTGGCCACAAGTAGGAGTTGCAGTTATACAGGATGAATAAGTCTAGAGATCTAATGTATAGCATCAGGACTATAGTCAGTAATACTGTATTGGGATAATTTGCTAAGAGAGTAGATTTCAAGTGTTCTCACCACACACACACACACAAACACACACACACACACACACAAATGGTAACTATGTGAGAAGGCTCTGTTAATTAGCCTTGCTATAGTAATCATTTCACTATGTATATGCACATTAAAGCATCCGGTTGTGAACTTTAAATACTGTGAACACTTTTTATTTAATGAAAGAACAAAGATTAACTTCAAGATTTAGCCTTCCATGTAAGTGTATGTTAGGAATAGACAGACTAAAAGTTTTAATTTTTAATTATCTAAAAACTGTCATATCTTTTTGGTTTTTTTGATATCTGGCATTCGTGGAATGATTTTAATTATGTAAGCATGAAAATGGAGAGGGGTCTGAGTGGCTCTTTCTGTTAAGTGTCTACCTCTTGATTTCAGCTCCGGTCATGATCCCATGTTGGGCTCTGTGCTGACAGTGTGGAGCCTGCTTAGGATTCTATCTCTCTCACCCTCTCTCTCTGTCTCTCTCTCTTTCTCTCTCCCTCTCTTTGACCGTCCTCTCTTTTTCTCTCTGTCTCCAAAATAAATAATTAACTGTAAAAAATGCTTTAAAAAAAGAAAAAATTGAAAATCCAAAAATTAAACAGTACTTCCAGTAAATCATTTTGTAAATAATTTTTCTAGCTTATTATAAAAATATGTATTTTAAATATCCAGGATTCAGTAGACGGAATTAAAAAACCATCTGCTTCTGATCACCTCTGTGTCTTTGGGCAGGTGAGTTGACCTCACTAAATTCCAGACATTTTCTCTGTAAAATAAGGGGGGGAAAGGAAAAGACAAAACACAAAACAAAAAACATTAAACAGCCTTGAAAAGTAAATGACACAGTAGTAGGGGATTGTTAAGTGTTCATTTTATTTGTCCACCTAAGCCATTGCTTTAATATGAAAAACTGTTCACTAGTTTTATAAAACTTAATTTATAAAACTCCTCCCTCACAAAGGAGTACATGATTAGTTTTTGAATTTTATTAATTTTATACTTACATTTTACAATTAACATAATTGTAAATATTGATATTTTAATTTTCTCATTATTTTATTCAAAAAAAGAAATTTGCTTGGGCAAATATATTTAACAATATTTATTGGCAAATCATTTTCTGTAAAAAAAACAGTTATGGTTGAATATTTTATTTTTCAACCAAAAATAGTATTATGCATTTAATGTTTTTTATAGTAGTAGACATGAAAAGGTTAAATTTTTATTTGAACTTACATTTATTTCATAATTAATGAGGTAGAATGATTTAAAACCCTTCCTTTCCCTTTTATTTTTAAATATCACATTAATAATGCATCTTCAATTACAATAATCAACAATATACTTGTAAATAGAGTAAAAATGATAAATATACCCTCACTTTACAAATCCATCTATCCAGAGTTAATTAGCTTTACCTGTACAATAGCATGACATTTTAATTTATTTCAAATAAATACAATTTCATGAGATGTGCCATATATATAATAGTATAACAATCAAGTATGATGAAATAATTACGAAAATATATTTATGAAACTCAATTTCTATAACATGCTTTATTCCCATAAATATATAACACCAACTAGTTTTATATTTGGTTTATTATTTTTAACTGCTGTTTATATTTACAAAATATTACTATTCCATAATTTTATATTAATTTCACTTAGGGGATTTCAAATTGTACAGTTGATAGAAATGCAAGTCATTGCAAATAACAAACTAGTGTATTTGTGATGACTTAAAACAATAATACTATTTTTTTCAGGAAATCCAGATGTGAAATGACCAAAGTTTTCCATGGAGAGTCTCTTTGATGTCACAGACTCTAGAAGCAGGTTACCTCCTAAATGGCACCAGGGGTAAAGGAAAATGTATCTGTAATACTCACTGCACCTGGGGAAAGATGTCGAATCTTCTAATGTGTTGTTTGAAAGACTTCAGAGTCATCTCCTGCCACCAGTGTTAAGAATGCTGACCTCATCACATATGAATCAAGTTGCTTTGGCCAGCTGGCTATCTGCCCAGTAGGCAACATCCATTATGCATAGGGGAGTAATTGTTTTCACTTGTAAAGTTCAGTTTTAGAGTGGGGGTCCTTCAGGGTGGATAGATCTAAAGCTATACTTCTGGTAAGTAAAAGTGTCTCATGGTGTTCTACAACTGATCTCCTTGGAAAGCTCATTGTAAAGTTCCTACCCTTAAACTGTTGTGTTGGTTTGTTTGATTTTTGCTTTGTTTTTACAAATAACCTTAACTCTAATTTATTCCATATGAATTTCTGGGCCAGAAAGAGTAACACATTGGCTCATAATCAATGAGCTGAGGATCTGTTTGTTATGGTCCAGAGGGAAGACAGGAATTGAATGTAAACCCAGTGGACGTACAATCCAAATATTAGAGTTGGCCATTTCTTGTTTTTTTAATTGATGAAAATAATGGGGAAGGAGAATTCAAGATATCACTTGACTGGTCTCTTGGGGCATCAAAATGCTCTGATTTTCATGCAAGTTCTTATTTGTAGAAGGAAAATAATACTTGTGGGTATATCAGGAAGAAGAAATAGTGGAAGTTGATGCTTAATCAATGTACCAGATAAACAATATTTCTTCTAGAAATTTTACTGACTACCACTCAACAATGAATGACTAATAATAGAGTTTGTGGGGTGCCTGGGTGCCTCAGTCTGTTAAGCATCAGACCCTTGATGTCAGCTCAGGTCATGATCTCACGGTCCCTAAGGCTGAGCCCCATGTCAGGTTCTCCTCTGATAGTGTGGAGGCTGCTTGGAATTCTTTCTTTCTTTCAAAATAAATAAATCAACTTTAAAAAAAAGATACTTTGTAAATTTAACATATACTTTTTTAGCAACTAATCTGTTTACTTCCTAAAAATCAGCTCTATATATTCCCAAAACTGTTGAGTTACTTGTGCTTTTTATGATAGTTTCATAATTTAATTCAGCTGTTAAATGATAATGAGAAAATAGTTATTTTTTGATGATGAATGTTAATAATTTGGAAAAACTTGATAAATATGACTTACCAAAAAATGCTCTAATTGTGAGTTTTGAACTATAAAAAAATCAATTAAAAATACAAAAACTTTGGGGAGCCTGGGAGGCTCAGTCAGTTGAGTGACCAACTTCGGCTCAGGTAATGATCTCACAGTTCATGGGTTTGAATCCTGCCTTGGGCTCTATGCTGACAACTCGGAACCTTGAGCCTGCTTTAGATTCTGTGTCTCCTCCTCTCTCTCTGCCCCTCCCCTGCTTGTGCTATCTCTCTCTCTCTCTCAAAAATAAACATTAAAAATTTTTTTAAAAATAAAATAAAAATGTAAAATCTTAGACTCTTTACTCAAGTTAACTCAAAAGGCTCATAAGGTTCTGGGAGAAGTAGAGATATAATGTAATAAACTATTGTTTATTCAACAATTCTCAACTCTTAAACAATCTTTTTCAACTGTATTCCTATAAGCTTCTTTACTTCCCTGGGATTATTTCAAGTAAATATCATACTGAAGTAACTATTATATTTTATTTATTTATTTACTGAAATACATGTCATACTGAGATCTGCATTCAATTGCATAGCAGCTGTTTGTGGAATATTTTTTTAGGACACCTCATGAACTATTTGCACTTACATAAGGCTGGAAATAGAATGCCCACAGACAGAGTCACAGATGGGTCTAAGAAAGCTCAGTGGGACATGGAGGATTGGCATCTGATCCAAAAGGTAGATGTTTTCCTGTCCCCTCAGATGACAAGAAGAATCATCTATGAGTCTCTTACTTGTTCACTTCATTTTCCTTCTCATAATTAAGAATAATATTCCCCTCACAGCCAGATGAAAAGAAAGAAAAAGTGATTAAACAAAGAAACTGAGAAGAAACAGGAAACAAGAGCTCCAAGCGTGATTTAAACTACAGTTATAAGTATTTGAACAATTTCTTTATCTGGGAAAATTCCAGGTCAAACTTCCCTAAACTGAGTCATTTGATGCAATTAAAATGACTTAATCACATTCCGGTTTGCATCATGACTGTCCTTTCTTATAACATTAAATATCTGAATCTAAAACAAAAGTATTCTAGGGGTGCCTGGGTGGCTCAGTTGGGTATGTATCCGATTTTTGCTCAGGTCATGATTTCATGGTTCCTGGATTTGAGCCCCACATTGGGCTCTGTGCTGACAGCTCAGAGCTTGGAACCTGCTTCAAATTCTGTCTCCCTTTCTCTCTGTCCCTCCCCTGCTAGTGCTCTGTCTCTCTGTCTTTCAAAAATAAATAAATGTCAAAAATTTTTTAAAATATCCTAAAATAGTTTATAATTACATGACTGTGGAAAAGATTGGAAGTAGAATTTTCAAAAGCCATGATCTTCTAATATCTAAAATTTTGTTAGGAGAAAAATGACATGGTAAAACAACAATGTGTCATTCAAGCTTTGTAATCGATTTATATTTACATATGTACCAGTACAGGGCATAATCCATTTACCCTAAATGTGTTTGTAGCATCGGGATATAAGATTATCTCTTAAAAAATGTTCATTTATTTATTTTTGAGAGACAGATAGAGCATGACCAGAGGAAAAGCAGAGAAAGAGAGGGAGAGAGAGAGAGAGAGAGAGAGAGAGAGAGAATCTCAAGCAGGCTCCACAACTGTCAGTACAGAGCCCGATGTGACTCAGGGCTGGAATCATAAACGGTGAGATCATGAACTCAGTTGAAATCAAGAGTCAGCCACTCAACTGACTGAGCCACCCAGGTGCCCCAATAGTAAGAAAGAGTATTTTAATGAGTTTTGTTAACTCTTTTTAAAATGAATAGGAAAGCTTTTAGGATGGAGAAATAAACTGTGGAATTGATAACTTAATTTGGTTTTGAATTTAGAAAAATGGTAGTAGGTTACCTGGGAGATCCTTAAATCCATGCAAGTATCGTCACCAGAGACAGGCACTACAGGTGCTCAAAGAAAAGGAAAATCAATGTGAAAGTGGAGGTGAAGACTTCAGTGGCTCAAATGACAAGTCAAAGGAGTCCAAAAGTTTCTGGGTATCCACCAAGCCAGAAGAGTCAAGGAACTTTCTCCCCTAGAACTTCAGGGGGGTTGTAGCCTGTTGATATTCTGAGTCAGACTTCTGCTGCCCAAGGCCCCTCCTGAAACTGAATACAAGAAAGAGAGAGCAGAGGACATGCAGAGCCTTCGACTCACTTCTGCCATCCCTCCTCCCGAACAGCCACTATCTGAACATGCAAAGAGCAATTACGAGTACCAACACAGTGTCCATCCAAGCATGAAATTCTGAGATCACAAGGACAGAAGCCTCCCACTGATCAACTCCACAGCAGTTGAAAAAAAAAAAATTCAGGGATCGTGCCCAGGCACCCATAGGAAGCCAACTTGGTCCATGGCAACATTGTGTCCCAAATACAGAAATGGTTTTGGAAACTTTCAACCAGAAGTGGCCAAAAAGAGCCATTTGTGATTCACATCTGTGTTTGTGGGACATTCTCCACAGAATGGAAAACTTAAAAAAATTCATTCTTTTAATATTTGAATGCCTGTTTTGAAACCTTCCAAGTAATAACTCACTGTCACCTTCTTAGATTTAGCAAAAATTTAATCTAGGGTGTGTGGTTCCCAGACCGTCAAGATGTTACTTATATTAGGGATTATTCTTAAAATGATATAAATGTGCAATTGAAATATCATTGATCTTGGTGTGTATTTTGGAAAATATGGCAAAAATATGGTTCTTTAAAACACATTGCATTTACATCTTTGGACTAATTTAAACGATTTAAATTTTAAAGTTTATTTATCCTAAGAAAGACAGAGAGAGCAGGGGAGGGGCAGAGAGAGAGAGAGAGAGAGAGAGAGAGAGAGAGAGAGAATCCCAACCAAGCTCCACACCGTCAGTGCAGAGCCCAATTAGGGGCTTGAACTCACAAACCATGAGATCAAGACCTGAACCAAAACCAAGAGTCAGACATTTAACCAACTGAGCCACCCAGGTGCCCCTAGACTAATTTAAAAAGATTTGATGATTCTTGATATTACATTACTGACGTCATTAACTGACTTTTGAAATAGTTTTAATAGAATATCAAGGTAAAAATGATCTAAAGACATAACGTGGAAATCTTGCAGGTCCCAGACCACTGCAAAAAAAAAAAAAAAACAACACAAAAACAAACATTGCAATAAAGTAAGTTAAACAAATTTTCTTTTGGTTTTCCAGTGCATATAAAATTTAGTAGGCCTAAAAACAACCTAATCTTGGGCCACTTGGGTGGCTCAGTTTGTTAACGTCTGGCTTATGCTCAGGTCATGATCTCATGATCTCACGGTTCGTAAGTTCAAGCCCCGCGTCAGGCTCTGTGCTGACAGCTAGCTCAAAGCCTGGATCCTGCTTCAGATTCTGTATTTCCCTCTCTCTCTGACCCTCTCCTATTCACATTGTCTCTCTCTGTCTCTTAAAAATAAAAATAAAAAACATTAAAAAAAAACACAACACTAATCTTGTATGTATTCATCAGAACTCTTAGGTGACCAAGTGTATTTCATGAGTAGTAGTAATGTTTTGAAAGGAATCTATTTATTTATCAGTAGTAAGTCTCAACAGTGGGCTTATAATACTCAGTAAAACCATGTTGTAAATAGATGTGCTGCCACCTAGGCTGTGGTGTTGCACTTACATAATACAGACAGAGTAGATTTTGCACAAATTTTAAGGGCCCTAGGATTTTCAGAATGGTAAATGATACATTGGCTTCAACTTCAAGTTACCAGCTGCATTAACCCCTAACCAGAGACTCAACCTGTCCTCTGGTGTTTTGAAGGCCAGCATTGACTTCTTCTAACTATGAAAGTCCTGGATGGCACACTCTTTGAGTAAAAAGGTGTTTCACCTACAATGAAAATATGACATTCAGTTCCATGACCTTTATGAATTATTTAGCTAGATCTTCATGACTCTCTGCAGCTCAGCATCGGCACTCGGTGCTTCATCTTGCATTTTTATGCTATGGACTCAGCATATTTCTTTAAGGCTCAGGCACCAACCTCTGTTAGTTTCACTTTTCTTCTGCAGATTTCTCACCTCTCAGCCGTCACTGAATTGAATAGAGAGGACCTTGCCCTGTCTGGATTAAGCTTTGACTTAAGGGAAGGTTGCGGCCAGTTGGATCTTTTAAGCAGACGGCTGAAACGTCCTCCATATCCCAAGTAAGGCTGTTTTGTTGTCTTATCATTCATGTGTTCCCTGGAGTAGCACTTTGAATTTCCTTCAAGAACTGTTCCTTTGCATTCACAGCATGGTTTACTGTTTTATGCAAGAGGGCTAGCTTTCAGCGCAACTTGGCTTTCGGCGTGCCTTCCTCAACTTAGTTATTTCTAGCTTTTGATTAAAAGTGAGAGACCTGTGACTTCTTTCACTGGAATACGTAAGAGGCCATTGTAGGGTTATTAACTGGCTTAATTTCAATGCTGCTGTGTCTCAGGAAATAGGGACACCCAAGGGGAGAGAGAGGGACAGGGAAGGTTAGTGGAGCAGTCAGAACACACACAACATTTCTCTATTAAGTTTGCCATCTTATATAAGCATGGTCTGTGGTGCCCAGAACAATTACAATATTAACATGAAAGATCACAGATCATCATAACAAATATAGTAAGAAGAAAAAAATTTTAAATATTGTGAAAGTTACTAAAATGTGACACACAGACACACACAAAGTAGGATTTCTGAATGGCTCTTTCTGAAGGCTAATTTAATTCATAGATCTCTATAAATCTCAAAAGACAACATTTATTTTGACAGTAGGTTTTTATTAATTAAAAAACATACATTTATGTGAAATTTTCCTACATTATTATAATAGAAATGGAAACTTTTTTCTGAATACATTTAAGAAAGTCAGCTGAGTTTTACTCCAAAAATCAATCTATGTAAGAGAAATATTTAATTCAATTTTTCACCTGCAAAAGTATGGATTAGACAAAACAATGCTTAATCTAAATATAAGACATTAGAAATATTTTTTTCTGAGTACCTAGTAAGAACAATCTATAAAAATATGAGTAACATAAATAGGCACTTAAAATGATGAATCTTTTATTTCACTGTGTAATACATAAATGCATACATAAAATGTTGGCATTGGTAAATGAGGAATGTTAAGAAATACTATTTTATTTGGTTTAATAATCTAGAAAATATAAGCACATTTCTGCTTCCTCATCATTCAGACATTTGAAATTATAAATCAATTTGTATCATTTGTACTAATTAATTAGCATGTAAAACAAATTACCCAATATTTAATTCCATGTATGCAACTTAAATATGCACCCTTTGTAGTACATTCTGCTCAAGGTTTTGGGGGGTATGGGGTGTAGTTTCCATTTGCAAATGTAGGCTACAAGAGGGAGAAAAGCTAAATCAGAAAAACTCCAATACAATTCCTTCATATTACATCTACTGGAACTATTCTGTGCTTTTTATGACATTATTTTTCATCCACTTTATTTGTTTTTGCTTTTAAGCTTTTAATTCTGAAATACTTTTATTTAGGGAAGATGTGCAAGTATGGTACAGAGTCCTATATGCTCTTGACCCACCTTCCCCTAATGTTAACAAATTGAATAACTATGTTTTATTGATCAGATCTATTCACATTACTTGATTTTCAGCAGCTATTTTCACTGATGTCTTAGATTTCTGTGTGGGATACAATCAAAGTGTTTTGCATCTTTTTGTTTTATTGCCTCAGAACCGAGCCCCCCTCCATTTGTGGTGCTCTCTCAGTCTTTCCTTAGCTTTCATGACCTTGACACTTCTGAAAAGTGTGGGTCGGGTATTCTGTAAAATGTACCTCAGTTTGGGTTTACCTGATGTTGTGTCATGGTAGAAGTGAGTTATAAAATTTTGGTAAGAGTAACACACAGATGTAGTGACACAATTTGTTCCTGGCGATGTGGACACTGATCACATGGTTAAGGTGGTGTCTTTCAAATTTTCGCTGTAAAGTTAGTACATAAAACCTTGGCTTGAGAGCCAAGTTTGTTCCAGAAACAAGCTTGTCCTCCAAAGCACTTCTATATCAAAGCGAATGTCAAGAACCATTGGCTCAGTTGTGATCGTGTGACATTCGGCACCACGTTTGACTCATATGGCAAGACATCACTCGTTTATCAAGTTAAAACTTATTAGAAATGTTTGCTCCTCTTTCAGAACACTCACAGAACAAGTTACTCTCAATCCAAGGTTTTATTGCACTTTGCACTTTCCCTATTCTGCTGTCCAGCCCTTTCTTGAGGGGAGGGATGTCACAGAATTTGTGGGCACATGCTTGAACCTCCACCGTAATTCAAAAATATGTACAGCAGACAATTTGGGCCTAGGCTATTATTGTGTTTCTCCAAATTTCACCACAAAGTTTGAAATTTTTCCAGGGATCTTGCCTGAAATAATAATAGCTATGGTGTTCTAAGAGTAATTTTCTATTTCCATCATTCCTCCTTCCACAATTATTGTTTGGAATTCTACTATAAGGAAGATTTGTCTCTTTTTCTCCACTTACAAATCAGTCCATCATTTCTTTATATCAGTGTAGCTTTATAAATATTATTATACTCTTTGTGTTAAAGGTCTGTAGTCTCGTAATCTATTTTGTTTCTAAAAATTTTCCAGCTTGTGACATTAGAAACTCTTTCAGGTGCATCCCTCTGTCCTTTGAAAAAATGTGAATCTTTTTGTTGTTGTTGTTGTTTCCTTTCCATAGCTCCCTCTCTTTCTCTTCTCTCTCTCTCTCTCTAGCACCATTTCTCTTGCTTCTGGCTCCTATCTTATCTTTCATTTTCTCTGACCTGCACCAGACTCAGTCATTTCTCCAAAAAAGTGACAAATCTGACTACATAAGAACTGTAATAAAAGCTGTTGTATAGATCTTTACCTGATGTGTCAAAACAAAACAAAACATAGCCATAGGTTAATAGAAAAATAAGACAAAAAGTAAAAAAAAGATTAAACAGTTGATAGTGGGGCTCTTGGAGAGTAGAGTGGAAAAGCCAGTGGAGACAGAAAGCTATTTTCTTTCTTTCCTTTCTCCTTCTTGTCTTCTTTCTTTACATAATTTAAAAAAAATGATTATTTGTTTTTAGAGAGAGAGAGACAGAGACAGTGACAGAGTGCAAATAGGGAGAGAGGGGGTCACAGAGTCCAAAGCAGGTTCCAGGCTCTGAGCTGTCAGCACTGACCCTAACGCAGAGCTCGAACCCACAAACAGCAAGATCATGACCTGAGCTGAGGTTGGATGCTTAACCACCTGAATCACCTAGTCACCTCATCGTCTTCTTTCTTAATAATTGATTTCTACTTGAACTTCACTATAGTCAGATGTCATACTCTATGGGATTTCAATCTTTGGACATTTTTTGAGATTTACTTTATTTTCTAGCTCTATGTATGTTAGAGGTACAACACAGTGTTACTTAATATCAATTAGTCTAGTTTTTAAAACAAGTTGCATAAAATCTTCAGAAAATTTGAAATTATCAGTGGATTTTGATATTGATATTGATATTTTGATATTGAAAGAGACATGTGAAAATCCTCCAATTTAATGAGATACAATTAAATATATTTCTAATTTTGTCTATTTTTTCTTTATATGGTGAAACATTATTTATATTGTGAAATATAAAATATTCTTTATATTGTTATCAGGTGTACACAGAATTTAAAATGTTTATATCTTTCTAGTGATTGAACCTTTATTATAATAATAATGTTAATCTTTATAATAAATGCATTTTTTAAAATTTCACATCTTTTTGTTTAATATTACTTTAGTGTATTTATATATATGTATATGTATATGTATATATATATGTATGTATATATATACATTCCAGAATTTTGGAGGGAAAGGTGGCTTTTGTTTTTCTGACATCTATATTTCCATTCTTTTACTTCTGTCATCCTTTACATCATTAAATTTTAACATATTTTTAAAGAAGATGTAGATTTGTTTTAATCTATCATGACAATCTTAGTTTTTACATTACATTTATATTTTATTTAAAAATTGATATCTTTGACTTTAACATCCTTTTACTTTTTACATTCTTATATGTATGCATATATATATGGGATATAGATATATATATGGGAATATATATTTAGGAATATATATATATATATATATATATATATATATAGGAATATATAGGAATAGGTTGTGTGTGTGTGTGTGTGTGTGTATTCCCAGAAAATTCCTGAACCTATGACTGCTTTGTCTACACTTACACCGGTTTTGCATATTTTCTGTTACTGCTGTCTTACACTCAGGCCCTTTGTATTTGCTGCAGGACTCTGACCTTTGCCCTGGAATTTTCATTTATTGTGTGCTTCTGTTACAAAGGAAGGTGGCAGTCATTGTCTGGCCTTTCAGAGGACATCTGTCCTGTGTGAAGTTTTCCCTTTGTTTTGTTTTGTTTTGTCAGTAGTGGAGTTTCTGTTTTGTTTCCTTTATCCAGCGAGAGATTTTTAGTAACCATCACACCTGTGAGTTCTGCCCACCACCCTCTCCTTAGACTTTCTCACTGGTTACAAAGTGTCTTTTATGCTCTTTTCTATATTCTCCATTTTTTTAGTCTTTTTTCAAAAATTTTAATATTATTTATTTTTGTGAGAGAGAGACAGACTGCTAGTGGAGGATGGGCAGAGAGAGAACCCGAGACACAGAATCTGAAGCAGGCTCCAGGCTCTGAGAGGTCAGCACAGAGCCTGACACAGGGCTCGAACTCACAGACCAGGAGATCTTAACTGGAGCTAAAGTCAAACATATCTTTCCTTTTTCGATTCTGAATATTTCTTCTCTACACTGCCTCTTAAGTTTCCACTTCCTTCCTGTGTTAGTAATCAGCTGTTAAACTCCTCCATAGAGTTCTTTTTTTTTTTTTTTAACATTTATTTATTTTTGAGAGACAGCGCATGAGCAGAGGAGGGGAAGAGAAAGAGGGAGACACAGAATCCAAAGTAGGCTCCAGGCTCCGAGCTGTCAGCCCAGAGCCCGATGCAGGGCTTAAACTCTTGAAGCACGAGATCACGACCTGAGCCAAAGTCGGCTGCTTAACTGACTGAGCGACCCAGGTGCCCTAGAGTTCTTTCTTAATTCATTTATTCTACCTCACAGTTTTTTAATTTTCATGTATTTTCCATCTGCCTAAATTCTCAACTGTATCTTCCGTTTCTGTAGCATAGTAAGCAGTTATTCAAAGACCATGCCTGGCAGTGTTTTTATCTAGATCGCCTAAAAAGTTGTTCATATTTTGAATTATTATTCTTGTTTGCATATTATATTGTCTTGTCTACTTCAGTTTCTGGTTACATATTATTTTTGCTGAATAATAATTGTGAAAAAAATAGATACAATCGCATCATAAGGTGGTGTTTCCCCTGAGAGAGGGTTTACCTTTCCTTCTGGAGGGTGATCAGAAACACTGGCAAACACAAATGACGTTAATACAATTAAGAAGTGAGGTGTTGTTACTTTCCCCTATACAGGTGCATCCGGTTCGTTTGTGACCTATCAGATCTCCATTCAGCTGACTGGGAACTTCAGTGTGACATCCACTTCCCGTGAGATTGCTCAAAGTTCTGATATGCTTCTTAGCAACTACACCAGAAATCCACATTTGCACGGGGGTAGAGATATCCACATAACAGCCCTGTCTATTATGCGATAGAGGATCTTCTGTAATATTTTGCATAGACTTCCTAAACTCATTTGGAATCTTATTTGAAAGACTGGACCACTTAGTTTACTGCTGGTGGAAGTAAATCTATGAAACCAAGCCACATTGGTTTCCATCATGAGGTCATGAAATGTGTTGGTCTGTTCCTTTAAGTAGAAATCTTAAAGAGGTTGTATCAATTATTCCCAGTAATATAAATATTAGAATAGCTTCCTATTGAATGTAATGGGTTGATCTGAATCAGTGGTCCCCCTCCCACCACCCCAGGACTTGACAATGAAGTATGTTTAATGCTCAGGTAGAATGGCAGATGCTTGAAATAAACTGTTCATGTATTGAGAGGAATGCTACTGATGGCTGTAGAGTTTTATTTATTTTCTAAGAACTCAGATGTGGTAGGAACTTCTTTACTTGCTCCTCCTGCTTTTGTTTACAAATATGTCAGAACAGATCACTGACTGACCGTCAGTCAGTCGTCTTTAAGAAAGATAAACATTACTCCCTGTTGGCTGGTTAGAAGCTGTAGCAACAGTGTTATAGGCCAAGGCTATCTATTGTGCTGCTTTTTCCAATATTTAGGTTTATTATAAAATGATGGAAAGTTAGATTTCTAGTTACCTTGGCACACTTCTTCTGTTGCCTCTAGCACAGAGAAGTTAAAGCCAGTTATTTATTGTCCAAGTATGATCTGCACAGTGTCTTTCAGTGTTATCCCATTTCTTTTAATTTTTTTATTAAAATATTTTAAATGTTTATTTATTTTTGAGAGATAGAGAGAGAGTGAGAGAGAGCAGAGGAGAGTGAGAGAGAGCAGAGAGAGGGAAACACAGAATCTGAAGCAGGCTCCAGGCTCTGAACTGACACAGGGCTCAAACCCACAGACTATGAGATCATGCCCTGAGCCACCCAGGTCATTAACTGTCTCTGGGACATGCTTTTCCTCTTAAATTTATTAATATGGAAATACACTGAAATGAGTTTGTATTGGTGTTTTTATATCTAAACTATGTACTGCGGTGTGATCTAAATGAAAAATTCAGAACGCATCTATAATTCATGCTAGTCTTCCAGAACACTTAATAATAAATTGGTAGTACATCCTTATACTTCTTTTACTTCAGCCAAATAAAGTCATAATCCACCAAACTGGTATCTAAACCATCGGGTAGCTAAAATCTTAATAGCATGGTCACACAGTTTGTAGATACTTGGTAAAATGTAAAAATAAGAAGTAACAGGGAGACCTGAGTGGCTCAGTCATTTAGGCATCTGACTCTTGATTTTGTCTCAGGTCATGATCTCATGGTTTGCGAGTCGAGTCCCACATCAAACTCTGTGCTGACAGCGAGGAGCCGGCTTGGGATTCTCTTTCTCCCTCTCTCTCTGTCCTCTACACCTCCAAAATGCTCCCTGTCTCTTCCTCTCAAAATATATACATAAACATTAAAAAAAGAAGTAACATATATTCTGTGTCATTATTTTTAAAATCAAATTATTCATTTGTTTCTTTTTTTGCTAAAATTGTAAATAAAACCAGGATTTCAGTGCAGAAACTGGAGCCTTCTATATGAATATGCAATTAAACTATATAAAATTGAGGTACGAGTGAGACAATTTCCTTTCCTTTCTGAACCTGTTATTATTTATTATGCATCATTCCTTTCTCAGAAATATTTCATGCTTCTTGCTCTTCCATCAAGCTGTAACTGACATCACCTTAGTCTGGGCTGCAGCCATTTCTCACTTAGATTACTTCAATAGCTTCCTAAATCTTCACCCTGATTCTTCCCTTGGCTTCTTCATCCAATCAGTCTGCAAACAGATGTCCAAGTGATTTTTATAAAAATAAATCAAATTCAGCCATTGTCTGATTAGAACTCTGTAATCTATAAGGGACTCCTGCTGCTTTGGTCAGTACAACATCCCCTTGCCAGGCCTGATTTCTACCTCCTTCATCAACTTATTGTGCCCACTTGCAGACTTCTTTCCACACAGGTCCTTCTTTGCAGCAAATACAAATACGAGTCACATTTATGGTCTTTAGAATACTACTCCAGAGTCGTAAGCACGCTTGTAGTGAAGAAAGCATGTAACCCTCAGAAAAGTGGAAAAAGTCAATGAAGAAGATGGTTTGATAAAAACAAAACACCATTTAAATGAGAGAGTACCCTTATCAGAGAAGAGGTAATCAAAATGAAAATACAACCAATGCCTGGGCTCTGTTACCATGTCATCCAGGCTTTTATTCTTATTTTTATTTATTTGTTTATTTTTTTAATGATTTCAAGAATAGAATTTAGTGATTAATCACCTACATATAACACCCAGTGCTCATCTCAAAAAATGCTCTCCTTTATGCCCCTCACCCATTTAGCCCAGCCCCTGACCCAGTACCCTATCAGCAACCTTCAGTTTGTTTTTGTATTAATGGTTTGGGTCCCTATATATATTATATGTATAATATATATACATAATAATATGAATATTGTACATTCAATTGAATGTGGTATATATTGAATGTGACATATATATATATGTATATATATATATATACACCACATCTTCTTTATCCATTCATCTGTCCATGGACATTTGGGCTTTTTCTATACGTTGCCTATTGTTGATAGTGTTGCTATAAACATTGGGGTGCATGCACCCCTTCAAATCAGCACTCCTATATCCTTTGGATAGATACCCAGTAGTGCAATTGCTAGGTCATAGGGTAGTTCTATTTTTAATCTTTTGAGGAACCTCCACACTGTTTTCCACAGTGGCTGCATCAGTTTGCATTCCCAAGAGCTGTGCAAAAGTATTCCTCTTTCTCTACATCCTAACCAACATCTATTGTTTCCTGAGATGTTTGTTTTAGCCATTCTGGCAGGTGTGAGGTGGTATCTCATTGTGGTTTTGACTTGTATTTCCCTGATGATGAGTGTTGTTGAGCATTTTTTCATGTATCTGTTAGCCATCTGGATGTCTTCTTTGGAAAAGTGTCTATGTCTTTTGCCCATTTCTTCATTGGGTTCTTTGTTTTTTGGGTGTTGAGTTTGGTAAGTTCTTTATAGATTTCGGATACTAACCATTTATCTGATATGTCATTTGCAAGTATCTATTCCCATTCTGTTAGTTGCCTTTTAGTTTTGCTTATTGTTTCCTTAACCATGTAGAAGCTTTTTATCTTGATAAGATCCCAATAGTTTTGGTTTTGTTTCCTTTGCCTCCAGAGACATCAAGTAAGAAGTTGCTGGGCCGAGGTCAAAGTGATTGTTGTCTGTTTACTCCTCTAGGATTTTGATGGCTTCCTATATTACATTTAGGTCTTTCATCCATATTGAGTTTATTTTTGTATATGGTGTAAGAAAGTGGACCAGGTTCATTCTTCTGAATGTCACTGTCCACTTTTCCCATCACCATTTGCTGAAGAGATTGTATTTTTTTCTACTGGATATTCTTTCTTCCTTTGTCAAAGCCTAGTTGGTCATATGCTTGTGGCTCCATTTCTGGGTTTTCTCTTCTATTCCATTAATCTATGTGTCTGTTACTGTGTCACTACCATACTGTCTTGATGATTACAGCTTTGTAATACAGCTTAAAGTCTGGTATTGTGATGCCTTCAGCTTTGGTTTTCTTGTTTCAGAACTGTTTTGGTTATTAAGGATTTTTTGTGGTCCTATACAAATTTTAGGATTGTTAGTTATAGATCTGGGAAAAATGTTGGTGTTATTTTGATACAGATTGCTCATCTAGGCCTTTAATGTATAATTCTTCTTTGGAATTGAGATGGAAAAAATCTATAATTTTCTCTCCCCAACCCTGGAGATCGATTTGTGCTTCTTCTTTATCCCTAGTCTCTCCAATTTGAGGCCATCTTTCCATATTCTGTGCTTTGATGCTGGTGCCAGAATTTTGCAAACTACATTTCCCACACTTCTGTACCTATTAGCTTTTTGTTGGGTTCTGCCAATATGGGTCCTGGGGCATAGATGGTTCCTGAGGTTTCTAAGTTCCAGGTTACTTTAGCATGAACTTACTGATGTTTAAGCCTTCCAATAATCATGTAAGAAATTTTTAATGTTAGGCTTCCAAAGTTTAATACACCTCAACTGGTTTCTGTTGACTGAAATCTGACTGTTGTAGAATTACTGCCATTTCCATTTCACTAATGAGGAAACTCTAGCACCAGATGGCTGTGTCTTGTTTGTGATTTGCCCAGGGTCATAGTGGTAGTCGACAGAGCTAAGACTAAGACCCAGAGGGTGTAGCTTCAGAGTTGGTTTTCCTAAGTCCAAAGTACCACAAAATTGTGTATACCACATTTTATATCATGTTTATAATCTAGAGAGTCTCTTAATACATGGATAATGTAAGAAACAATATGAATAGTGCACATAAAATTATACACATGCATATAAATTTCTCATCTGTAGCAATAAAAGTGAAGTTTTTAGAGACTAGAGAAATCAGAAAATAATCATTACACATATTTTAAGTAAAAGCTTCAGATTACAAAACAGAATGGTGTGATCATAATATTGCTAAGAGAAAAATATAATATGCTCATGCATAAAAGGGGGTTGTGGAGGATGGTGAGATTGAACAGTAATTGTAATTTAGTGATTTTAAGTTTCCTTGAATTAGAAGCTAAAGAAAGAAAGTTTTGTGGTTGGAATAAGTTGATTCAGGCTGGCATGATTTCAACTTTTTGTTTGTTCCCTTTAGTCTAGTGTTTGAATTTCTGTGTTTTCTAAAAATGTTCAATGTATTAAATGTCTAAAATGGACAATAATGTTTTTATCATGATTTTGCAAGAGTTTTATAGCAGAAATACACAATCTTATAATGCTAAAAGAGAGGACTTTCAGCTATATGGAAGATTCTCAATTAGGTAAAACACAGAAAATACTTAAAAACATATAAAATACTAATAATGGAATGTCATTGGAGTATCGGATTGGCTCATTTGGTTAAGTGTCCAACTCTTGATATTGGTTCAGGTCATGATCATGGGATTTGTGGGATGGAGCCCTGCACTGGGTTCTGTGATCACACTGTGGAGACTGCTTGGGATTCTCTCTCTCTCCCTCTCTCTCTCTCTCTCTCTCTCTCTCTCTCTCTGTGCCCCCCCCCCACATATGCGTTTTCTCTCTCCCTCCCTCAAAAAAAAAATAAACTTAAAAAATAATGGAATGTCATGAAGGGAGCATGGGCTATTTTTATATCTTTATATTTGTCTCTGAATTATTCTGGTGAGCAATTAAAACTTCTTTAATGCTTTTATAGTAATTTCTAATTGTATTCTTAATTTCAATTTTTTAAAGCAATCTTTATTTTATTTAATAGTTACTCTTTTAAGAAAAAGATCTAGGGGCACCTGCGTGGCTCAGTTGTTTAAGTGTCCAACTTGATTTGGCTCAGATCATGATCCCAGGGTCATGGGATTTAGCATTGCTTAAGATTGTCTCTCTCTCCTTCTGCCCCTTTCCTGTTTGCACTCTCTCTTTCTCTTTCTAAAAAAAAATAAATGAATAAAAAATAAAATAAAATAAATTTTAAAAAGTCAAAGCCATAAAACAAAAAAAATTAAAGAAAAACTTTAACCACAGTTTTGAAAAATTTCCTACAAACATATTAGTGCAGGACACCATGAATCATATTTTAGTTATATGGTTTACCCCTGCAGACTTGGCCTTTTTAAATACATAGTCTTCTAATTTCTTGCTTTTTGCCATCACCACTTTTAGTCATAGGATAGGTTGCAAAGTGTGTCACTATAGCCAGTTTCAGAAGGACGATGCACAGAGCCACTGGCCTCCTACAGACCCATCAGACAAGAGGACACATCACGTTGCCATCCAAATCCCACTATGTTGACAGCAAAAATTGCCATGGGGTTGAGTTGATTTCCTGTTCTATTTCCTCTCTGCATAGGGAGCTCAGTCAGAAATAAAATGGGATCTTCATTATCTGCATATTACCAGCCTCTCACTAGGGCGTAGAACTCTAAGTGAGGATATATTCATGAATGAATGAATGAAAGAGTGAATGATAAGTAAACAAAAGAACTTCCAGGTAAAAGACATAAGCTTCTAGGTGAATAATACATGAAATAACACTTCTAGAAAGAATAAATTAATGATTTCTTTTCAGCCCCTGTGATTTCCTATAATTACATATTCAGTATTCACCTTGTAGAGACAGAATTTGCTTTAGACATAGGTCCTGATCATAAGGGTTACTCAGCCCCCTACAGGTCTGATAGCCTCAATGTTTTTATCTCTGAATTGTTTTAATTTCCTTGGATTTTTCCAGTTACTTCAACTAAAACAGCAAATCCAGGAGCCCTTAGAACAAACTATATAAGGGCACCTGGATGTTTCAGTTGGCTGAGCTTCCGGCTTAGGCTCTGGTCATAATCTCACGGTTAGTGGGTTCAAGCCCTACATTGGACTCTGTGCTGACAGCTCAGAGCCTGGAGCCTGTCTTCAGATTCTGTGTCTCCCTTTCTCTCTGACCTCCCCTGCTCTCTCTGTCTCTCAAAAATCAATAAAAAAAGTAAAGAAAACAATATAAAAATTAGGTAATCAGGAAATTTATCTACATGGTAAGGCATTTATTTTTAATAACACTGAAAGTACCAACAAGGAATGGATCATTCAGAGATCACAACTTCTAAAATAACAGGTTATGTGTCTAGACCCTAATGTGCTTTCTTTTATTTTAATTATAAAACTCTGTCAAATAACTTCAATCTGCATCATATAACTATAGCATATTTCCTGAAAGAAATGACTTTATAGAGCATGTTGCCATGTTATATGTCCTTTGCAGAAATTT